>NW_027490203.1:0-320564 GCF_050948175.1 Xylocopa sonorina
TACACACACTCAGGTCGCGAGATACTGAAGTCACGGCATGTCTATTTATGGTCTCGACGTGGGTTTAACTAACAAGGGCTACGGGAAACTACGCAACACGCCGCAAATTACTGGGTAGTATCTTTGGAAGTGTAGTCGAGGTATACATAATACTTCGCAATGAATATTATAACTTATCTTGAAACCCAGAAATGAGATGCGATATTGCGTTTTAGAAGCACTAGAACTCTAATGCTTCGATACGTAGATATCTGGAAACGCATTTTCCTAGCAAGGAAATAAGTCATTTACATCCTTCTGAAGTGTAGACGAGGTAAACATAATACTTCTCAGTGAATATTACATCATATCATGGAACATAGAAATGAGAAGCGATATCGCGTTTTAAGAAGAATTAGAACTCTATTTCCTCCATACGTAGACATCTCGAGACGCATTTCCTAGCAAGGGTGTGTGGCATTTACATCCATTTGAAGTGTATACGAGGTATACATAACACTTCGCAATAAATATTATAACTTATAATGAAACATAGAACTGAGATGCGATATCGCGATTTAAGAAGCATTAGAACTCTATTCCTGCGATGCGTAGACATCTGCAAATGTTATTTCCTAGCAAGGAAGTGTCGCATTTACGTTCTTTAGAAGTTAATACGAGGTATACATGACACTTCGCAATGAAGATTATATCTTATTACGAAACATAGAAATGAAATGCGACATCTCGTCTTAAGTAGCATTAGAACTCTATTGCTACGATACGTAGATATCTGCAAACGCTATTTCCTAGCATGGAAGTGTCGCATTTACATTCTTTTGAAGTGAATACGAGATATACATGACACATCGCAATGAATATTATATCTTATCATGAAACATAGGAATGAGGTGCTATATCGCGTTTTGAGAAGCATTAGAACTCTATTGCTACGATACGTAGACATCTGCAAACGCTATTTCCTAGAAAGGAAATGTCGCATTTACATTCCATTGAAGTGAATATGAGGTATACATGACACTTTGCAATGGATACTATATCTTATCGTGAAACATAGAAATGAGATGCGACATCTCGTTTTAAGAAGTATTAGAACTCTATTCTTTCGATACGTGGTCATCTGGAAACGCTATTTCCTAGCAAGGAAGTGTCGCATTTACATTCTTTTGAAGTCAATACGAGGTATTCATAACACTCCACAATGAATATTATACCTTATCACGCAACATAGAAATGAAATGCGACATCTCGTTTTAAGAAACATTAGAACTCTATTCCTACGATGCGTAGACATCTGCAAATGCCATTTCCTAGCAAGGAAGTGTCGCATTTACATTCTTTTGATGTGAATGCGAGATATACATGACACTTCGCAATGAATATTATATCTTATCATGAAACATAGGAGTGAGGTGCTATATCACGTTTTAAGGAGCATTAGAACTCTATTGCTACGATACGTAGACATCTGCAAACGCTATTTCCTAGCGCGGAAGTGTCTTATTTACGTTCTTTTGAAGTGAGTACGAGGTATACATTACACTTCGCAATGAATATTATATCTTTGCATGAGACATAGAAGTGAGATGCGATATCGCGTTCTAAGAAGCATTTGAACTCTATTGCTGTGATACGTAGACATCTGCAAACAATATTTCCTAGCAAGGAAGTGTCGCATTTACATTCTTGTGAAGTGAAATCGAGGTATACATGACACTTCGCAATGAATATTATATCTTATCATGAAACATAGGAGTGAGGTGCTATATCGCGTTTTAAGGAGCATTAGAACTCTATTGCTACGATACGTAGACATCTGCAAACGCTATTTCCTAGCGCGGAAGTGTCTTATTTACATTCTTTTGAAGTGAATACGAGGTATACATGACACTTCGCAATGAATATTATATCTTATCATGAAACATAGAAGTGAGATGCGATATCGCGTTCTAAGAAGCATTACAAAATATATTTCTACGATACGTAGACATCTGCAAACGCTATTTCCTAGCATGGAAGGGTCGCATGTACATTCTTTTGAAGTGAGTACGAGGTATACATAACACTCCATAATGAATATTATATCTTCTCATGAAACATAGCAGTGAGATGCGATATCGCGTTTTAGGAACCATTAGAACTCTATTGCTGCGATACGTAGACATCTGCAAACGCTATTTCCTAGCATGGAAGTGTCGTATTTACATTCTTTTGAAGTGAATACGAGATTTACATGACACTTCGCAATGAATATTATATCTTATCATGAAACATAGATATGAGATGCGATATCGCGAATTAGCCTGCTTTAGCAATCTATTGCTTCGATTCGTAGACATCTGCAAACGCTATTTCCTAGCAAGGAAGAGTCGCATTTACATTCTTTTGAAGTGAATACGAGGTATACATTCACAGTGACACTTCACAGAGAATATTATATATTATCATGAAACATGGTAATGTGTTGCGATATCGCGTTTTGAGAAGCATTAGAACACTAATGCTGCGATACGTAGACATCTGCAAACGCTATTTCCTGGAAACGAAGTGTCGCGTTTACATTCTTTTGAATTGAATACGAGGTATACATAACACTGCACAATGAGTATTATATCATATCATGAAACATAGAAATGAGATGCGATATCGCGATATAAGAAGCATTATAACACTATTGCCTCGATACGTAGACATCTGCAAGCGCTACTTCCTAGCAGGGAAGTGTCGCATTTATATTCTTTTGAAGTGAATACGTGGTATACATAACACTGCACAATGAATATTATATCGTACCATGAAACATAGAAATGTGATGCGATATCTCGATATAAGAAGCATTAGAACACTATTGCTTCGATACGTAGACATCTGCAAATGCTATTTCCTAGCAAGTAAGTATCACATTTACATTCATTTTAAGTGTATGCGAGGTATACATGACACTTCGCAATTAATACTATATATTATCATGAAACATAGAAATGAGAAGCGATATCGCGTTTTGAGAAGTATTAGAACTCTAATGACACGACCCGTAGACATCTGCAAACGCTATTTCCTGGCAAGGAAGTGTCGCATTTACATTCTTTTGAAGTGAATACGAGGTATACATAACACTCCACAATGAAAATTATATCTTATCATGAAACATAGAAATGAGATGTAATATGGCGATTTAAGAAGCATTACAACTCTATTGCTTCGACACGTAGATATCTGCAAACGCTATTTCCTGGCAAGGAACTGTCGCATTCACATTCATTTGAAGTGTATGCGAGGTATTCATGGCACTTCGCAATGAATATCATATATTATCATGAAACATAGATATGAGATGCAATATTGCGAATTAGCAAGATTTAGAAATCTATTGCTTCGATACGTAGACATCTGCAAACGCTATTTCCTAGCAAGGAAGTGTCGCATTTACATTCATCTGAAGAGTACACGAGGTATACATAACACTTCGCAATGTATATTATACCTTATCATGGGTCATAGAAATGAGATGCGATATCTCGATTTAAGAAGCATAACAACTGTATTGCTTCGATATGTAGACATCTGCAAACGCTATCTCCTAGCAAGGAAGTGACGCCTTTACATTCTTTTGAAGTGTATGCCAGCTATACATGACACTTCGCAATGAATATTATATCTTATCATGAAACATAGAAATGAGAAGCGATATCGCGATTTAGCATGCACCAGAACTCTAATGCTTCGATACGTAGACATCGGCAAACGCTATTTCCTAGCAAGGAAGTGTCGCATGTACATTCAATTGAAGTGTATGCGAGGTATACATGGCACTTCGCAATGAATATTATATCTTATCATGATACATAGATATGAGATGCGATATGACGATTTAAGAAGCATTAGAACTCTATTGCTTGGATACGTAGACATCTGCAAACGCTATCCCTAACAAGGAAGTGTCGCATTTACATTCTTCAGAAAGGAATACGTGGCATACATGATACTTCGCAATGAATATTATATCTTATCATGAAACATAGAAATGAGATGCAATGTGACGATTTAAGAAGCATTAGAATTCTATTACTTCCATACGTAGACATCTGCAAACGCTATTTCCTAGCAAGGAAGTGTCGCGTGTACATTCAGTTGAAGTGTATGCGAGGTATACATAACACTCCACAATGAAAATTATATCTCGTCATGAAACATAGGAATGAGAAGTAATATGGCGATTTAAGAACCATTAGAACTCTTTTGCTTCGATACGTAGACATCTGCAAACGCTACCCCTAACAAGGAAGTGTCCCATTTACATTCCTTTGAAAGGAATACGAGGCATACATGACACTTCGCAATGAATATTATATCTTATCATGAAACATAGAAATGAGATGCGATATGACGATTTAAGAAGCATTAGAATTCTATTGCTTCCATACGTAGACATCTGCAAACGCTATTTCCCAGCAAGGAAGTGTCGCATTTACATTCTTTTGAAGTGAATACGAGGTATACATAACACTCCACAATGAATATTATATATTATCATGAAACATGGTAATGAGTAGCGATATCGCGTTTTGAGAAGCATTAGAACTCTAATGCTACGATGCGAAGACATCTGCAAACGTTATTTCCTGGCAAGGAAGAGTCGCGTTTACATTCTTTTGAAGTGAATACGAGGTATACGTAACACTCCACAATGAATATTATATCTTTCCATGAAACATAGAAATGAGATGCAATATGGCGATTTAGCAATCATTAGAAATCTATTGCTTCGATACGTAGACATCTGCAAACGCTATTTCCTAGCAAGGAAGTGTCGCATGTACATTCAGTTGAAGTGCATGCGAGGAATACATAACACTCCACAATGAAAATTATATCTTATCATGAAACATAGAAATGAGATGTAATATGGCGATTTAAGAAGCATTAGAATTCTATTGGTTCGATACGTAGACATCTGCAAACGCTATCCCTAACAAGGACGTGTCGCATTTACATTCCTTTGAAAGGAATACGAGGTATATATGACACTTCGCAATGAATATTATATCTTATCATGTAACATAGAAATGAAATGCGATATGACCTATTAAGAAGCATTAGAATTCTATTGCTTCGATACGTAGACATCTGCAAACGCTATTCCCTGGCAAGGAACTGTCGCATTCACATTCATTTGAAGTGTATGCGATGTATTCATGACACTTCGCAACGAATATTATGTATTATCATGAAACATAGATATGAGACGCGATATCGCGATTTAAGAAGCATTAGATCCCTATTGCTTCGATACGTAGACATCTGCAAACGCTACTTCCTAGCAAGGAAGTGTCGCATTTACATTCTTTTGAAATCCGAGGTATACATGACGCTCCACAATGAATATTATATATTATCATGAAACATAGTAATGAGTAGCGATATCGCCTTTTGAGAAGCATTAGAACTCTAATGCTACGATACGTAGACATCTGCAAACGTTATTTCCTGGCAAGGAAGTGTCGCATTTACATTCATTTGAGGTGTAGACGAGGAATACGTAACACTTCGCAATGAATATTATACCTTATCATGAGACATAGAAATGAGATGCGCTACCGTGTTTTAAGAAGCATTAGAAATTCATTGCTTCGATACGTAGACATCTGCAAAGGCTATTCCCTAGCATGTAAGTGTCGCATTTACATTCTTTTGAAGTGAATACGTGGTATACATGACACATCGCTATGATTATTATATCTTATCATGACACATAGGTGTGAGATGCGATATCGCGTTTTAAGAAGCATTAGAACTCAATTGCCTCGACGCGTAGACATCTGCAGACGCTATTTCCTAGCATGTAAGTGTCGCATTTACATTCTTTTGAAGTGAATACGAGGTATACATGACACTTCGCAATGAATATTATATCTTATCATGAAACATAGTAGTGAGATGCGATATCGCAATCTAAGAAGCAGTAGAACTCTATTGCTACGATATGTAGACATCTGCAAATGCTATTTCCTAGCATGAAAGTGTCACATTTACATTCTTTTGAAGTGAATACGAGGTATACATGGCAGTTCGCAATGAATATTATATCTTATCATGAAACATAGATGTGAGATGCGATATCGCGTTTTAAGAAATATTAGAACTATATTGCTAGGATACGTAGACATCTGCAAACAATATTTCCTAGCACGGATGTGTCGCATTTACATTCATTTGAAGTGTATGCGAGGTATACATGCCACTCCGCAATGAATATTATATCTCATCATGAGACATAGAAATGAGATGCGATATCGCATTTTGAGAAGCATTAGAACTCTATTTCTACGATACGTAGACTACTTCATACGCAACTACCTAACAAGGAAGTGTCGCATTTACTCTCTTTTTAAGTGAATACGAGGTTTACATAACACTGCACAATGAAAATTATATCCTTTCATGAAACATGGAAATGAGATGCGATATCGCGCTTTGAGAAGCATTAGAACACTATCGCTACGGTACGTAGACATCTGCAAACCGTATTTCCTAGCAAGGAAATGTCGCATTTACATTCATTTGAAGTGTACGCGATGTATACATGATACTTCGCAATGAATATTCTATCTTATCATGAATCATAGAAATGAGATGCGATATCGAGTTTTAAGAAGCTTTAGAACTCTATTTCTACGATACATAGACTATACATCTACAGACGCTATTTCCTAGCAAGGAAGTGTCGCATTTACATTCATTTGAAGTGAATGCGAGGTATAGATAACAGTCAACAATGAATATTATATCTTATCACGAAACATAGAAATGAGATGCGATATGGCGTTTTAAGGGGCATTAGTACTCTATAGCTTCGATACAGAGATATCTGGGAACGTAATTTCCTAGAAAGGAACCACCCCGCACCCCCCAGCATCAACCCCTGGACGCATGCAACCAGCCGAACTCGCCTGCAGAACCAGCAACTGGAAGAGTTCGCGCGCGCATACCTGCACGCGCTCACTCACACCGAGTTCCGCTGCCTCACTCGCACCGCCGAGTATACCTGTTTCGCTCGTACCGGGCACCAGTGTCTCACTCGCACCACCGAGTATACCTGTCTCGCCCGCACCAAGGACGGGCAGCCCTATCTCCCTCGCACCGAGGATTCCGTCCTGCAGGAAGACATAGCCGCAGCCCATCACCTGAATGGGGTCTTTTCCAATTCCGGGAACAGGATCTGCTAGAACCTATATATTACTTCTAAGCTAGGACATACATACCATATCATGACGCATATATAAGAATTCCTAGATCTAAGTTACACTAAGTAAGATGCGTCCGGCCAGCGGCATGCGCCGTTGGCCCCACCACGAGCCGCGAGTCCCCACTCGCTGGACCGCGCGCTCTCCGCCTCGAGACGCGAGTCCCCCACTCGCGGGACCGCGATCTGCCTACCGCGAGCCTCCGCGACCGTAGTGCCCCGCGAACCGAGGAGGTCCAGTTCATGTATTCTTTAAACCTAGAATATATTTTATTTTTACTTTTACTATATCCAAGTACAAGTTCTTTTACCAAGTCTACTATTTCCACATCCATTAATTTTATCAAGTGTTAACAATACTAGTTCTACTTTTAACATTACATTTAACTACGAACACTTCATCAAATTGAAGGTGTATAGAAATCGGCTTTGTGACGTTGAGACCGCCACTTATCCTTCAGATCTTAGTTGAAAGTACAGAAAAACCTGGTGAATGAATCGTGCTTCCGGTTTGCGAAGAACGCGACGTGCGAGTAGGAAGAATTTCATACGATCACTTGTGCGTGAATATTTGGAGGGTGTTCCGAGAGTCGTCGTATAACAGCGACCTGCCTTCGCACCAGTCCAGACGCCGCTTGTCGAAGCGACCGTCGACGCCTCCAATCCAGACACCACGACGCATCACGACGATTCTGCCACATTCAGCATCATCGCTGAATTCCGACCGCCGTCCTCGTCTTCGCTGGCGACTGATCGAGATTTCTGTAGCAGCCAACAGAACGATATCCGCCACGATCCCAGCGAACGATCCTCCACGCCGTTTCTACCTACAAATCGAGAGAGAAGTCATCGAAAGGTAGGGTCATTCCCTTATTATCGCGAGTGTTTTCGCTAGTGTCGCGTCAGCCGAAATTGTCGGACCCGGTCTTAACGCGTTCCCGCGGAAAGAATTACCGAAAAATAGGCTCGTGTCGTAAAGCCTCCGGAGCATCGGAAAATAGTTTCGCCGGACGTGACACCTCGAATTCACTTCAAAAGAATGTAAATGCGACACTTCCTTGCTAGGAAATAAGGTTTGCAGATATCTACGTATCGAAGAAACAGAGTTCTAATGCTTCTTGAATCGCCATATAGCATCTCATTTCTATGTTTCATCATAAGATATAATATTCATCGCGAAGTGTCATGTATACATCGTATTCCTCTCAAGAGAATGTAAATGCGACACTTCCTTTCTAGGAAATTACGTTTCCAGATGTCTACGTATCGAAGCAACAGAGTTCTAATGCTTCTTAAGACGCGAAATCGCTCCTCATTTCTATGTTTCGTGATAAGATATAATATGTATTGTGGAGTGTTATGTATACCTCGTATTCACCTCAAAGGAATGTAAATGCGACACATCCTTGCTAGGAAATAGCATTTGCAGATGTCTACGTATCGTAGCAATAGAGTTCTAATGCTTCTCAATACGCGATATCGTAACTCATTCCTATGTTTTATGATAATATTTAATATTCATTGCGAAGCCTTATGTATTCCTCGTGTGCACATCATATGAATGTAAATGCGACACTTCCTACCTAGGAAATAGCGTTTGCAGATGTCTACGTATCGAAGCAATAGGGTACTAATGCTTCTTAAATCGCGATTTCGCATCTCATTTCTATGTTTCATGATAAGATATAATACTCATTGCGAACTGTCATGTATACCTCGTATTCACTCCAAAAGAATGTAAATGCGACACTTCCATGCTAGGAAATAGCGTTTGCAGATGTCTACGTATCGTAGCAATAGAGTTCTAATGCTTTTTAAAACGCCATATCGCATCTCACTTCTATGTTTCATGATAAGATACAATATTCATTCCGAAGTGTCATGTATACCTCGTACTCACGTCACAAGAATGTAGATGCGACACTTCCATGCTAGGAAATAGCATTTGCAGATGTCAACGCATCGTAGCTATAGAGTTCTAATGCTTCTTTAAATGCGATATCGCATCTCGCTTCCATGTTTCGTGATAAGGTATAATATTCATTGCGAAGTGTCATGCATACCTCGTACTCACATCACAAGAATGTAAATGCGTCACTTCCATGCTAGGAAATAGCGTTTGCAGATGTCTACGTATCGTAGCAATAGAGTTCTAATGCTTCTTAGAACGCGATATCGCATCTCACTTCTATGTTTCACGATAAGATATAATATTCATTGCGAAGTGTCATGTATACCTCGTATTCGCTTCAAATAGAATGTAAATGCGACACTTCCTTGCTAGGAAATAGCGTTTCCAAATGACCACGTATCGAAAGAATAGAGTTCTAATACTTCTTAAAACGAGATGTCGCATCTCATTTCTATGTTTCATGATAAGATATAATATTCATTGTGGAGTGTTATGAATACCTCGAGTTCACTTCAAAAGAATGTAAGTGCGACACATCCTTGCTAGGAAATAACATTTGCAGATGTCTACGTATCATAGCAATAGAGTTCTAATGCTTCATAAAATGAGATGTCGCATTTCATTTCTATGTTTCGTGATAAGATATAATATTCATTGTGGAGTGTTATATATACCTCGTATTCACTTCAAAAGAATGTAAATGCGACACTTCCTTGCTAGGAAATAACATTTGCAGATGTCTACGCATCGTAACTGTAGAGTTCCAGTGCTCCTTAAATCGCGATATCGCATCTCACTTCTATGTTTCGAGATAAGATATAATATTCATTGCGTACGGTTATGTATACCTCGTATTATCTTCAAAAGAATGTAAATGCGGCATTTCCATGCTAGGTAATAGCGTTTGCAGATGTTTGCGTACCGTAGCAGTAGAGTTCTAATGCTTCTTAAAACGCGATATCGCATCTCACTGCTGTGTTTCATGATAAGATATAATATTCATTGTAGAGTGTTATGTATACCTCGTATTCACTACAAAAGAATGTAAATGCGACACATCCATGCTAGGAAATAGCGTTTGCAGATGTCTACGTATCGTAGCAATAGAGTTCTAATGCTTCTTAAAACGCGATTTCGCATCTCACTTCTATGTTTCACGATAAGATATAATAATCATTGCGAAGTGTGAAGTATACCTCGTATTCACTTCAAAAGAATGTAAATGCGACACTTACATGCTAGGAAATAGCGTTTGCAGATGTCTACGTATCGCAGCAATAGAATTCTAATGCTTTATAGAACGAGATGTCGCATTTCATATCTATGTTTCTTGGTAAGATATAATATTCATTGTAGAGTATTATGTATACCTCGTATTCACTTCAAATGAATGTAAATGCGACACTTCCTTGCTAGGAAATATTGTTTGCAGATGCCTACGTATCCTAGCAATATAGTTCTAATACTTCTTAAAACGCGATATCGCATCTCACATCTATGTTTCATGATGAGATATAATATTCATTGCGAACTGCCATGTATACCTCGTATTCACTTCAAAAGAATGTAAATGTGACACTTTCATGCTAGGAAATAGCATTTGCAGATGTCTACGTATCGTAGCAATAGAGTTCTAATGCTTCTTAAAACGCGATATCGCATCTCACACCTATGTTTCATGATAAGATATAATAATCATAGCGATGTGTCATGTATACCTCGTATTCACTTCAAAAGAATGTAAATGCGACACTTACATGCTAGGAAATAGCGTTTGCAGATGTCTACGTATCGCAGCAATAGAATTCTAATGCTTTATAAAACGAGATGTCGCATTTCATTTCTATGTTTCTTGGTAAGATATAATATTCATTGTAGTGTATTATGTATACCTCGTATTCACTTCAAATGAATGTAAATGCGACACTTCCTTGCTAGGAAATATTGTTTGCAGATGTCTACGTATCCTAGCAATATAGTTCTAATACTTCTTAAAACGCGATATCGCATCTCACATCTATGTTTCATGATAAGATATAATATTCATTGCGAACTGCCATGTATACCTCGTATTCATTTCAAAAGTATGTAAATGTGACACTTTCATGCTAGGAAATAGCCTTTGCAGATGTCTACGTATCGTAGCAATAGTGTTCAAATGTTTCTTAGAACGCGATATCGCATCTCATTTCAATGTTTCATGATCAGATATAATATTCATTGCGAAGTGTCATGTATACCTCGTATTCACTTCAAAAGGATGTAAATGCGACACTTCCTTGCTAGGAAATAGCGTTTCCAGATGACTACGTGTCGAAACAATAGAGTTCTACTGGTTCTTAGAACGCGATATCGCATCTCACGTCCATGTTTCATGATAAGATATAATATTCATTGCGAAGTGTCATGTATATCTCGTATTCACATCAAAAGAATGTAAATGCGACACTTCCATGCTAGGAAGTAGCGTTTGCAGATGTCTACGTATCGCAGCAATAGAGTTCTAATGCTTCTTAAAACGCGATATCGCATCTCACTGCTATGTTTCATGATAAGATATAATATTCATTATGGAGTGATATGTATACCTCGTACTCACTTCAAAAGAATGGAAATGCGACCCTTCCATGCTAGGGAATAGTCTTTGCAGATGTCTACGTATCGTAGCAATAGAGTTCTAATGCTTCTTAGAACGCGATATCGCATCTCACTTTTATGTTTCATGATAAGATATAATATTCATTGCGAAGTGTCATGTATACCTCGTATTCACTTCAAACGAATGTAAATGCGACACTTCCATGCTAGGAAATAGCGTTTGCAGATGTCTACGTATCGTAGCAATAGAGTTCAAATGCTTCTCAAAACGCGATGCCTCATTTCATTTCTATGTTCCGTGATAAGATATAATATTCATTGTGGAGTGTCATGTATACCTCGTATTCACTTCAAATGAATGTAAATGCGACACTTCCATGCTAGGAAGTAGCGGTTGCAGATGTCTACGTATCGTAGCAATAGGGTTCTAATGCTTCTTGAGACGCGATATCGCATCTCACTTCTATGTTACATGATAAGACATAATATTCATTGCGAAGTGTCATGTATACCTCGATTTCTCTTCACAAGAATGTAAATGCGACACTTCCTTGCTAGGAAATAGCGTTTGCAGATGTCTACGTATCGTAGCAATAGAGTACTAATGCTTCTCAAAACGCGATATAGCACCTCATTCCTATGTTTCATGATAAGATATAATATTCATTGCGAAGTGTCATGTATCTCTCGTATTCACTTCAAACGAATGTAAATGAGACACTTCCATGCTAGGAAATACGTTTGCAGATGTCTACGTATCGTGGCAATAGAGTTCTAATGCTTCTCAAAACGCGATATAGCACCTCATTCCTATATTTCATGATAAGATATAATATTCATTGCGAAGTGTCATGTATATCTCGTATTCACTTCAAACGAATGTAAATGCGACACTTCCATGCTAGCAAATAGCGTTTGCAGATGTCTACGTATCGTAGCAATAGAGTTCTAATGCTTCTTAGAACGCGATATCGCATCTCACTGCTATGTTTCATGATAAGATATAATATTCATTGCGAAGTGTCATGTATACCTCGTATTCACTTCAAAAGAATGTAAATGCGACACTTCCATGCTAGGAAATAGCGTTTGCAGATGTCTACGTATCGTAGCAATAGAGTTCTAATGCTTCTCAAAACGCGATATAGCACCTCATTCCTATGTTTCATGATAAGATATAATATTCATTGCGAAGTGTCATGTATCTCTCGTATTCACTTCAAACGAATGTAAATGAGACACTTCCATGCTAGGAAATAGCGTCTGCAGATGTCTACGCGTCGAGGCAATAGAGTTCTAATGCTTCTTAAAACGCGATATCGCATCTCACATCTATGTTTCATGATAAGATATAATATTCATTGCGAACTGCCGTGTATACCTCGTATTCATTTCAAAAGAATGTATATGTGACACTTTCATGCTAGGAAATAGCATTTGCAGATGTCTACGTATCGTAGCAATAGAGTTCTACTGCTTCTTAGATCGCGATATCGCATCTCACTACTATGTTTCATGATAAGATATAATATTCATTGCTAAGTGTCATGTATACCTCGTATTCACTTCAAAGGAATGTAAATGCGACACTTCCATGCTAGGAAATAGCGTCTGCAGATGTCTACGCGTCGAGGCAATAGAGTTCTAATGCTTCTTAAAACGCGATATCGCATCTCACACCTATGTTTCATGATAAGATATAACAATCATTGCGATGTGTCATGTATACCTCGTATTCACTTCAAAAGAATGTAAATGCGACACTTCCATGCTAGGAAATAGGGTTTGCAGATGTCTACGTATCGTAGCAAGAGAGTTCTAAAGCTTCTTAGAACGCGATATCGCATCTCACTTCCATGTTTCATGATAAGATATAATATTCATTGCGAAGTGTCATGTATACCTCGTATTCACTTCAAATGAATGTAAATGCGACACTTCCTTGCTAGGAAATATTGTTTGCAGATGTCTACGTATCCTAGCAATATATCTCTAATACTTCTTAAAACGCGATATCGCATCTCACATCTATGTTTCATGATGAGATATAATATTCATTTCGAACTGCCATGTATACCTCGTATTCACTTCAAAAGAATGTAAATGCGGCACTTCCATGCTAGGAAATAGCGTTTGCAGATGTCTACGTATCGCAGCAATAGAGTTCTAATGCTTCTTAAAACGCGATATCGCATCTCACTGCTATGTTTCATGATAAGATATAATATTCATTATGGAGTGATATGTATACCTCGTACACACTTCAAAAGAATGGAAATGCGACCCTTCCATGCTAGGGAATAGCCTTTGCAGATGTCTACGTATCGTAGCAATAGAGTTCTAATGCTTCTTAGAACGCGATATCGCAACTCACTTTTATGTTTCATGATAAGATATAATATTCATTGCGAAGTGTCATGTATACCTCGTATTCACTTCAAAAGAATGTAAATGCAACACTTCCATGCTAGGAAATAGCGTTTGCAGATGTCTACGTATCGTAGCAATAGAGTTCTAATGCTTCTCAAAACGCGATATAGCACCTCATTCCTACGTTTCATGATTAGATATAATATTCATTGCGAAGTGTCATGTATCTCCCGTATTCACTTCAAACGAATGTAAATGAGACACTTCCATGCTAGGAAATAGCGTTTCCAGATGACTACGTGTCGAAACAATAGAGTTCTACTGCTTCTTAGAACGCGATATCGCATCTCACGTCCATGTTTCATGATAAGATATAATATTCATTGCGAAGTGTCATGTATATCTCGTATTCACATCAAAAGAATGTAAATGCGGCACTTCCATGCTAGGAAATAGCGTTTGCAGATGTCTACGTATCGCAGCAATAGAGTTCTAATGCTTCTTAAAACGCGATATCGCATCTCACTGCTATGTTTCATGATAAGATATAATATTCATTATGGAGTGATATGTATACCTCGTACACACTTCAAAAGAATGGAAATGCGACCCTTCCATGCTAGGGAATAGCCTTTGCAGATGTCTACGTATCGTAGCAATAGAGTTCTAATGCTTCTTAGAACGCGATATCGCATCTCACTTTTATGTTTCATGATAAGATATAATATTCATTGCGAAGTGTCATGTATACCTCGTATTCACTTCAAAAGAATGTAAATGCAACACTTCCATGCTAGGAAATAGCGTTTGCAGATGTCTACGTATCCTAGCAATATATCTCTAATACTTCTTAAAACGCGATATCGCATCTCACATCTATGTTTCATGATGAGATATAATATTCAGTTCGAACTGCCATGTATACCTCGTATTCACTTCAAAAGAATGTAAATGCGACACTTTCATGCTAGGAAATAGCGTTTGCAGATGTCTACGTATCGCAGCAATAGAATTCTAATGCTTCTTAAATCGCGATATCGCATCTCACTTCTATGTTTCATTATAAGATATAATATTCATTGCGAAGTGTCATGTATGCCTCGTATTCACTTCAAAAGAATGTAAATGCGACACTTCCATGCTAGGAAATAGCGTTTGCAGATGTCTACGTATCGCAGCAATAGAATTCTAATGCTTTATAAAATGAGATGTCGCATTTCATTTCTATGTTTCTTGGTAAGATATAATATTCATTGTAGAGTATTATGTATACCTCGTATTCACTTCAAATGAATGTAAATGCGACACTTCCTTGCTAGGAAATATTGTTTGCAGATGTCTACGTATCCTAGCAATATAGTTCTAATACTTCTTAAAACGCGATATCGCATCTCACATCTATGTTTCATGATAAGATATAATATTCATTGCGAACTGCCATGTATACCTCGTATTCACTTCAAAAGAATGTAAATGTGACACTTTCATGCTAGGAAATAGCATTTGCAGATGTCTACGTACCGTAGCAATAGAGTTCTACTGCTTCTTAGATTGCGATATCGCATCTCACTACTATGTTTCATGATAAGATATAATATTCATTGCGAAGTGTCATGTATACCTCGTATTCACTTCAAAAGAATGTAAATGCGACACTTCCATGCTAGGAAATAGCGTCTGCAGATGTCTACGCGTCGAGGCAATTGAGATCTAATGCTTCTTGAAACGCGATATCGCATCTCACACCTATGTTTCATGATAAGATATAATAATCATAGCGATGTGTCATGTATACCACGTATTCACTTCAAAAGAATGTAAATGCGACACTTACATGCTAGGAAACAGCGTTTGCAGATGTCTACGTATCGCAGCAATAGAATTCCAATGCTTTATAAAACGAGATGTCGCATTTCATTTCTATGTTTCTTGGTAAGATATAATATTCATTGTAGAGTATTATGTATACCTCGTATTCACTTCAAATGAATGTAAATGCGACACTTCCTTGCTAGGAAATATTGTTTGCAGATGTCTACGTATCCTAGCAATATAGTTCTAATACTTCTTAAAACGCGATATCGCATCTCACATCTATGTTTCATGATAAGATATAATATTCATTGCGAAGTGTCATGTATGCCTCGTATTCACTTCAAAAGAATGTAAATGCGACACTTCCATGCTAGGAAATAGCGTTTGCAGATGTCTACGTATCGCAGCAATAGAATTCTAATGCTTTATAAAATGAGATGTCGCATTTCATTTCTATGTTTCTTGGTAAGATATAATATTCATTGTAGAGTATTATGTATACCTCGTATTCACTTCAAATGAATGTAAATGCGACACTTCCTTGCTAGGAAATATTGTTTGCAGATGTCTACGTATCCTAGCAATATAGTTCTAATACTTCTTAAAACGCGATATCGCATCTCACATCTATGTTTCATGATAAGATATAATATTCATTGCGAACTGCCATGTATACCTCGTATTCACTTCAAAAGAATGTAAATGTGACACTTTCATGCTAGGAAATAGCATTTGCAGATGTCTACGTACCGTAGCAATAGAGTTCTACTGCTTCTTAGATTGCGATATCGCATCTCACTACTATGTTTCATGATAAGATATAATATTCATTGCGAAGTGTCATGTATACCTCGTATTCACTTCAAAAGAATGTAAATGCGACACTTCCATGCTAGGAAATAGCGTCTGCAGATGTCTACGCGTCGAGGCAATTGAGATCTAATGCTTCTTGAAACGCGATATCGCATCTCACACCTATGTTTCATGATAAGATATAATAATCATAGCGATGTGTCATGTATACCACGTATTCACTTCAAAAGAATGTAAATGCGACACTTACATGCTAGGAAACAGCGTTTGCAGATGTCTACGTATCGCAGCAATAGAATTCCAATGCTTTATAAAACGAGATGTCGCATTTCATTTCTATGTTTCTTGGTAAGATATAATATTCATTGTAGAGTATTATGTATACCTCGTATTCACTTCAAATGAATGTAAATGCGACACTTCCTTGCTAGGAAATATTGTTTGCAGATGTCTACGTATCCTAGCAATATAGTTCTAATACTTCTTAAAACGCGATATCGCATCTCACATCTATGTTTCATGATAAGATATAATATTCATTGCGAACTGCCATGTATACCTCGTATTCACTTCAAACGAATGTAAATGAGACACTTCCATGCTAGGGAATAGCGTTTGCAGATGTCTACGTATCGCAGCAATAGAATTCTAATGCTTTATAAAACGAGATGTCGCATTTCATTTCTATGTTTCTTGGTAAGATATAATATTCATTGTAGAGTATTATGTATACCTCGTATTCACTTCAAATGAATGTAAATGCGACACTTCCTTGCTAGGAAATATTGTTTGCAGATGTCTACGTATCCTAGCAATATATCTCTAATACTTCTTAAAACGCGATATCGCATCTCACATCTATGTTTCATGATGAGATATAATATTCATTTCGAACTGCCATGTATACCTCGTATTCACTTCAAAAGAATGTAAATGCGACACTTTCATGCTAGGAAATAGCGTTTGCAGATGTCTACGTATCGCAGCAATAGAATTCTAATGCTTCTTAAATCGCGATATCGCATCTCACTTCTATGTTTCATGATAAGATATAATATTCATTGCGAAGTGTCATGTATGCCTCGTATTCACTTCAAAAGAATGTAAATGCGACACTTCCATGCTAGGAAATAGCGTTTGCAGATGTCTACGTATCGCAGCAATAGAATTCTAATGCTTTATAAAATGAGATGTCGCATTTCATTTCTATGTTTCTTGGTAAGATATAATATTCATTGTAGAGTATTATGTATACCTCGTATTCACTTCAAATGAATGTAAATGCGACACTTCCTTGCTAGGAAATATTGTTTGCAGATGTCCACGTATCCTAGCAATATAGTTCTAATACTTCTTAAAACGCGATATCGCATCTCACATCTATGTTTCATGATAAGATATAATATTCATTGCGAACTGCCATGTATACCTCGTATTCACTTCAAAAGAATGTAAATGTGACACTTTCATGCTAGGAAATAGCATTTGCAGATGTCTACGTACCGTAGCAATAGAGTTCTACTGCTTCTTAGATTGCGATATCGCATCTCACTACTATGTTTCATGATAAGATATAATATTCATTGCGAAGTGTCATGTATACCTCGTATTCACTTCAAAAGAATGTAAATGCGACACTTCCATGCTAGGAAATAGCGTCTGCAGATGTCTACGCGTCGAGGCAATTGAGATCTAATGCTTCTTGAAACGCGATATCGCATCTCACACCTATGTTTCATGATAAGATATAATAATCATAGCGATGTGTCATGTATACCACGTATTCACTTCAAAAGAATGTAAATGCGACACTTACATGCTAGGAAACAGCGTTTGCAGATGTCTACGTATCGCAGCAATAGAATTCCAATGCTTTATAAAACGAGATGTCGCATTTCATTTCTATGTTTCTTGGTAAGATATAATATTCATTGTAGAGTATTATGTATACCTCGTATTCACTTCAAATGAATGTAAATGCCACACTTCCTTGCTAGGAAATATTGTTTGCAGATGTCTACGTATCCTAGCAATATAGTTCTAATACTTCTTAAAACGCGATATCGCATCTCACATCTATGTTTCATGATAAGATATAATATTCATTTCGAACTGCCATGTATACCTCGTATTCACTTCAAAAGAATGTAGATGCGACACTTTCATGCTAGGAAATAGCATTTGCAGATGTCTACGTATCGTAGCAATAGAGTTCTACTGCTTCTTAAATCGCGATATCGCATCTCACTGCTATGTTTCATGAGAAGATATAATATTCATTGCGAAGTGTCATGTATATCTCGTATTCACATCAAAAGAATGTAAATGCGACACTTCCATGCTAGGAAATAGCGTTTGCAGATGTCTACGTATCGCAGCAATAGAGTTCCAATGCTTCCTAAAACGCGATATCGCATCACTCTTCTATGTCTCATGATAAGGTATAATATTCATAGCGAACTGTCATGTATACCTCGTATTCACTTCAAATGAATGTAAATGCGACACTTCCATGCTAGGAAATGGCGATTGCAGATGTCTACGTATCGTAGCAATAGAGTTCTAATGCTTCTAAAAACGCGATATCGCATCTCACTGCTATGTTTCATGATAAGATATAATATTCATTATGGAGTGTTATGTATACCACGTACTCACTTCAAAAGAATGGAAATGCGACCCTTCCATGCTAGGGAATAGCCTTTGCAAATGTCTACGTATCGTAGTAATAGAGTTCTAATGCTTCTTAAAGCGCGATATCGCATCTCACTGCTATGTTTCATGAGAAGATATAATATTCATTATGGAGTGTTATGTATACCTCGTACTCACTTCAAAAGAAAGTAAATGCGACCCTTCTATGCTAGGGAATAGCCTTTGCAGATGTCTACGTATCGTAGCAATAGAGTTCTAATGCTTCTTAGAACGCGATATCGCATCTCACTTTTATGTTTCATGATAAGATATAATATTCATTGCGAAGTGTCATGTATACCTCGTATTCACTTCAAAAGAATGTAAATGCGACACTTCCATGCTAGGAAATAGCGTTTGCAGATGTCTACGTATCGCAGCAATAGAGTTCTAATGCTTCTTAAAACGCGATATCGCATCTCACTGCTATGTTTCATGAGAAGATATAATATTCATTGCGAAGTGTCATGTATATCTCGTATTCACGTCAAAGGAATGTAATTGCGACACTTCCATGCTAGGAAATAGCGTTTGCAGATGTCTTACGTATCGTAGCAATAGAGTTCTAATGCTTTTTAAAACGAGATGCCTCATTTCATTTCTATGTTCCGTGATAAGATATAATATTCATTGTGGAGTGTCATGTATACCTCGTATTCACTTCAAATGAATGTAAATTCGACACTTCCATGCTAGGAAGTAGCGGTTGCAGATGTCTACGTATCGTAGCAATAGGGTTCTAATGCTTCTTAAGACGCGATATCGCATCTCACTGCTATGTTTCATGATAAGATATAATATTCATTGCGAAGTGTCATGTATATCTCGTATTCACTTCAAACGAATGTAAATGCGACACTTCCATGCTAGGAAATGGCGTTTGCAGATGTCTACGTATCGTAGCAATAGAGTTCTAATGCTTCTAAAAACGCGATATCGCATCCCACTGCTATGTTTCATGAGAAGATATAATATTCATTATGGAGTGATATGTATACCTCGTTCTCACTTCAAAAGAAAGTAAATGCGACCCTTCCATGCTAGGGAATAGCCTTTGCAGATGTCTACGTATCGTAGCAATAGAGTTCTAATGCTTCTTAAAACGGGATGTCGCATCTCATATCTATGTTTCATGATCAGATATAATATTCATTGCGAAGTGTCATGTATACCTCGTATTCACTTCAAAAGGATGTAAATGCGACACTTCCTTGCTAGGAAATAGCGTTTCCAGATGACTACGTGTCGAAACAATAGAGTTCTAATGATTCTTAAAATGCCATATCGCTTCTCACTTCTATGTTTCATGATAAGATATAATATTCATTGCGAAGTGTCATGTATACCTCGTATTCACTTCAAAAGAATGTAAATGCGACACTTCCATGCTAGGAAGTAGCGTTTGCAGATGTCTACGTATCGTAGCAATAGGGTTCTAATACTTCTTAAAATGCGATATCGCATCACACTTCTATGTTTCATGATAAGATATAATATTCATTGCGAAGTGTCATGTATACCTCGATTTCACTTCACAAGAATGTAAATGCGACACTTCCTTGCTAGGAAATATTGTTTGCAGATGTCTACGTATCACAGCAATGGAGTACTAATGCTTCTTAAAACGAGATTTCGTATTTCATACCTATGTTTCGTAATAAGATATAATATTCATTGTGTAATGTTATGTATACCTCGTATTCACTTCAGTGGAATGTAAGTGCGAAATTTCCTTGCTAGGAAATAGAGTTTGCAGATGTCTACGTATATAGGCAATAGAGTTCCAATGCTTCTCAAAACGCGATATAGCACCTCATTCCTATGTTTCATGATAAGATATAATATTCATTGCGAAGTGTCATGTATATCTCGTATTCACATCAAAAGAATGTAAATGCGACACTTCCATGCTAGGAAATAGCGTTTGCAGATGTCTACGTATCGCAGCAATAGAGTTCTAATGCTTCTTAAAACGCGATATCGCATCTCACTGCTAAGTTTCATGATAAGATATAATATTCATTATGGAATGATATGTATACCTCGTACTCACTTCAAAAGAATGGAAATGCGACCCTTCCATGCTAGGGAATAGCCTTTGCAAATGTCTACGTATCGTAGCAATAGAGTTCTAATGCTTCTTAAAGCGCGATATCGCATCTCACTGCTATGTTTCATGAGAAGATATAATATTCATTATGGAGTGTTATGTATACCTCGTACTCACTTCAAAAGAAAGTAAATGCGACCCTTCTATGCTAGGGAATAGCCTTTGCAGATGTCTACGTATCGTAGCAATAGAGTTCTAATGCTTCTTAGAACGCGATATCGCATCTCACTTCTATGTTACATGATAAGATATAATATTCATTATGGAGTGATATGTATACCTCGTACTCACTTCAAGAGAAAGTAAATGCGACCCTTCCATGCTAGGGAATAGCCTTTGCAGATGTCTACGTATCGTAGCAATAGAGTTCTAATGCTTCTCAAAACGCGATGTAGCACCTCATTCCTATGTTTCATGATAAGATATAATATTCATTGCGAAGTGTCATGTATATCTCGTATTCACTTCAAGCGAATGTAATTGCGTCACTTCCATACTAGGAAATAGCGTTTGCAGATGTCTACGTATCGTAGCAATAGAGTTCTAATGCTTCTTAAAACGAGATGCCTCATTTCATTTCTATGTTCCGTGATAAGATATAATATTCATTGTGGAGTGTCATGTATACCTCGTATTCACTTCAAACGAATGTAATTGCGACACTTCCATGCTAGGAAATAGCGTTTGCAGATGTCTACGTATCGTAGCAATAGAGTTCTAATGCTTCTTAAAACGAGATGCCTCATTTCATTTCTATGTTCCGTGATAAGATATAATATTCATTGTGGAGTGTCATGTATACCTCGTATTCACTTCAAATGAATGTAAATGCGACACTTCCATGCTAGGAAGTAGCGGTTGCAGATGTCTACGTATCGTAGCAATAGGGTTCTAATGCTTCTTAAGACGCGATATCGCATCTCACTTCTATGTTACATGATAAGATATAATATTCATTATGGAGTGATATGTATACCTCGTACTCACTTCAAGAGAAAGTAAATGCGACCCTTCCATGCTAGGGAATAGCCTTTGCAGATGTCTACGTATCGTAGCAATAGAGTTCTAACGCTTCTCAAAACGCGATATAGCACCTCATTCCTATGTTTCATGATAAGATATAATATTCATTGCGAAGTGTCATGTATATCTCGTATTCACTTCAAACGAATGTAAATGCGACACTTCCATGCTAGGAAATAGCGACTGCAGATGTCTACGCGTCGGGGCAATAGAGTTCTAATGCTTCCTAAAACGCGATATCGCATCTCACACCTATGTTTCATGATAAGATATAATAATCATAGCGATGTGTCATGTATACCTCGTATTCACATCAAAAGAATGTAAATGCGACACTTACATGCTAGGAAATAGCGTTTGCAGATGTCTACGTATCGCAGCAATAGAATTCTAATGCTTTATAAAACGAGATGTCGCATTTCATTTCTATGTTTCTTGGTAAGATATAATATTCATTGTAGAGTATTATGTATACCTCGTATTCACTTCAAATGAATGTAAATGCGACACTTCCTTGCTAGGAAATATTGTTTGCAGATGTCTACGTATCCTAGCAATATAGTTCTAATACTTCTTAAAACGCGATATCGCATCTCACATCTATGTTTCATGATAAGATATAATATTCATTGCGAACTGCCATGTATACCTCGTATTCATTTCAAAAGTATGTAAATGTGACACTTTCATGCTAGGAAATAGCCTTTGCAGATGTCTACGTATCGTAGAAATAGTGTTCTAATGTTTCTTAGAACGCGATATCGCATCTCATTTCAATGTTTCATGATCAGATATAATATTCATTGCGAAGTGTCATGTATACCTCGTATTCACTTCAAAAGGATGTAAATGCGACACTTCCTTGCTAGGAAATAGCGTTTGCAGATGTCTACGTATCGTAGCAATAGAGTTCTAATGCTTTTTAAAACGAGATGTCGCATCTCATATCTATGATTCATGGTAAGATATAATATTCATTGCGAAGTGTCATGTATACCTCGTATTCACTTCAAAAGGATGTAAATGCGACACTTCCTTGCTAGGAAATAGCATTTCCAGATGACTATGTGTCGAAACAATAGAGTTCCAATGCTTCCTAAAACGCGATATCGCATCTCCCTTCTATGTTTCATGATAAGTTATAATATTCATTGCGAAGTGTCATGCATACCTCGTATTCACTTCAAATGAATGTAAATGCGACACTTCCATGCTAGGAAATAGCGTTTGCAGATGTCTACGTATCACAGCAATAGAGTACTAATGCTTCTTAAAACGAGATGTCGTATTTCATATCTATGTTTCGTAATAAGATATAATATTCATTGTGTAATGTTATGTATACCTCGTATTCACTTCAGTGGAATGTAAGTGCGAATTTTCCTTGCTAGGAAATAGAGTTTGCAGATGTCTACGTATCGCAGCAATAGAGTTCTAATGCTTCTCAAAACGCGATGTAGCACCTCATTCCTATGTTTCATGATAAGATATAATATTCATTGCGAAGTGTCATGTATATCTCGTATTCACTTCAAGCGAATGTAATCGCGTCACTTCCATGCTAGGAAATAGCGTTTGCAGATGTCTACGTATCGTAGCAATAGAGTTCTAATGCTTCTTAAAACGAGATGCCTCATTTCATTTCTATGTTCCGTGATAAGATATAATATTCATTGTGGAGTGTCATGTATACCTCGTATTCACTTCAAATGAATGTAAATGCGACACTTCCATGCTAGGAAGTAGCGGTTGCAGATGTCTACGTATCGTAGCAATAGGGTTCTAATGCTTCCTAAGACGCGATATCGCATCTCACTTCTATGTTACATGATAAGATATAATATTCATTATGGAGTGATATGTATACCTCGTACTCACTTCAAGAGAAAGTAAATGCGACCCTTCCATGCTAGGGAATAGCCTTTGCAGATGTCTACGTATCGTAGCAATAGAGTTCTAATGCTTCTCAAAACGCGATATAGCACCTCATTCCTATGTTTCATGATAAGATATAATATTCATTGCGAAGTGTCATGTATATCTCGTATTCACTTCAAACGAATGTAAATGCGACACTTCCATGCTAGGAAATAGCGTCTGCAGATGTCTACGCGTCGAGGCAATAGAGTTCTAATGCTTCTTAAAACGCGATATCGCATCTCACACCTATGTTTCATGATAAGATATAGTAATCATTGCGATGTGTCATGTATACCTCGTATTCACTTCAAAAGAATGTAAATGCGACACTTCCATGCTAGGAAATAGGGTTTGCAGATGTCTACGTATCGTAGCAAGAGAGTTCTAAAGCTTCTTAGAACGCGATATCGCATCTCACTTCCATGTTTCATGATAAGATATAATATTCATTGCGAAGTGTCATGTATACCTCGTATTCTCTTCAAAAGAATGTAATTGCGACACTTACATGCTAGGAAATAGCGTTTGCAGATGTCTAAGTATCGTAGCAATAGAGTTCTAATGCTTCCTAAAACACGATATCGCATCCCTCTTCTATGTTTCATGATAAGGTATAATATTCATTCCGAATTGTCATGTATACCTCTTATTCACTTCAAAAGAATGTAGATGCGACACTTCCATGCTAGGAAATAGCTTTTGCAGATGTCTACGTATCGTTGCAATAGAGTTCTAATGTTTCTTAGAACGCGATATCGCATCTCATTTCAATGTTTCATGATCAGATATAATATTCATTGCGAAGTGTCATGTATATCTCGTATTCACTTCAAAAGAATGTAAATGCGACACTTCCATGCTAGGAAATAGCGTTTGCAGATGTCTACGTATCGCAGCAATAGAGTTCTAATGCTTCTTAAAACGCGATATCGCATCTCACTGCTATGTTTCATGAGAAGATATAATATTCATTGCGAAGTGTCATGTATATCTCGTATTCACGTCAAAAGAATGTAATTGCGACACATCCATGCTAGGAAATAGCGTTTGCAGATGTCTTACGTATCGTAGCAATAGAGTTCTAATGCTTCTTAAAACGAGATGCCTCCCTTCATTTCTATGTTCCGTGATAAGATATAATATTCAATGTGGAGTGTCATGTATACCTCGTATTCACTTCAAAAGAATGTAAATGCGACACTTCCATGCTAGGAAGTAGCGGTTGCAGATGTCTACGTATCGTAGCAATAGGGTTCTAATGCTTCTTAAGACGCGATATCGCATCTCTCTTCTATGTTACATGATAAGATATAATATTCATTGCGAAGTGTCATGTATACCTCGATTTCTCTTCACAAGAATGTAAATGCGAAACTTCCTTGCTAGGAAATAGCGTTTGCAGACGTCTACGTATCGTAGCAATAGAGTTCTAATGTTTCTCAAAACGCGATATAGCACCTCATTCCTATGTTTCATGATAAGATATAATATTCATTGCGAAGTGTCATGTATATCTCGTATTCACTTCAAACGAATGTAAATGCGACACTTCCATGCTAGGAAATAGCGTTTGCAGATGTCTACGTATCGTAGCAATAGAGTTCTAATGCTTCTCAAAACGCGATATAGCACCTCATTCCTATGTTTCATGATAAGATATAATATTCATTGCGAAGTGTCATGTATATCTCGTATTCACTTCAAACGAATGTAAATGCGACACTTCCATGCTAGGAAATAGCATTTGCAGATGTCTACGTATCGTAGCAATAGAGTTCCAATGCTTCCTAAAACGCGATATCGCATCACTCTTCTATGTTTCATGATAAGGTATAATATTCATAGCGAAGTGTCATGTATACCTCGTATTCACTTCAAATGAATGTAAATGCGACACTTCCATGCTAGGAAATAGCGTTTGCAGATGTCTACGTATCGCAGCAATAGAGTTCTAATGCTTCTTAAAACGCGATATCGCATCTCACTGCTATGTTTCATGATAAGATATAATATTCATTATGGAGTGATATGTATACCAAGTACTCACTTCAAAAGAAAGTAAATGCGACCCTTCCATGCTAGGAAATAGCGTTTGCAGATGTCTACGTATCGTAGCAATAGAGTTCTAATGCTTCTCAAAACGCGATATAGCACCTCATTCCTATGTTTCATGATAAGATATAATATTCATTGCGAAGTGTCATGTATATCTCGTATTCACTTCAAACGAATGTAAATGCGACACTTCCATGCTAGGAAATAGCGTTTGCAGATGTCTACGTATCGTAGCAATAGAGTTCTAATGCTTCTTAAAACGGGATGTCGCATCTCATATCTATGTTTCATAATCAGATATAATATTCATTGCGAAGTGTCATGTATACCTCGTATTCACTTCAAAAGGATGTAAATGCGACACTTCCTTGCTAGGAAATAGCGTTTCCAGATGACTACGTGTCGAAACAATAGAGTTCTAATGATTCTTAAAATGCCATATCGCTTCTCACTTCTATGTTTCATGATAAGATATAATATTCATTGCGATGTGTCATGTATATCTCGTATTCACTTCAAACGAATGTAAATGCGACACTTCCATGCTAGGAAATAGCGTTTGCAGATGTCTACGTATCGTAGCAATAGAGTTCTAATGCTCCTTAAAACGGGATGTCGCATCTCATATCTATGTTTCATGATCAGATATAATATTCATTGCGAAGTGTCATGTATACCTCGTATTCACTTCAAAAGTATGTAAATGCGACACTTCCTTGCTAGGAAATAGCGTTTCCAGATGACTACGTGTCGAAACAATAGAGTTCTAATGATTCTTAAAATGCCATATCGCTTCTCACTTCTATGTTTCATGATAAGATATAATATTCATTGCGAAGTGTCATGTATAACTCGTATTCACTTCAAAAGAATGTAAATGCGACACTTCCATGCTAGGAGGTAGCGTTTGCAGATGTCTACGTATCGTAGCAATAGGGTTCTAATACTTCTTAAAATGCGATATCGCATCACACTTCTATGTTTCATGATAAGATATAATATTCATTGCGAAGTGTCATGTATACCTCGATTTCATTTCACAAGAATGTAAATGCGACACTTCCTTGCTAGGAAATATTGTTTGCAGATGTCTACGTATCACAGCAATGGAGTACTAATGCTTCTTAAAACGAGATGTCGTATTTCATATCTATGTTTCGTAATAAGATATAATATTCATTGTGTAATGTTATGTATACCTCGTATTCACTTCAGTGGAATGTAAGTGCTAAATTTCCTTGCTAGGAAATAGAGTTTGCAGATGTCTACGTATATAGGCAATAGAGTTCTAATGCTTCTCAAAACGCGATATAGCACCTCATTCCTATGTTTCATGATAAGATATAATATTCATTGCGAAGTGTCATGTATATCTCGTATTCACTTCAAACGAATGTAAATGCGACACTTCCATGCTAGGAAATAGCGTTTGCAGATGTCTACGTATCGTAGCAGTAGAGTTCTAATGCTTCTCAAAACGCGATATAGCACCTCATTCCTATGTTTCATGATAAGATATAATATTCATTGCGAAGTGTCATGTATATCTCGTATTCACTTCAAACGAATGTAAATGCGACACTTCCATGCTAGGAAATAGCGTTTGCAGATGTCTACGTATCGTAGCAATAGAGTTCTAATGCTTCTTAAAACGCGATATCGCATCTCACTGCTATGTTTCATGAGAAGATATAATTTTCATTGCGAAGTGTCATGTATATCTCGTATTCACATCAAAAGAATGTAATTGCGACACTTCCATGCTAGGAAATAGCGTTTGCAGATGTCTACGTATCGTAGCAATAGAGTTCTAATGCTTCTTAAAACGAGATGCCTCATTTCATTTCTATGTTCCGTGATAAGATATAATATTCATTGTGGAGTGTCATGTATACCTCGTATTCACTTCAAATGAATGTAAATGCGACACTTCCATGCTAGGAAGTAGCGGTTGCAAATGTCTACGTATCGTAGCAATAGGGTTCTAATGCTTCTTAAGACGCGATATCGCATCTCACTTCTATGTTACATGATAAGATATAATATTCATTATGGAGTGGTATGTATACCTCGTACTCACTTCAAAAGAAAGTAAATGCGACCCTTCCATGCTAGGGAATAGCCTTTGCAGATGTCTACGTATCGTAGCAATAGATTTCTAATGCTTCTCAAAACGCGATATAGCACCTCATTCCTATGTTTCATGATAAGATATAATATTCATTGCGAAGTGTCATGTATATCTCGTATTCACTTCAAACGAATGTAAATGCGTCACTTCCATGCTAGGAAATAGCGTTTGCAGATGTCTACGTATCGTAGCAATAGAGTTCTAATGCATCTTAAAACGCGATATCGCATCTCACTGCTATGTTTCATGAGAAGATATAATATTCATTGCGAAGTGTCATGTATATCTCGTATTCACATCAAAAGAATGTAAATGCGACACTTCCATGCTAGGAAATAGCGTTTGCAGATGTCTATGTATCGCAGCAATAGAGTTCCAATGCTTCCTAAAACGCGATATCGCATCACTCTTCTATGTCTCATGATAAGGTATAATATTCATAGCGAAGTGTCATGTATACCTCGTATTCACTTCAAATGAATGTAAATGCGACACTTCCATGCTAGGAAATGGCGATTGCAGATGTCTACGTATCGTAGCAATAGAGTTCTAATGCTTCTAAAAACGTGATATCGCATCTCACTGCTATGTTTCATGATAAGATATAATATTCATTATGGAGTGTTATGTATACCTCGTACTCACTTCAAAAGAAAGTAGATGCGACCCTTCCATGCTAGGGAATAGCCTTTGCAGATGTCTACGTATCGTAGCAATAGAGTTCTAATGCTTCTTAGAACGCGAAATCGCATCTCACTTTTATGTTTCATGATAAGATATAATATTCATTGCGAAGTGTCATGTATACCGCGTATTCACTTCAAAAGAATGAAAATGCGACACTTCCATGCTAGGAAATAGCGTTTGCAGATGTCTACGTATCGTAGCAATAGAGTTCTAGTGCTTCTAAAAACGCGATATAGCACCTCATTCCTATGTTTCATGATAAGATATAATATTCATTGCGAACTGTCATGTATATCTCGTATTCACTTCAAACGAATGTAAATGCGACACTTCCATGCTAGGAAATAGCGTTTGCAGATGTCTACGTATCGCAGCAATAGAGTTCCAATGCTTCCTAAAACGCGATATCGCATCACTCTTCTATGTTTCATGATAAGATATAATATTCATTGCGAACTGTCATGTATATCTCGTATTCACTTCAAATGAATGTAAATGCGACACTTCCATGCTAGGAAATAGCGTTTGTAGATGTCTACGTATCGTAGCAATCGAGTTCCAATGCTTCTTAGAACGCGATATCGCATTTCACTTTTATGTTTCATGATAAGATATAATATTCATTGCGAAGTGTCATGTATACCTCGTATTCACTTCAAAAGAATGTAAATGCGACACTTCCTTGCTAGGAAATAGCGTTTCCAGATGACTACGTATCGTAGCAATAGAGTTCTAATGCTTCTTAAAACGCGATATCGCATCTCACTGCTATGTTTCAAGAGAAGATATAATGTTCATTCCGAAGTGTCATGTATATCTTGTATTCACATCAAAAGAATGTAAATGCGACACTTACATGCTAGGAAATAGCGTTTGCAGATGTCTACGTATCGTAGCAATAGAGTTCTAATGCTTTTTAAAACGAGATGTCGCATCTCATATCTATGTTTCATGGTCAGATATAATATTCATTGCGAAGTGTCATGTATACCTCGTATTCACTTCAAAAGGATGTAAATGCGACACTTCCTTGCTAGGAAATAGCGTTTCCAGATGACTACGTGTCGAAACAATAGAGTTCCAATGCTTCCTAAAACGCGATATCGCATCTCCCTTCTATGTTTCATGATAAGGTATAATATTCATTGCGAAGTGTCATGTATACCTCGTATTCACTTCAAATGAATGTAAATGCGACACTTCCATGCTAGGAAATAGCGTTTGCAGATGTCTACGTATCACAGCAATAGAGTACTAATGCTTCTTAAAACGAGATGTCGTATTTCATATCTATGTTTCGTAATAAGTTATAATATTCATTGTGTAATGTTCTGTATACCTCGTATTCACTTCAGTGGAATGTAAGTGCGAAATTTCCTTGCTAGGAAATAGAGTTTGCAGATGTCTACGTATATAGGCAATAGAGTTCTAATGCTTCTCAAAACGCGATGTAGCACCTCATTCCTATGTTTCATGATAAGATATAATATTCATTGCGAAGTGTCATGTATATCTCGTATTCACATCAAAAGAATGTAAATGCGACACTTCCATGCTAGGAAATAGCGTTTGCAGATGTCTACGTATCACAGCAATAGAGTACTAATGCTTCTTAAAACGAGATGTCGTCTTTCATATCTATGTTTCGTAATAAGATATAATATTCATTGTGTAATGTTACGTATACCTCGTATTCACTTCAGTGGAATGTAAGTGCGAAATTTCCTTGCTAGGAAATAGGGTTTGCAGATGTCTACGTATATAGGCAACAGAGTTCTAATGCTTTTTAAAACGAGATGTCGCATCTCATATCTATGATTCATGGTAAGATATAATATTCATTGCGAAGTGTCATGTATACCTCGTATTCACTTCAAAAGGATGTAAATGCGACACTTCCTTGCTAGGAAATAGCATTTCCAGATGACTATGTGTCGAAACAATAGAGTTCCAATGCTTCCTAAAACGCGATATCGCATCTCCCTTCTATGTTTCATGATAAGTTATAATATTCATTGCGAAGTGTCATGCATACCTCGTATTCACTTCAAATGAATGTAAATGCGACACTTCCATGCTAGGAAATAGCGTTTGCAGATGTCTACGTATCACAGCAATAGAGTACTAATGCTTCTTAAAACGAGATGTCGTATTTCATATCTATGTTTCGTAATAAGCTATAATATTCATTGTGTAATGTTATGTATACCTCGTATTCACTTCAGTGGAATGTAAGTGCGAATTTTCCTTGCTAGGAAATAGAGTTTGCAGATGTCTACGTATCGCAGCAATAGAGTTCTAATGCTTCTCAAAACGCGATGTAGCACCTCATTCCTATGTTTCATGATAAGATATAATATTCATTGCGAAGTGTCATGTATATCTCGTATTCACTTCAAGCGAATGTAATTGCGTCACTTCCATGCTAGGAAATAGCGTTTGCAGATGTCTACGTATCGTAGCAATAGAGTTCTAATGCTTCTTAAAACGAGATGCCTCATTTCATTTCTATGTTCCGTGATAAGATATAATATTCATTGTGGAGTGTCATGTATACCTCGTATTCACTTCAAATGAATGTAAATGCGACACTTCCATGCTAGGAAGTAGCGGTTGCAGATGTCTACGTATCGTAGCAATAGGGTTCTAATGCTTCTTAAGACGCGATATCGCATCTCACTTCTATGTTACATGATAAGATATAATATTCATTATGGAGTGATATGTATACCTCGTACTCACTTCAAGAGAAAGCAAATGCGACCCTTCCATGCTAGGGAATAGCCTTTGCAGATGTCTACGTATCGTAGCAATAGAGTTCTAATGCTTCTCAAAACGCGATATAGCACCTCATTCCTATGTTTCATGATAAGATATAATATTCATTGCGAAGTGTCATGTATATCTCGTATTCACTTCAAACGAATGTAAATGCGACACTTCCATGCTAGGAAATAGCGTCTGCAGATGTCTACGCGTCGAGGCAATAGAGTTCTAATGCTTCTTAAAACGCGATATCGCATCTCACACCTATGTTTCATGATAAGATATAGTAATCATTGCGATGTGTCATGTATACCTCGTATTCACTTCAAAAGAATGTAAATGCGACACTTCCATGCTAGGAAATAGGGTTTGCAGATGTCTACGTATCGTAGCAAGAGAGTTCTAAAGCTTCTTAGAACGCGATATCGCATCTCACTTCCATGTTTCATGATAAGATATAATATTCATTGCGAACTGTCATGTATACCTCGTATTCTCTTCAAAAGAATGTAATTGCGACACTTACATGCTAGGAAATAGCGTTTGCAGATGTCTAAGTATCGTAGCAATAGAGTTCTAATGCTTCCTAAAACACGATATCGCATCCCTCTTCTATGTTTCATGATAAGGTATAATATTCATTCCGAATTGTCATGTATACCTCTTATTCACTTCAAAAGAATGTAGATGCGACACTTCCATGCTAGGAAATAGCTTTTGCAGATGTCTACGTATCGTTGCAATAGAGTTCTAATGTTTCTTAGAACGCGATATCGCATCTCATTTCAATGTTTCATGATCAGATATAATATTCATTGCGAAGTGTCATGTATATCTCGTATTCACTTCAAAAGAATGTAAATGCGACACTTCCATGCTAGGAAATAGCGTTTGCAGATGTCTACGTATCGCAGCAATAGAGTTCTAATGCTTCTTAAAACGCGATATCGCATCTCACTGCTATGTTTCATGAGAAGATATAATATTCATTGCGAAGTGTCATGTATATCTCGTATTCACGTCAAAAGAATGTAATTGCGACACTTCCATGCTAGGAAATAGCGTTTGCAGATGTCTTACGTATCGTAGCAATAGAGTTCTAATGCTTCTTAAAACGAGATGCCTCATTTCATTTCTATGTTCCGTGATAAGATATAATATTCAATGTGGAGTGTCATGTATACCTCGTATTCACTTCAAAAGAATGTAAATGCGACACTTCCATGCTAGGAAGTAGCGGTTGCAGATGTCTACGTATCGTAGCAATAGGGTTCTAATGCTTCTTAAGACGCGATATCGCATCTCTCTTCTATGTTACATGATAAGATATAATATTCATTGCGAAGTGTCATGTATACCTCGATTTCTCTTCACAAGAATGTAAATGCGAAACTTCCTTGCTAGGAAATAGCGTTTGCAGACGTCTACGTATCGTAGCAATAGAGTTCTAATGTTTCTCAAAACGCGATATAGCACCTCATTCCTATGTTTCATGATAAGATATAATATTCATTGCGAAGTGTCATGTATATCTCGTATTCACTTCAAACGAATGTAAATGCGACACTTCCATGCTAGGAAATAGGGTTTGCAGATGTCTACGTATCGTAGCAGTAGAGTTCTAATGCTTCTCAAAACGCGATATAGCACCTCATTCCTATGTTTCATGATAAGATATAATATTCATTGCGAAGTGTCATGTATATCTCGTATTCACTTCAAACGAATGTAAATGCGACTCTTCCATGCTAGGAAATAGCGTTTGCAGATGTCTACGTATCGTAGCAATAGAGTTCTAATGCTTCTTAAAACGCGATATCGCATCTCACTGCTATGTTTCATGAGAAGATATAATTTTCATTGCGAAGTGTCATGTATATCTCGTATTCACATCAAAAGAATGTAATTGCGACACTTCCATGCTAGGAAATAGCGTTTGCAGATGTCTACGTATCGTAGCAATAGAGTTCTAATGCTTCTTAAAACGAGATGCCTCATTTCATTTCTATGTTCCGTGATAAGATATAATATTCATTGTGGAGTGTCATGTATACCTCGTATTCACTTCAAATGAATGTAAATGCGACACTTCCATGCTAGGAAGTAGCGGTTGCAGATGTCTACGTATCGTAGCAATAGGGTTCTAATGCTTCTTAAGACGCGATATCGCATCTCACTTCTATGTTACATGATAAGATATAATATTCATTATGGAGTGGTATGTATACCTCGTACTCACTTCAAAAGAAAGTAAATGCGACCCTTCCATGCTAGGGAATAGCCTTTGCAGATGTCTACGTATCGTAGCAATAGATTTCTAATGCTTCTCAAAACGCGATATAGCACCTCATTCCTATGTTTCATGATAAGATATAATATTCATTGCGAAGTGTCATGTATATCTCGTATTCACTTCAAACGAATGTAAATGCGACACTTCCATCCTAGGAAATAGCGTTTGCAGATGTCTACGTATCGTAGCAATAGAGTTCTAATGCATCTTAAAACGCGATATCGCATCTCACTGCTATGTTTCATGAGAAGATATAATATTCATTGCGAAGTGTCATGTATATCTCGTATTCACATCAAAAGAATGTAAATGCGACACTTCCATGCTAGGAAATAGCGTTTGCAGATGTCTACGTATCACAGCAATAGAGTACTAATGCTTCTTAAAACGAGATGTCGTATTTCATATCTATGTTTCGTAATAAGATATAATACTCATTGTGTAATGTTATGTATACCTCGTATTCACTTCAGTGGAATGTAAGTGCGAAATTTCCTTGCTAGGAAATAGAGTTTGCAGATGTCTACGTATCGCAGCAATAGAGTTCCAATGCTTCCTAAAACGCGATATCGCATCTCCCTTCTATGTTTCATGATAAGATATAATATTCATTGCGAAGTGTCATGTATACCTCGATTTCACTTCACAAGAATGTAAATGCGACACTTCCTTGCTAGGAAATATTGTTTGCAGATGTCTACGTATCACAGCAATAGAGTACTAATGCTTCTTAAAACGAGATGACGTATTTCATATCTATGATTCGTAATAAGATATAATATTCATTGTGTAATGTTATGTATACCTCGTATTCACTTCAGTGGATTGTAAGTGCGAAATTTCCTTGCTAGGAAATAGAGTTTGCAGATGTCTACGTATATAGGCAATAGAGTTCTAATGCTTCTGAAAACGCGATGTAGCACCTCATTCCTATGTTTCATGATAAGATATAATATTCATCGCGAAGTGTCATGTATATCTCGTATTCACTTCAAACGAATGTAATTGCAACACTTCCATGCTAGGAAATAGCGTTTGCAGATGTCTACGTATCGTAGCAATAGAGTTCTAATGCTTCTTAAAACGCGATATCGCATCTCACTGCTATGTTTCAAGAGAAGATATAATGTTCATTGCGAAGTGCCATGTATATCTCGTATTCACTTCAAACGAATGTAAATGCGACACTTCCATGCTAGGAAATGGCGTTTGCAGATGTCTACGTATCGTAGCAATAGAGTTCTAATGCTTCTTAAAACGCGACATCGCATCCCACTGCTATGTTTCATGAGAAGATATAATATTCATTATGGAGTGATATGTATACCTCGTACTCACTTCAAAAGAAAGTAAATGCGACCCTTCCATGCCAGGGAATAGCCTTTGCAGATGTCTACGTATCGTAGCAATAGAGTTCTAATGCTTCTTAAAACGGGATGTCGCATCTCACATCTATGTTTCATGATCAGATATGATATTCATTGCGAAGTGTCATGTATACCTCGTATTCACGTCAAAAGGATGTAAATGCGACACTTCCTTGCTAGGAAATAGCGTTTCCAGATGACTACGTGTCGAAACAATAGAGTTCTGATGATTCTTAAAATGCCATATCGCTTCTCACTTCTATGTTTCATGATAAGATATAATATTCATTGCGAAGTGTCATGTATATCTCGTATTCACTTCAAACGAATGTAAATGCGACACTTCCATGCTAGGAAATAGCGTTTGCAGATGTCTACGTATCGTAGCAATAGAGTTCTAATGCTTCTTAAAACGCGATATCGCATCTCACTGCTATGTTTCATGAGAAGATAAAATATTCATTGCGAAGTGTCATGTATATCTCGTATTCACATCAAAAGAATGTAATTGCGACACTTCCATGCTAGGAAATAGCGTTTGCAGATGTCTACGTATCGTAGCAATAGAGTTCTAATGCTTCTTAAAACGAGATGTCGCATCTCATATCTATGTTTCATAATCAGATATAATATTCATTGCGAAGTGTCATGTATACCTCGTATTCACTTCAAAAGGATGTAAACGCGACACTTCCTTGCTAGGAAATAGCGTTTCCAGATGACTACGTGTCGAAACAATAGAGTTCTAATGATTCTTAAAATGCCATATTGCTTCTCACTTCTATGTTTCATGATAAGATATAATATTCATTGCGAAGTGTCATGTATACCTCGTATTCACTTCAAAAGAATGTAAATGCGACACTTCCATGCTAGGAAGTAGCGTTTGCAGATGTCTACGTATCGTAGCAATAGGGTTCTAATACTTCTTAAAATGCGATATCGCATCACACTTATATGTTTCATGATAAGATATAATATTCATTGCGAAGTGTCATGTATACCTCGATTTCACTTCACAAGAATGTAAATGCGACACTTCCATGCTAGGAAATAGCGTTTGCAGATGTCTACGTATCGCAGCAATAGAGTTCCATTGCTTCCTAAAACGCGATATCGCATCACTCTTCTATGTTTCATGATAAGATATAGTATTCATTGCGAACTGTCATGTATATCTCGTATTCACTTCAAATGAATGTAAATGCGACACTTCCATGCTAGGAAATAGCGTTTGTAGATGTCTACGTATCGTAGCAATAGAGTTCTAATGCTTCTTAGAACGCGATATCGCATCTCACATTTATGTTTCATGATAAGATATAATATTCATTGCGAAGTGTCATGTATACCTCGTATTCACTTCAAAAGAATGTAAATGCGACACTTCCTTGCTAGGAAATAGCGTTTCCAGATGACTACGTATCGTAGCAATAGAGTTCTAATGCTTCTTAAAACGCGATATCGCATCTCACTGCTATGTTTCAAGAGAAGATATAATATTCATTGCGAAGTGCCATGTATACCTCGTATTCACTTCAAAAGGATGTAAATGCGACACTTCCCTACTAGGAAATAGCATTTCCAGATGACTACGTGTCGAAACAATAGAGTTCCAATGCTTCCTAAAACGCGATATCGCATCTCCCTTCTATGTTTCATGATAAGGTATAATATTCATTGCGAAGTGTCATGTATACCTCGTATTCACTTCAAATGAATGTAAATGCGACACTTCCATGCTAGGAAATAGCGTTTGCAGATGTCTACGTATCACAGCAATAGAGTACTAATGCTTCTTAAAACGAGATGTCGTATTTCATATCTATGTTTCGTAATAAGATATAATACTCATTGTGTAATGTTATGTATACCTCGTATTCACTTCAGTGGAATGTAAGTGCGAAATTTCCTTGCTAGGAAATAGAGCTTGCAGATGTCTACGTATCGCAGCAATAGAGTTCCAATGCTTCCTAAAACGCGATATCGCATCTCCCTTCTATGTTTCATGATAAGATATAATATTCATTGCGAAGTGTCATGTATACCTCGATTTCACTTCACAAGAATGTAAATGCGACACTTCCTTGCTAGGAAATATTGTTTGCAGATGTCTAAGTATCACAGCAATAGAGTACTAATGCTTCTTAAAACGAGATGACGTATTTCATATCTATGATTCGTAATAAGATATAATATTCATTGTGTAATGTTATGTATACCTCGTATTCACTTCAGCGGAATGTAAGTGCGAAATTTCCTTGCTAGGAAATAGAGTTTGCAGATGTCTACGTATCGTAGCAATAGAGTTCTAATGCTTCTTAAAACGGGATATCGCATCTCACTGCTATGTTTCAAGAAAAGATATAATGTTCATTGCGAAGTGTCATGTATATCTCGTATTCACATCAAAGGAATGTAAATGCGGCACTTACATGCTAGGAAATAGCGTTTGCAGATGTCTACGTATCGTAGCAAAAGAGTTCTAATGCTTTTTAAAACGAGATGTCGCATCTCATATCTATGTTTCATGATCAGATATAATATTCATTGCGAAGTGTCATGTATACCTCGTATTCACTTCAAAAGGATGTAAATGCGACACTTCCTTGCTAGGAAATAGCGTTTCCAGATGACTACGTATCGTAGCAATAGAGTTCTAATGCTTCTTAAAACGCGATATCGCATCTCACTGCTATGTTTCAGGAGAAGATATAATGTTCATTGCGAAGTGTCATGTATATCTCGTATTCACATCAAAAGAATGTAAATGCGGCACTTACATGCTAGGAAATAGCGTTTGCAGATGTCTACGTATCGTAGCAATAGAGTTCTAATGCTTCTTAAAACGCGATATCGCATCTCAGTGCTATGTTTCATGATAAGATATAATATTCATTATGGAGTGATATGTATACCTCGTACTCACTTCAAAAGAAAGTAAATGCGACCCTTCCATGCTAGGGAATAGCCTTTGCAGATGTCTACGTATCGTAGCAATAGAGTTCTAATGCTTCTCAAAACGCGATATAGCACCTCATTCCTATGTTTCATGATAAGATATAATATTCATTGCGAAGTGTCATGTATATCTCGTATTCACTTCAAACGAATGTAAATGCGACACTTCCATGCTAGGAAATAGCGTTTGCAGATGTCTACGTATCGTAGCAATAGAGTTCTAATGCTTCTTAAAACGAGATGCCTCATTTCATTTCTGTGTTCCGTGATAAGATATAATATTCATTGCGAAGTGTCATGTATATCTCGTATTCACTTCAAACGAATGTAGATGCGACACTTCCATGCTAGGAAATGGCGTTTGCAGATGTCTACGTATCGTAGCAATAGAGTTCTAATGCTTCTTAAAACGCGATATCGCATCCCACTGCTATGTTTCATGAGAAGATATAATATTCTTTATGGAGTGATATGTATACCTCGTACTCACTTCAAAAGAAAGTAAATGCGACCCTTCCATGCTAGGGAATAGCCTTTGCAGATGTCTACGTATCGTAGCAATAGAGTTCTAATGCTTCTTAAAACGGGATGTCGCATCTCATATCTATGTTTCATGATCAGATATAATATTCATTGCGAAGTGTCATGTATACCTCGTATTCACTTCAAAAGGATGTAAATGCGACACTTCCTTGCTAGGAAATAGCGTTTCCAGATGACTACGTGTCGAAACAATAGAGTTCTGATGATTCTTAAAATGCCATATCGCTTCTCACTTCTATGTTTCATGATAAGATATAATATTCATTGCGAAGTGTCATGTATATCTCGTATTCACTTCAAACGAATGTAAATGCGACACTTCCATGCTAGGAAATAGCGTTTGCAGATGTCTACGTATCGTAGCAATAGAGCTCTAATGCTCCTTAGAACGCGATATCGCATCTCACTTTTATGTTTCATGATAAGATATAATATTCATTGCGAAGTGTCATGTATACCTCGTATTCACTTCAAAAGAATGTAAATCCGACACTTCCATGTTAGGAAATAGCGTTTGCAGATGTCTACGTATCGTAGCAATAGAGTTCTAATGCTTCTTAAAACGAGATGTCGCATCTCATATCTATGTTTCATGATCAGATATAATATTCATTGTGTAATGTTATGTATACCTCGTATTCACTTCAGCGGAATGTAAGTGCGAAATTTCCTTGCTAGGAAATAGAGTTTGCAGATGTCTACGTATCGTAGCAATAGAGTTCTAATGCTTCTTAAAACGGGATATCGCATCTCACTGCTATGTTTCAAGAGAAGATATAATGTTCATTGCGAAGTGTCATGTATATCTCGTATTCACATCAAAGGAATGTAAATGCGGCACTTACATGCTAGGAAATAGCGTTTGCAGATGTCTACGTATCGTAGCAAAAGAGTTCTAATGCTTTTTAAAACGAGATGTCGCATCTCATATCTATGTTTCATGATCAGATATAATATTCATTGCGAAGTGTCATGTATACCTCGTATTCACTTCAAAAGGATGTAAATGCGACACTTCCTTGCTAGGAAATAGCGTTTCCAGATGACTACGTATCGTAGCAATAGAGTTCTAATGCTTCTTAAAACGCGATATCGCATCTCACTGCTATGTTTCAGGAGAAGATATAATGTTCATTGCGAAGTGTCATGTATATCTCGTATTCACATCAAAAGAATGTAAATGCGGCACTTACATGCTAGGAAATAGCGTTTGCAGATGTCTACGTATCGTAGCAATAGAGTTCTAATGCTTCTTAAAACGCGATATCGCATCTCAGTGCTATGTTTCATGATAAGATATAATATTCATTATGGAGTGATATGTATACCTCGTACTCACTTCAAAAGAAAGTAAATGCGACCCTTCCATGCTAGGGAATAGCCTTTGCAGATGTCTACGTATCGTAGCAATAGAGTTCTAATGCTTCTCAAAACGCGATATAGCACCTCATTCCTATGTTTCATGATAAGATATAATATTCATTGCGAAGTGTCATGTATATCTCGTATTCACTTCAAACGAATGTAAATGCGACACTTCCATGCTAGGAAATAGCGTTTGCAGATGTCTACGTATCGTAGCAATAGAGTTCTAATGCTTCTTAAAACGAGATGCCTCATTTCATTTCTGTGTTCCGTGATAAGATATAATATTCATTGCGAAGTGTCATGTATACCTCGTATTCACTTCAAAAGGATGTAAATGCGACACTTCCTTGCTAGGAAATAGCGTTTCCAGATGACTACGTGTCGAAACAATAGAGTTCTGATGATTCTTAAAATGCCATATCGCTTCTCACTTCTATGTTTCATGATAAGATATAATATTCATTGCGAAGTGTCATGTATATCTCGTATTCACTTCAAACGAATGTAAATGCGACACTTCCATGCTAGGAAATAGCGTTTGCAGATGTCTACGTATCGTAGCAATAGAGCTCTAATGCTTCTTAAAACGCGATATCGCATCTCACTGCTATGTTTCATGAGAAGATATAATATTCATTGCGAAGTGTCATGTATATCTCGTATTCACATCAAAAGAATGTAATTGCGACTCTTCCATGCTAGGAAATAGCGTTTGCAGATGTCTACGTATCGTAGCAATAGAGTTCTAATGCTTCTTAAAACGAGATGTCGCATCTAATATCTATGTTTCATGATCAGATATAATATTCATTGCGAAGTGTCATGTATACCTCGTATTCACTTCAAAAGGATGTAAATGCGACACTTCCTTGCTAGGAAATAGCGTTTCCGGATGACTACGTGTCGAAACAATAGAGTTCTAATGATTCTTAAAATGCCATATCGCTTCTCACTTCTATGTTTCATGATAAGATATAATATTCATTGCGAAGTGTCATGTATACCTCGTATTCACTTCAAAAGAATGTAAATGCGACACTTCCATGCTAGGAAGTAGCGTTTGCAGATGTCTACGTATCGTAGCAATAGGGTTCTAATACTTCTTAAAATGCGATATCGCATCACACTTATATGTTTCATGATAAGATATAATATTCATTGCGAAGTGTCATGTATACCTCGATTTCACTTCACAAGAATGTAAATGCGACACTTCCTTGCTAGGAAATATTGTTTGCAGATGTCTACGTATCACAGCAATGGAGTACTAATGCTTCTTAAAACGAGATGTCGTATTTCATATCTATGTTTCGTAATAAGATATAATATTCATTGTGTAATGTTATGTATACATCGTATTCACATCAAAAGAATGTAAATGCGACACTTCCATGCTAGGAAATAGCGTTTGCAGATGTCTACGTATCGCAGCAATAGAGTTGCAATGCTTCCTAAAACGCGATATCGCATCACTCTTCTATGTTTCATGATAAGGTATAATATTCATAGCGAAGTGTCATGTATACCTCGTATTCACTTCAAATGAATGTAAATGCGACACTTCCATGCTAGGAAATGGCGTTTGCAGATGTCTACGTATCGTAGCAATAGAGATCTAATGCTTCTAAAATCGCGATATCGCATCTCACTGCTATGTTTCATGATAAGATATAATATTCATTATGGAGTGTTATGTATACCTCGTACTCACTTCAAAAGAATGTAGATGCGACCCTTCCATGCTAGGGAATAGCCTTTGCAGATGTCTACGAATCGTAGCAATAGAGTTCTAATGCTTCTTAGAACGCGAAATCGCATCTCACTTTTATGTTTCATGATAAGATATAATATTCATTGCGAAGTGTCATGTATACCTCGTATTCACTTCAAAAGAATGAAAATGCGACACTTCCATGCTAGGAAATAGCGTTTGCAGATGTCTACGTATCGTAGCAATAGAGTTCTAGTGCTTCTAAAAACGCGATATAGCACCTCCTTCCTATGTTTCATGATAAGATATAATATTCATTGCGAGCTGTCATGTATATCTCGTATTCACTTCAAACGAATGTAAATGCGACACTTCCATGCTAGGAAATAGCGTTTGCAGATGTCTACGTATCGTAGCAATAGAGTACTAATGCTTCTTAAAACGTGATGCCTCATTTCATTTCTATGTTCCGTGATAAGATATAATATTCATTGCGAAGTGTCATGTATATCTCGTATTCACTTCAAACGAATGTAAATGCGACACTTCCATGCTAGGAAATAGCGTTTGTAGATGTCAACGTATCGTAGCAATAGAGTTCTAATGCTTCTCAGAACGCGATATCGCATCTCACATTTATGTTTCATGATAAGATATAATATTCATTGCGAAGTGTCATGTATACCTCGTATTCACTTCAAAAGAATGTAAATGCGACACTTCCTTGCTAGGAAATAGCGTTTCCAGATGACTACGTATCGTAGCAATAGAGTTCTAATGCTTCTTAAAACGCGATATCGCATCTCACTGCTATGTTTCAAGAGAAGATATAATGTTCATTCCGAAGTGTCATGTATATCTTGTATTCACATCAAAAGAATGTAAATGCGACACTTACATGCTAGGAAATAGCGTTTGCAGATGTCTACGTATCGTAGCAATAGAGTTCTAATGCTTTTTAAAACGAGATGTCGCATCTCATATCGATGTTTCATGGTCAGATATAATATTCATTGCGAAGTGTCATGTATACCTCGTATTCACTTCAAAAGGATGTAAATGCGACACTTCCCTGCTAGGAAATAGCGTTTCCAGATGACTACGTGTCGAAACAATAGAGTTCCAATGCTTCCTAAAACGCGATATCGCATCTCCCTTCTATGTTTCATGATAAGGTATAATATTCATTGCGAAGTGTCATGTATACCTCGTATTCACTTCAAATGAATGTAAATGCGACACTTCCATGCTAGGAAATGGCGTTTGCAGATGTCTACGTATCGTAGCAATAGAGTTCTAATGCTTCTTAAAACGCGACATCGCATCCCACTGCTATGTTTCATGAGAAGATATAGTATTCATTATGGAGTGATATGTATACCTCGTACTCACTTCAAAAGAAAGTAAATGCGACCCTTCCATGCTAGGGAATAGCCTTTGCAGATGTCTACGTATCGTAGCAATAGAGTTCTAATGCTACTTAGAACGCGATATAGCATCTCACTTTTATGTTTCATGATAAGATATAATATTCATCGCGAATTGTCATGTATATCTCGTATTCACTCCAAACGAATGTAAATGCGACACTTCCATGCTAGGATATAGCGTTTGCAGATGTCTACGTATCGTAGCAATAGAGTTCTAATGCTTCTTAAAACGGGATGTCGCATCTCATATCTATGTTTCATGATCAGATATGATATTCATTGCGAAGTGTCATGTATACCTCGTATTCACTTCAAAAGGATGTAAATGCGACACTTCCTTGCTAGGAAATAGCGTTTCCAGATGACTACGTGTCGAAACAATAGAGTTCTAATGATTCTTAAAATGCCATATCGCATCTCACTTCTATGTTTCATGATAAGATATAATATTCATTGCGAAGTGTCATGTATATCTCGTATTCACATCAAAAGAATGTAAATGCGACACTTACATGCTCGGAAATAGCGTTTGCAGATGTCTACGTATCGTAGAAATAGAGTTCTAATGCTTTTTAAAACGAGATGTCGCATCTTATATCTATGTTTCATAATCAGATATAATATTCATTACGAACTGTCATGTATACCTAGTATTCACTTCAAAAGGATGTAAATGCGACACTTCCTTGCTAGGAAATAGCGTTGCCAGATGTTTACGTGTCGAAACATAAGAGTTCTAATGACTCTTAAAATGCCATATCGCATCTCACTTCTATGTTTCATGATAAGATATAATATTCATTGCGAAGTGTCATGTATACCTCGTATTCACTTCAAAAGAATGTAAATGCGACACTTCCATGCTAGGAAGTAGCGTTTGCAGATGTCTACGTATCGTAGCAATAGGGTTCTAACACTTCTTAAAATGCGATATCGCATCACACTTCTATGTTTCATGATAAGATATAATATTCATTGCGAAGTGTCATGTATACCTCGATTTCACTTCACAAGAATGTAAATGCGACACTTCCTTGCTAGGAAATATTGTTTGCAGATGTCTACGTATCACAGCGATAGAGTACTAATGCTTCTTAAAACGAGATGTCGTATTTCATATCTATGTTTCGTAATAAGATATAATATTCATTGCGAAGTGTCATGTATATCTCGTATTCACATCAAAAGAATGTAAATGCGGCACTTACATGCTAGGAAATAGCGTTTGCAGATGTCTACGTATCGTAGCAATAGAGTTCTAATGCTTCTTAAAACGAGATGTCGCATCTCATATCTATGTTTCATGATCAGATATAATATTCATTGCGAAGTGTCATGTATACCTCGTATTCACTTCAAAAGAACGTAAATAAGACACTTCCATGCTAGGAAATAGCGTTTGCAGATGTCTACGTATCACAGCAATAGAGCACTAATGCTTCTTAAAACGAGATGTCGTATTTCATTTCTATGTTTCGTAATAAGATATAATATTCATTGCGAAGTGTCATGTATATCTCGTATTCACTTCAAACGAATGTAAATGCGACACTTCCATGCTAGGAAATGGCGTTTGCAGATGTCTACGTATCGTAGCAATAGAGTTCTAATGCTTCTTAAAACGCGACATCGCATCCCACTGCTATGTTTCATGAGAAGATATAATATTCATTATGGAGTGATATGTATACCTCGTACTCACTTCAAAAGAAAGTAAATGCGACCCTTCCATGCCAGGGAATAGCCTTTGCAGATGTCTACGAATCGTTGCAATAGAGTTCTAATGCTACTTAGAACGCGATATAGCACCTCACTCTTATGTTTCATGATAAGATATAATATTCATCGCGAAGTGTCATGTATATCTCGTATTCACTTCAAACGAATGTAAATGCGACACTTCCATGCTAGGAAATAGCGTTTGCAGATGTCTACGTATCGTAGCAATAGAGTTCTAATGCTTCTTAAAACGCGATATCGCATCTCACTGCTATGTTTCAAGAGAAGATATAATGTTCATTGCGAAGTGTCATGTATATCTCGTATTCACATCAAAAGAATGTAAATGCGGCACTTACATGCTAGGAAATAGTGTTTGCAGATGTCTACGTATCGTAACAATAGAGTTCTAATGCTTTTTAAAACGAGATGTCGCATCTCATATCTATGTTTCATGATCAGATATAATATTCATTGCGAAGTGTCATGTATACCTCGTATTCACTTCAAAAGGATGTAAATGCGACACTTCCTTGCTAGGAAATAGCGTTTCCAGATGACTACGTGTCGAAACAATAGAGTTCTAATGATTCTTAAAATGCCATATCGCATCTCACTTCTATGATTCATGATAAGATATAATATTCATTGCGAAGTGTCATGTATATCTCGTATTCACATCAAAAGAATGTAAATGCGACCCTTACATGCTCGGAAATAGCGTTTGCAGATGTCTACGTATCGTAGAAATAGAGTTCTAATGCTTTTTAAAACGAGATGTCGCATCTCATATCTATGTTTCATGATCAGATATAATATTCATTACGAACTGTCATGTATACCTAGTATTCACTTCAAAATGATGTAAATGCGACACTTCCTTGCTAGGAAATAGCGTTGCCAGATGTTTACGTGTCGAAACATAAGAGTTCTAATGATTCTTAAAATGCCATATCGCATCTCACTTCTATGTTTCATGATAAGATATAATATTCATTGCGAAGTGTCATGTATACCTCGTATTCACTTCAAAATAATGTAAATGCGACACTTCCAAGCTAGGAAGTAGCGTTTGCAGATGTCTACGTATCGTAGCAATAGGGTTCTAACACTTCTTAAAATGCGATATCGCATCACACTTCTATGTTTCATGATAAGATATAATATTCATTGCGAAGTGTCATGTATACCTCGATTTCACTTCACAAGAATGTAAATGCGACACTTCCTTGCTAGGAAATATTGTTTGCAGATGTCTACGTATCACAGCAATAGAGTACTAATGCTTCTTAAAACGAGATGTCGTATTTCATATCTATGTTTCGTAATAAGATATAACATTCATTGTGTAATGTTATGTATACCTCGTATTCACTTCAGTGGAATGTAAGTGCGAAATTTCCTTGCTAGGAAATAGAGTTTGCAGATGTCTACGTATATAGGCAATAGAGTTCTAATGCTTCTCAAAACGCGATATGGCACCTCATTCCTATGTTTCATGATAAGATATAATATTCGTTGCGAAGTGTCATGTATATCTCGTATTCACATCAAAAGAATGTAATTGCGACACTTCCATGCTAGGAAATAGCGTTTGCAGATGTCAACGTATCGCAGCAATAGAGTTCAAATGCTTCCTAAAACGCGATATCGCATCACTCTTCTATGTTTCATGATAAGGTATAATATTCATTACGAAGTGTCATGTATACCTCGTATTCACTTCAAATCAATGTAAATGCGACCCTTCCATGCTAGGGAATAGCCTTTGCAGATGTTTACGTATCGTAGCAATAGGGTTCTAATGCTTCTTAGAACGCGATATCGCATCTCACTTTTATGTTTCATGATAAGATATAATTTTCATTGCGAAGTGTCATGTATACCTCGTATTCACTTCAAACGAATGTAAATGCGACACTTCCATGCTAGGAAATAGCGTTTGCAGATGTCTACGTATCGTAGCAATAGAGTAATAATGCTTCTTAAAACGAGATGTCGCATCTCACTGCTATGTTTCATGATAAGATATAATATTCATTATGGAGTGATATGTATACCTCGTACTCACTTCAAAAGAATGTAAATGCGACCCTTCCATGCTAGGGAATAGCCTTTGCAGATGTCTACGTATCGTAGCAATAGAGTTCTAATGCTTAATAGATCGCGATATCGCATCTCACATGTATGTTTCATGATAAGATATAATATTCATTGCGAAGTGTCATATATACCTCGTATTCACTTCAAAAGAATGTAAATGCGACACTTCCATGCTAGGAAATAGCGTTTGCAGATGTCTACGTATCGTAGCAATAGAGTTCTAATGCTTCTTAAAACGGGATGTCGCATCTCATATCTATGTTTCATGATCAGATATGATATTCATTGCGAAGTGTCATGTATACCTCGTATTCACTTCAAAAGGATGTAAATGCGACACTTCCTTGCTAGGAAATAGCGTTTCCAGATGACTACGTGTCGAAACAATAGAGTTCTAATGATTCTTAAAATGCCATATCGCATCTCACTTCTATGTTTCATGATAAGATATAATATTCATTGCGAAGTGTCATGTATATCTCGTATTCACATCAAAAGAATGTAAATGCGACACTTACATGCTCGGAAATAGCGTTTGCAGATGTCTACGTATCGTAGAAATAGAGTTCTAATGCTTTTTAAAACGAGATGTCGCATCTTATATCTATGTTTCATAATCAGATATAATATTCATTACGAACTGTCATGTATACCTAGTATTCACTTCAAAAGGATGTAAATGCGACACTTCCTTGCTAGGAAATAGCGTTGCCAGATGTTTACGTGTCGAAACATAAGAGTTCTAATGACTCTTAAAATGCCATATCGCATCTCACTTCTATGTTTCATGATAAGATATAATATTCATTGCGAAGTGTCATGTATACCTCGTATTCACTTCAAAAGAATGTAAATGCGACACTTCCATGCTAGGAAGTAGCGTTTGCAGATGTCTACGTATCGTAGCAATAGGGTTCTAACACTTCTTAAAATGCGATATCGCATCACACTTCTATGTTTCATGATAAGATATAATATTCATTGCGAAGTGTCATGTATACCTCGATTTCACTTCACAAGAATGTAAATGCGACACTTCCTTGCTAGGAAATATTGTTTGCAGATGTCTACGTATCACAGCGATAGAGTACTAATGCTTCTTAAAACGAGATGTCGTATTTCATATCTATGTTTCGTAATAAGATATAATATTCATTGTGTAATGTTATGTATACCTCGTACTCACTTCAGTGGAATGTAAGTGCGAAACTTCCTTGCTAGGAAATAGAGTTTGCAGATGTCTACGTATATAGGCAATAGAGTTCTAATGCTTCTCAAAACGCGATTTGGCACCTCATTCCTATGTTTCATGATAAGATATAATATTCATTGCGAAGTGTCATGTATATCTCGTATTCACTTCAAACGAATGTAAATGCGACACTTCCATGCCAGGAAATAACGTTTGCAGATGTCTACGTATCGTAGCAATAGAGTTCTAATGCTCCTTAGAACGCGATATCGCATCTCACTTTTATGTTTCATGATAAGATATAATATTCATTGCGAAGTGTCATGTATACCTCGTATTCACTTCAAAAGAAAGTAAATGCGACCCTTCCATGCCAGGGAATAGCCTTTGCAGATGTCTACGAATCGTTGCAATAGAGTTCTAATGCTACTTAGAACGCGATATAGCACCTCACTTTTATGTTTCATGATAAGATATAATATTCATCGCGAAGTGTCATGTATATCTCGTATTCACTTCAAACGAATGTAAATGCGACACTTCCATGCTAGGAAATAGCGTTTGCAGATGTCTACGTATCGTAGCAATAGAGTTCTAATGCTTCTTAAAACGCGATATCGCATCTCACTGCTATGTTTCAAGAGAAGATATAATGTTCATTGCGAAGTGTCATGTATATCTCGTATTCACATCAAAAGAATGTAAATGCGGCACTTACATGCTAGGAAATAGTGTTTGCAGATGTCTACGTATCGTAACAATAGAGTTCTAATGCTTTTTAAAACGAGATGTCGCATCTCATATCTATGTTTCATGATCAGATATAATATTCATTGCGAAGTGTCATGTATACCTCGTATTCACTTCAAAAGGATGTAAATGCGACACTTCCTTGCTAGGAAATAGCGTTTCCAGATGACTACGTGTCGAAACAATAGAGTTCTAATGATTCTTAAAATGCCATATCGCATCTCACTTCTATGATTCATGATAAGATATAATATTCATTGCGAAGTGTCATGTATATCTCGTATTCACATCAAAAGAATGTAAATGCGACCCTTACATGCTCGGAAATAGCGTTTGCAGATGTCTACGTATCGTAGAAATAGAGTTCTAATGCTTTTTAAAACGAGATGTCGCATCTCATATCTATGTTTCATGATCAGATATAATATTCATTACGAACTGTCATGTATACCTAGTATTCACTTCAAAAGGATGTAAATGCGACACTTCCTTGCTAGGAAATAGCGTTGCCAGATGTTTACGTGTCGAAACATAAGAGTTCTAATGATTCTTAAAATGCCATATCGCATCTCACTTCTATGTTTCATGATAAGATATAATATTCATTGCGAAGTGTCATGTATACCTCGTATTCACTTCAAAAGAATGTAAATGCGACACTTCCAAGCTAGGAAGTAGCGTTTGCAGATGTCTACGTATCGTAGCAATAGGGTTCTAACACTTCTTAAAATGCGATATCGCATCACACTTCTATGTTTCATGATAAGATATAATATTCATTGCGAAGTGTCATGTATACCTCGATTTCACTTCACAAGAATGTAAATGCGACACTTCCTTGCTAGGAAATATTGTTTGCAGATGTCTACGTATCACAGCAATAGAGTACTAATGCTTCTTAAAACGAGATGTCGTATTTCATATCTATGTTTCGTAATAAGATATAACATTCATTGTGTAATGTTATGTATACCTCGTATTCACTTCAGTGGAATGTAAGTGCGAAATTTCCTTGCTAGGAAATAGAGTTTGCAGATGTCTACGTATATAGGCAATAGAGTTCTAATGCTTCTCAAAACGCGATATGGCACCTCATTCCTATGTTTCATGATAAGATATAATATTCGTTGCGAAGTGTCATGTATATCTCGTATTCACATCAAAAGAATGTAATTGCGACACTTCCATGCTAGGAAATAGCGTTTGCAGATGTCTACGTATCGCAGCAATAGAGTTCAAATGCTTCCTAAAACGCGATATCGCATCACTCTTCTATGTTTCATGATAAGGTATAATATTCATTACGAAGTGTCATGTATACCTCGTATTCACTTCAAATCAATGTAAATGCGACCCTTCCATGCTAGGGAATAGCCTTTGCAGATGTTTACGTATCGTAGCAATAGAGTTCTAATGCTTCTTAGAACGCGATATCGCATCTCACTTTTATGTTTCATGATAAGATATAATTTTCATTGCGAAGTGTCATGTATACCTCGTATTCACTTCAAACGAATGTAAATGCGACACTTCCATGCTAGGAAATAGCGTTTGCAGATGTCTACGTATCGTAGCAATAGAGTAATAATGCTTCTTAAAACGAGATGTCGCATCTCACTGCTATGTTTCATGATAAGATATAATATTCATTATGGAGTGATATGTATACCTCGTACTCACTTCAAAAGAATGTAAATGCGACCCTTCCATGCTAGGGAATAGCCTTTGTAGATGTCTACGTATCGTAGCAATAGAGTTCTAATGCTTAATAGATCGCGATATCGCATCTCACATGTATGTTTCATGATAAGATATAATATTCATTGCGAAGTGTCATATATACCTCGTATTCACTTCAAAAGAATGTAAATGCGACACTTCCATGCTAGGAAATAGCGTTTGCAGATGTCTACGTATCGTAGCAATAGAGTTCTAATGCTTCTTAAAACGGGATGTCGCATCTCATATCTATGTTTCATGATCAGATATGATATTCATTGCGAAGTGTCATGTATACCTCGTATTCACTTCAAAAGGATGTAAATGCGACACTTCCTTGCTAGGAAATAGCGTTTCCAGATGACTACGTGTCGAAACAATAGAGTTCTAATGATTCTTAAAATGCCATATCGCATCTCACTTCTATGTTTCATGATAAGATATAATATTCATTGCGAAGTGTCATGTATACCTCGTATTCACTTCAAAAGAATGTAAATGCGACACTTCCATGCTAGGAAGTAGCGTTTGCAGATGTCTACGTATCGTAGCAATAGGGTTCTAACACTTCTTAAAATGCGATATCGCATCACACTTCTATGTTTCATGATAAGATATAATATTCATTGCGAAGTGTCATGTATACCTCGATTTCACTTCACAAGAATGTAAATGCGACACTTCCTTGCTAGGAAATATTGTTTGCAGATGTCTACGTATCACAGCGATAGAGTACTAATGCTTCTTAAAACGAGATGTCGTATTTCATATCTATGTTTCGTAATAAGATATAATATTCATTGTGTAATGTTATGTATACCTCGTATTCACTTCAGTGGAATGTAAGTGCGAAACTTCCTTGCTAGGAAATAGAGTTTGCAGATATCTACGTATATAGGCAATAGAGTTCTAATGCTTCTCAAAACGCGATTTGGCACCTCATTCCTATGTTTCATGATAAGATATAATATTCATTGCGAAGTGTCATGTATATCTCGTATTCACTTCAAACGAATGTAAATGCGACACTTCCATGCCAGGAAATAACGTTTGCAGATGTCTACGTATCGTAGCAATAGAGTTCTAATGCTCCTTAGAACGCGATATCGCATCTCACTTTTATGTTTCATGATAAGATATAATATTCATTGCGAAGTGTCATGTATACCTCGTATTCACTTCAAAAGAATGTAAATCCGACACTTCCATGCTAGGAAATAGCGTTTGCAGATGTCTACGTATCGTAGCAATAGAGTTCTAATGCTTCTTAAAACGAGGTGTCGCATCTCATATCTATGTTTCATGATCAGATATAATATTCATTGTGTAATGTTATGTATACCTCGTATTCACTTCAGCGGAATGTATGTGCGAAATTTCCTTGCTAGGAAATAGAGTTTGCAGATGTCTACGTATCGTAGCAATAGAGTTCTAATGCTTCTTAAAACGGGATATCGCATCTCACTGCTATGTTTCAAGAGAAGATATAATGTTCATTGCGAAGTGTCATGTATATCTCGTATTCACATCAAAAGAATGTAAATGCGGCACTTACATGCTAGGAAATAGCGTTTGCAGATGTCTACGTATCGTAGCAATAGAGTTCTAATGCTTCTTAAAACGAGATGTCGCATCTCATATCTATGTTTCATGATCAGATATAATATTCATTGCGAAGTGTCATGTACACCTCGTATTCACTTCAAAAGAACGTAAATAAGACACTTCCATGCTAGGAAATAGCGTTTGCAGATGTCTACGTATCGTAGCAATAGAGTTCTAATGCTTCTTAAAACGCGATATCGCATCTCACTGCTATGTTTCAAGAGAAGATATAATGTTCATTGCGAAGTGTCATGTATATCTCGTATTCACATCAAAAGAATGTAAATGCGGCACTTACATGCTAGGAAATAGTGTTTGCAGATGTCTACGTATCGTAACAATAGAGTTCTAATGCTTTTTAAAACGAGATGTCGCATCTCATATCTATGTTTCATGATCAGATATAATATTCATTGCGAAGTGTCATGTATACCTCGTATTCACTTCAAAAGGATGTAAATGCGACACTTCCTTGCTAGGAAATAGCGTTTCCAGATGACTACGTGTCGAAGCAATAGAGTTCTAATGATTCTTAAAATGCCATATCGCATCTCACTTCTATGATTCATGATAAGATATAATATTCATTACGAAGTGTCATGTATATCTCGTATTCACATCAAAAGAATGTAAATGCGACCCTTACATGCTCGGAAATAGCGTTTGCAGATGTCTACGTATCACAGCAATAGAGTACTAATGCTTCTTAAAACGAGATGTCGTATTTCATATCTATGTTTCGTAATAAGATATAACATTCATTGTGTAATGTTATGTATACCTCGTATTCACTTCAGTGGAATGTAAGTGCGAAATTTCCTTGCTAGGAAATAGAGTTTGCAGATGTCTACGTATATAGGCAATAGAGTTCTAATGCTTCTCAAAACGCGATATGGCACCTCATTCCTATGTTTCATGATAAGATATAATATTCGTTGCGAAGTGTCATGTATATCTCGTATTCACATCAAAAGAATGTAATTGCGACACTTCCATGCTAGGAAATAGCGTTTGCAGATGTCTACGTATCGCAGCAATAGAGTTCAAATGCTTCCTAAAACGCGATATCGCATCACTCTTCTATGTTTCATGATAAGGTATAATATTCATTACGAAGTGTCATGTATACCTCGTATTCACTTCAAATCAATGTAAATGCGACCCTTCCATGCTAGGGAATAGCCTTTGCAGATGTTTACGTATCGTAGCAATAGAGTTCTAATGCTTCTTAGAACGCGATATCGCATCTCACTTTTATGTTTCATGATAAGATATAATTTTCATTGCGAAGTGTCATGTATACCTCGTATTCACTTCAAACGAATGTAAATGCGACACTTCCATGCTAGGAAATAGCGTTTGCAGATGTCTACGTATCGTAGCAATAGAGTAATAATGCTTCTTAAAACGAGATGTCGCATCTCACTGCTATGTTTCATGATAAGATATAATATTCATTATGGAGTGATATGTATACCTCGTACTCACTTCAAAAGAATGTAAATGCGACCCTTCCATGCTAGGGAATAGCCTTTGCAGATGTCTACGTATCGTAGCAATAGAGTTCTAATGCTTAATAGATCGCGATATCGCATCTCACATGTATGTTTCATGATAAGATATAATATTCATTGCGAAGTGTCATATATACCTCGTATTCACTTCAAAAGAATGTAAATGCGACACTTCCATGCTAGGAAATAGCGTTTACAGATGTCTACGTATCGTAGCAATAGAGTTCTAATGCTTCTCAAAACGCGATATAGCACCTCATTCCTATGTTTCATGATAAGATATAATATACATTATGGAGTGATATGTATATCTCGTATTCACATCAAAAGAATGTAAATGCGACACTTCCATGCTAGGAAATAGCGTTTGCAGATGTCTACGTATCGTAGCAATAGAGTTCTAATGCTTCTTAAAACGAGATGTCGCATCTCATATCTATGTTTCATGATCTGATATAATATTCATTGTGTAATGTTATGTATACCTCGTATTCACTTCAGTGGAATGTAAGTGCGAAATTTCCTTGCTAGGAAATAGAGTTTGCAGATGTCTACGTATCGTAGCAATAGAGTTCTAATGCTTCTTAGAACGCGATATCGCATCTCACTTTTATGTTTCATGATAAGATATAATATTCATTGCGAAGTGTCATGTATATCTCGTATTCACTTCAAACGAATGTAAATGCGACACTTCCATGCTAGGAAATAGCGTTTGCAGATGTCTACGTATCGCAGCAATAGAGTTCCAATGCTTCCTAAAACGCGATATCGCATCACTCTTCTATGTTTCATGATAAGATATAATATTCGTTGCGAAGTGTCATGTATATCTCGTATTCACATCAAACGAATGTAAATGCGACACTTCCATGCCAGGAAATAGCGTTTGCAGATGTCTACGTATCGTAGCAATAGAGTTCTAATGCTCCTTAGAACGCGATATCGCATCTCACTTTTATGTTTCATGATAAGATATAATATTCATTGCGAAGTGTCATGTATACCTCGTATTCACTTCAAAAGAATGTAAATCCGACACTTCCATGCTAGGAAATAGCGTTTGCAGATGTCTACGTATCGTAGCAATAGAGTTCTAATGCTTCTTAAAACGAGATGTCGCATCTCATATCTATGTTTCATGATCAGATATAATATTCATTGTGTAATGTTATGTATACCTCGTATTCACTTCAGCGGAATGTAAGTGCGAAATTTCCTTGCTAGGAAATAGAGTTTGCAGATGTCTACGTATCGTAGCAACAGAGTTCTAATGCTTCTTAAAACGGGATATCGCATCTCACTGCTATGTTTCAAGAGAAGATATAATGTTCATTGCGAAGTGTCATGCATATCTCGTATTCACATCAAAAGAATGTAAATGCGGCACTTACATGCTAGGAAATAGCGTTTGCAGATGTCTACGTATCGTAGCAATAGAGTTCTAATGCTTTTTAAAACGAGATGTCGCATCTCATATCTATGTTTCATGATCAGATATAATATTCATTGCGAAGTGTCATGTATACCTCGTATTCACTTCAAAAGGATGTAAATGCGACACTTCCTTGCTAGGAAATAGCGTTTCCAGATGACTACGTGTCGAAACAATAGAGTTCTAATGATTCTTAAAATGCCATATCGCATCTCATTCCTATGTTTCATGATAAGATATAATATTCATTGCGAAGTGTCATGTATATCTCGTATTCACATCAAAAGAATGTAATTGCGACACTTCCATGCTAGGAAATAGCGTTTGCAGATGTCTACGTATCGCAGCAATAGAGTTCAAATGCTTCCTAAAACGCGATATAGCATCACTCTTCTATGTTTCATGATAAGGTATAATATTCATTACGAAGTGTCATGTATACCTCGTATTCACTTCAAATCAATGTAAATGCGACCCTTCCATGCTAGGGAATAGCCTTTGCAGATGTCTACGTATCGTAGCAATAGAGTTCTAATGCTTCTTAGAACGCGATATCGCATCTCACTTTTATGTTTCATGATAAGATATAATTTTCATTGCGAAGTGTCATGTATACCTCGTATTCACTTCAAACGAATGTAAATGCGACACTTCCATGCTAGGAAATAGCGTTTGCAGATGTCTACGTATCGTAGCAATAGAGTAATAATGCTTCTTATAACGAGATGTCGCATCTCACTGCTATGTTTCATGATAAGATATAATATTCATTATGGAGTGATATGTATACCTCGTACTCACTTCAAAAGAATGTAAATGCGACCCTTCCATGCTAGGGAATAGCCTTTGCAGATGTCTACGTATCGTAGCAATAGAGTTCTAATGCTTAATAGAACGCGATATCGCATCTCACATGTATGTTTCATGATAAGATATAATATTCATTGCGAAGTGTCATATATACCTCGTATTCACTTCAAAAGAATGTAAATGCGACACTTCCATGCTAGGAAATAGCGTTTGCAGATGTCTACGTATCGTAGCAATAGAGTTCTAATGCTTCTCAAAACGCGATATAGCACCTCATTCCTATGTTTCATGATAAGATATAATATTCATTGCGAAGTGTCATGTATACCTCGTATTCACTTCAAAGGAATGTAAATGCGACACTTGCATGCTAGGAAATAGCGTTTGCAGATGTCTACGTATCGTAGCAACAGAGTTCTAATGCTTCTTAAAACGAGATGTCGCAACTCTCTTCTCTGTTTCGTAATAAGATATAATATTCATTGTGTAATGTTATGTATACCTCGTATTCACTTCAAACGAATGTAAATGCGACCCTTCCATGCTAGGGAATAGCCTTTGCAGATGTCTACGTATCGTAGCTATAGAGTTCTAATGCTTAATAGAACGCGATATCGCATCTCACATGTATGTTTCATGATAAGATATAATATTCATTGCGAAGTGTCATATATACCTCGTATTCACTTCAAAAGAATGTAAATGCGACACTTCCATGCTAGGAAATAGCGTTTGCAGATGTCTACGTATCGTAGCAATAGAGTTCTAATGCTTCTCAAAACGCGATATAGCACCTCATTCCTATGTTTCATGATAAGATATAATATACATTATGGAGTGATATGTATATCTCGTATTCACATCAAAAGAATGTAAATGCGACACTTCCATGCTAGGAAATAGCGTTTGCAGATGTCTACGTATCGTAGCAATAGAGTTCTAATGCTTCTTAAAACGAGATGTCGCATCTCATTACTATGTTTCATGTTCTGATATAATATTCATTGTGTAATGTTATGTATACCTCGTATTCACTTCAGTGGAATGTAAGTGCGAAATTTCCTTGCTGGGAAATAGAGTTTGCAGATGTCTACGTATCGTAGCAATAGAGTTCTAATGCTTCTTAGAACGCGATATCGCATCTCACTTTTATGTTTCATGAGAAGATATAATATTCATTGCGAAGTGTCATGTATATCTCGTATTCACTTCAAACGAATGTAAATGCGACACTTCCATGCTAGGAAATAGCGTTTGCAGATGTCTACGTATCGCAGCAATAGAGTTCCAATGCTTCCTAAAACGCGATATCGCATCTCCCTTCTATGTTTCATGATAAGGTATAATATTCATTGCGAAGTGTCATGTATACCTCGTATTCACTTCAAAAGAATGTAAATGCGACACTTCCATGCTAGGAAATAGCGTTTGCAGATGTCTACGTATCGTAGCAATAGAGTTCTAGTGCTTCTCAAAAGGCGATATGGCACCTCATTCCTATGTTTCATGATAAGATATAATATTCATTGCGAAGTGTCATGTATATCTCGTATTCACATCAAAAGAATGTAATTGCGACACTTCCATGCTAGGAAATAGCGTTTGCAGATGTCTACGTATCGCAGCAATAGAGTTCAAATGCTTCCTAAAACGCGATATCGCATCACTCTTCTATGTTTCATGATAAGGTATAATATTCATTACGAAGTGTCATGTATACCTCGTATTCACTTCAAATCAATGTAAATGCGACCCTTCCATGCTAGGGAATAGCCTTTGCAGATGTCTACGTATCGTAGCAATAGAGTTCTAATGCTTCTTAGAACGCGATATCGCATCTCACTTTTATGTTTCATGATAAGATATAATATTCATTGCGAAGTGTCATATATACCTCGATTTCACTTCACAAGAATGTAAATGCGACACTTCCACGCTAGGAAATAGCGTTTGCAAATGTCTACGTATCGTAGCAATAGAGCTCTAATGACCCTTAAAACGCGATATAGCACCTCATTCCTATGTTTCATGGTAAGATATAATATTCATTGCGAATTGTCATGTATATATCGTATTCACATCAAAAGAATGTAAATGCGACACTTCCATGCTAGGAAGTAGAGTTTGCAGATGTCTACGTATCGTAGCAATAGAGTTCTAATGCTTCTTAAAACGCGGTATCGCATCTCACTGCTATGTTTCATGAGATGATATAATATTCATTATGGAGTGTTATGTATACCTCGTACTCGCTTCAAAAGACTGTAAATGCGACCCTTCCATCCTAGGAAATAGCGTTTGCAGATGTCTACGTATCGTAGCAATAGAGTTCTAATGCTTCTTAGAACGCGATATCGCATCTCACTTCTATGTTTCATGATAAGATATAATATTCATTGCGAAGTGTCATGTATACCTCGTATTCACTTCAAAAGAACGTAAATAAGACACTTCCATGCTAGGAAATAGCGTTTGCAGATGTCTACGTATCACAGCAATAGAGCAATAATGCTTCTTAGAACGAGATGTTGTATTTCATTTCTATGTTTCGTAATAAGATATAATATTCATTGTGTAATGCTATGTATACCTCGTATTCACTTCAGTGAAATGTACGTGCGAAATTTCCTTGCTAGGAAATAGAGTTTGCAGATGTATACGTATATTAGCAATAGAGTTCTAATGCATCTCAGAACGCGATATAGCACATCATTCCTATGCTTCATGATAAGATATAATATTCATTGCGAAGTGTCATGTATATCTCGTATTCACTACAAACGAATGTAAATGCGACACTTCCATGCTAGGAAATAGCGTTTGCAGATGTCTACGTGTCGTAGCAATAGAGTTCTAATGCTTCTTAAAACGCGATATCGCACCTCACTGCTATGTTTCATGATAAGATATAATATTCATTTTGGACTGATATGTATACATCGTACTCACTTCAAAAGAATGTAAATGCGACCCTTCCATGCTAGGGAATAGCCTATGCAGATGTCTAAGTATCGTAGCAATAGGGTTCTAATGCTTCTCAAAACGCGATATAGCACCTCCTTCCTATGTTTCATGATAAGATATAATATTCATTGCGAAGTGTCATGTATATCTCGTATTCACATCAAAAGAATGTAAATGCGACACTTCCATGCTAGGAAATAGCGTTTGCAGATGTCTACGTATCGCAGCAATAGAGTTCCAATGCTTCCTAAAACGCGATATCGCATCTCTCCTCTATGTTTCATGACAAGGTATAATATTCATTGCGAAGTGTCATGTATACCTCGTATTCACTTCAAATGAATGTAAATGCGACACTTCCATGCTAGGAAATAGCGTTTGCAGATTTCTAGGTATCGTAGCAATAGAGTTCTCATTCTTCTTAAAACATGATATCGCATCTCACTGCTATGTTCCATGATAAGATATAATATTCATTATGGAGTGATACCTCGTACTCACTTCAAAAGAATGTAAATGCGACCCATCCATGCTAGGGAATAGCTTTTGCAGATGTCTACGTATCGTAGAAATAGAGTTCTAATGCTTCTTAGAACGCGATATCGCATCTCACTTTTATGTTTCACGATAAGATATAATATTCATTGCGAAGTGTCATGTATACCTCGTATTCACTTCAAAAGAAAGTAAATGCGACACTTCCATGCTAGGAAATAGCGTTTGCAGATGCCTACGTATCGTAGCAATAGAGCTCTAATGCTTCTCAAAACGCGATATAGCACCTCATTCCTATGTTTCATGATAAGATATAATACTCATTGCGAAGTGTCATGTATATCTCGTATTCACATCAAAAGAATGTAAATGCGACACTTCCATGCTAGGAAATAGCGTTTGCAGATGTCTACGTATCGTAGCAATAGAGTTCTAATGCTTCTTAAAACGAGATGTCGCATCTCATATCTATGTTTCATGATCAGATATAATATTCATTGTGTAATGTTATGTATACCTCGTATTCACTTCAGTGGAATGTAAGTGCGAAATTTCCTTGCTAGGAAATAGAGTTTGCAGATGTCTACGTATCGTAGCGATAGAGTTCTAATGCTTCTTAGAACGCGATATCGCATCTCACTTTTATGTTTCATGATAAGATATAATATTCATTGCGAAGTGTCATGTATGCCTCGTATTCACATCAAAAGAATGTAAATGCGACACTTCCATGCTAGGAAATAGCGTTTGCAGATGTCTACGTACCGTAGCAATAGAGTTCTAATGCTTCTCAAAACGCGATATAGCACCTCATTCCTATGTTTCATGATAAGATATAATATTCATCGCGAAGTGTCATGTATATCTCGTATTCACTTCAAGCGAATGTAAATGCGACACTTCCATGCTAGGAAATAGCGTTTGCAGATGTCTACGTATCGCAGCAATAGAGTTCCAATGCTTCCTAAAACGCGATATCGCATCTCCCTTCTATGTTTCATGATAAGGTATAATATTCATTGCGAAGTGTCATGTATACCTCGTATTCACTTCAAATGAATGTAAATGCGACACTTCCATGCTAGGAAATAGCGTTTGCAAATGTCTACGTATCGTAGCAATAGAGTTCTAATGCTGCTTACAACGCGATGTCGCACCTCACTGCTATGTTTCATGATAAGATATAATATTCATTTTGGACTGATATGTATACATCGTACTCACTTCAGAAGAATGTAAATGCGACCCTTCCATGCTAGGGAATAGCCTATGCAGATGTCTAAGTATCGTAGCAATAGAGTTCTAATGCTTCTCAAAACGCGATATAGCACCTCCTTCCTATGTTTCACGATAAGATATAATATTCATTGCGAAGTGTCATGTATATCTCGTATTCACATCAAAAGAATGTAAATGCGACACTTCCATGCTAGGAAATAGCGTTTGCAGATGTCTACGTATCGCAGCAATAGAATTCCAATGCTTCCTAAAACGCGATATCGCATCTGTCTTCTATGTTTCATGACAAGGTATAATATTCATTGCGAAGTGTCATGTATACCTCGTATTCACTTCAAATGAATGTAAATGCTACACTTCCATGCTAGGAAATAGCGTTTGCAGATGTCTAGGTATCGTAGCAATAGAGTTTTCATTCTTCTTAAAGCATGATATCGCATCTCACTGCTATGTTTCATGATAAGATATAATATTCATTATGGAGTGATACCTCGTACTCACTTCAAAAGAATGTAAATGCGACCCATCCATGCTAGGGAATAGCATTTGCAGATGTCTACGTATCGTAGAAATAGTGTTCTAATGCTTCTTAGAACGCGATATCGCATCTCACTTTTATGTTTCACGATAAGATATAATATTCATTGCGAAGTGTCATGTATACCTCGTATTCACTTCAAAAGAAAGTAAATGCGACACTTCCATGCTAGGAAATAGCGTTTGCAGATGCCTACGTATCGTAGCAATAGAGCTCTAATGCTTCTCAAAACGCGATATAGCACCTCATTCCTATGTTTCATGATAAGATATAATACTCATTGCGAAGTGTCATGTATATCTCGTATTCACTTCAAACGAATGTAAATGCGACACTTCCATGCTAGGAAATAGCGTTTGCTGATGTCAACGTGTCCTAGCAATAGAGTTCTAATGCTTCTTAATACGCGGTATCGCATCTCACTGCTATGTTTCATGAGAAGATATAATACTCATTATGGAGTGTTATGTATACCTCGTACTCACTTCAAAAGAATGTAAATGCGTCCCTTCCATCCTAGGAAATAGCGTTTGCAGATGCCTACATATCGTAGCAATAGAGCTCTAATGCTTCTCAAATCGCGATATAGCACTTCATTCCTATGTTTCATGACAAGGTATAATATTCATTGCGAAGTGTCATGTATACCTCGATTTCACTTCACAAGAATGTAAATGCGACACTTCCACGCTAGGAAATAGCGTTTGCAGATGTCTACGTATCGTAGCAATAGAGCTCTAATGCTCCTTAAAACGCGATATAGCACCTCATTCCTATGTTTCATGGTAAGATATAATATTCATTGCGAAGTGTCATGTATATATCGTATTCACATCAAAAGAATGTAAATGCGACACTTCCATGCTAGGAAGTAGCGTTTGCAGATGTCTATGTATCGTAGCAATAGAGTTCTAATGCTTCTTAAAACGCGATATCGCATCTCACTGCTATGTTTCATGAGATGATATAATATTCATTATGGAGTGTTATGTATACCTAGTACCCGCTTCAAAAGACTGTAAATGCGACCCTTCCATCCTAGGAAATAGCGTTTGCAGATGTCTACGTATCGTAGCAATAGAGTTCTAATGCTTCTTAGAACGCGATATCGCATCTCACTTCTATGTTTCATGATAAGATATAATATTCATTGCGAAGTGTCATGTATACCTCGTATTCACTTCAAAAGAACGTAAATAAGACACTTCCATGCTAGGAAATAGCGTTTGCAGATGTCTACGTATCACAGCAATAGAGCAATAATGCTTCTTAGAACGAGATGTCGTATTTCATTTCTATGTTTCGTAATAAGATATAATATTCATTGTGTAATGCTATGTATACCTCGTATTAACTTCAGTGAAATGTACGTGCGAAATTTCCTTGCTAGGAAATAGAGTTTGCAGATGTATACGTATATTAGCAATAGAGTTCTAATGCTTCTCAGAACGCGATATAGCACATCATTCCTATGCTTCATGATAAGATATAATATTCATTGCGAAGTGTCATGTATATCTCGTATTCACATCAAAGGATGTAAATGCGACACTTCCATGCTAGGAAATAGCGTTTGCAGATGTCTACGTATCGTAGCAATAGAGTTCTAATGCTTCTCAAAACGCGATATCGCACCTCACTGCTATGTTTCATGATAAGATATAATATTCATTATGGGCTGATATGTATACATCGTACTCACTTCAAAAGAATGTAAATGCGACCCTTCCATGCTAGGGAATAGCCTTTGCAGATGTCTAAGTATCGTAGCAATAGAGTTCTAATGCTTCTCAAAACGCGATATAGCACCTCCTTCCTATGTTTCATGATAAGATATAATATTCATTGCGAAGTGTCATGTATATCTCGTATTCACTTCAAACGAATGTAAATGCGACACTTCCATGCTAGGAAATAGCGTTTGCAGATTTCTACGTGTCGTAGCAATAGAGTTCTAATGCTTCTTAAAACGCGGTATCGCATCTCCCTTCTATGTTTCATGATAAGGTATAATATTCATTGCGAAGTGTCATGTATACCTCGTATTCACTTCAAATGAATGTAAATGCGACACTTCCATGCTAGGAAATAGCGTTTGCAGATGTCTACGTATCGCAGCAATAGAGTTCCAATGCTTCCTAAAACGCGATATCGCATCTCTCTTCTATGTTTCATGACAAGGTATAATATTCATTGCGAAGTGTCATGTATACCTCGTATTCACTTCAAATGAATGTAAGTGCGACCCTTCCATCCTAGGAAACAGCGTTTGCAGATGTCTACGTATCTTGGCAATAGAGTTCTATTGCTTCTTAGAACGCGATATCGCATCTCACTTCTATGTTTCATGATAAGATATAATATTCATTGCGAAGTGTCATGTATACCTCGATTTCACTTCAAAAGAATGTAAATGCGACACTTTCTAGCTAGGAGATATTGTTTGCAGATGTATACGTATCGTCGCAATAGAGCTCTAATGCTTCTCAAAACGCGAAATCGCAACTCATTCCTATGTTTCATGATAAGATATAATATTAATTGCGAAGTGTCATGTATATCTAGTATTCACTTCAAAAGAATGTAAATGCGAAACTTCCATGCTAGGAAATATCGTTTGCAGATGTCTACGTAACCTAGCAATAGAGTTCTAATGCTTCTCAAAACGAGATATCGCATATCACTTCTATGTTTCTTGATAAGATGTAATATTCATTGCGAAGTGTCATGTATACCTCGTATTCACTTCAAAAGAATGTAAATGCGAAACTTCCAGGCTAGGAAGTAGCGTTTGCAGATGTCTACGTATCGTAGCGATAGAGTTCTAATGCATCTTAAAACGAGATGTCGCATTTCATTTCCATGTATCGTAATAAGATATAATATTCATTGTGGAGTGTCATGCATACCTCGTACTCACATCACAAGAATGTAAATGCGACACATCCATGCAAGGAAATAGCGTTTGCAGATGTCAACGTATTTTAGCAATTGAGATCTAATGCTTCTCAATACGCGATATCGCATCTCATTCCTATGTTTCCTTATAAGATATAATACTCATTGCGAAGAGTCACGTATACCTCGTATTCACTTCAAATGAATGTAAATGTGACACTTCCATGCTAGGAAATAGCGTTTGCAGATGTCTACGTATCGTACTAATAGAATTCTAATGTTGCTTAGAACGCGATATCGCATCTCACTTCTATGTTTCATGATAAGATATAATATTCATTGCGATGTGTCATGTATACCTCGTATTCACTTCAAAAGAATGTAAATGCGACACTTCCTTGCTAGGAAATAACATTTGCAGATGTCTACGCATCGTAGCAATAGAGTTCTAGCGCTTCTTAAACAGCGATATCGCATTTCACTTCTATGTTTCGTGATAGGACATAATATTCATTGTGAAGTGTTATGTATACCTCGTATTATCTTCAAAAGAATGTAAATGAGGCACTTCCATGCTAGGATATAACGTTTGCAGATGTCTACGTATCGTAGCAATAGAGTTCTAATGCTTCTTAAAACGAGATGTCGCATTTCATTTCTATGTTGCGTGATAAGATATAATATTCATTGTGGAGTGTTATGTATACCTCGTATTCACTTCAAAAGAATGTAAATGCGACACTTCCATGCTAGGACATAGCCTTTGCAGATGTCTACGTATCGTAGCAATAGAGTTCTAATGCTTCTTAGAACGCGATATCGCATCTCACTTCTCTGTTTCATGATAAGATATAATATTCATTGGGAAGTGTCATGTATATCTCGTATTCTCTTCAAGGGAATGTAAATGCAACACTTCCATGCTAGGAAATATTGTTTGCAGATGTCTACGTATCACAGCAATAGAGTACTAATGATTCTTAAAACGAGATGTCGTATTTCATTTCTATGTTTCGTAATAAGATATAATATTCATTGTGTAATGTTACGTATACCTCGTATTCACTTCAATGGAATGTAAGTGCAACATTTCCTTGCTAGGAAATAGAGGTTGCAGATGACCACGTATCGAAAGAATAGAGTTCTAATACTTATGAAAACGAGATGTCGCATCTCATTTCTATGTTTCATGATAAGATATAATATCCATTGCGATGTGCCATGTATACCTCGTATTCACTTCAATGGAATGTAGATGCGACATTTCCTTGCTAGGAAATAGAGTATGCAGATGTCTACGTATATTAGCAATAGAGTTCTAACGCTTTCCAAAACTCGATATAGCACCTCATTCCTATGTTTCGTGATAAGACATAATATTCATTGTGAAGTGTTATGTATACCTCGTATTATCTTCAAAAGAATGTAAATGAGGCACTTCCATGCTAGGATATAGCGTTTGCAGATGTCTACGTATCGTAGCAATAGAGTTCTAATGCTTCTTAAAACGAGATGTCGCATTTCATTTCTATGTTGCGCGATAAGATATAATATTCATTGTGGAGTGTTATGTATACCTCGTATTCACTTCAAAAGAATGTAAATGCGACACTTCCATGCTAGGAAATAGCCTTTGCAGATGTCTACGTATCGTAGCAATAGATTTCTAATGCTTCTTAGAACGCGATATCGCATCTCACTTCTATGTTTCATGATAAGATATAATATTCATTGGGAAGTGTCGTGTATATCTCGTATTCTCTTCAAGGGAATGTAAATGCAACACTTCCATGCTAGGAAATATCGTTTGCAGATGTCTACGTATCGTAGCAATAGAGTTCTAATGCTTCTAAAAACGCGATATCGCATCTCACACCTATGTTTCATGATAAGATATAATATATATTGCGAAGTGTCATGTATATCTCGTATTCACTTCAAACGAATGTAAATACGACACTTCCATGCTAGGAAATAGCGTTTGCAGATGTCTACGTATCGTAGCAATAGTGTTCTAATGCTTCCTAAAACGCGATATCGCCTCTCACATCTATGTTTCATGATAAGATATAATATTCATTGCGAAGTGTCATGTATACCTCGTATTCACTTCAAAAGAATGTAAATGCGACACTTGCATGCTAGGAAATAGCGTTTGCAGATGTCTACGTACCGTAGCAATAGATCTCTACTGCTTCTTAAAACGAGATGTCGCATTTCATTTCTATGTTTCGTGATAAGATATAATATTCATTGTGCCATGTTATGTATACCTCGTATTCACTTCAAAAGAATGTAAATGCGACACTTCCTTGCTAGGAAATAACATTTGCAGATGTCTACGCATCGTAGCGCTATAGAGTTCTAGCGCTTCTTAAATCGCGATATCGCATCTCACTTCTATGTTTCGAGATATGATATAATATTCATTGCGAAGAGTCATGTATACCTCGTATTCACTTCAATAGAATGTAAATGCGACACTTCCTTGCTAGGAAATAGCGTTTCCAGATGACCACGTATCGTAAGAATGGAGTTCTAATGCTCCTTAAAACCAGATGTCGCATTTCATTTCTATGTTTCGTGATAAGATATAATATTCATTGTGGAGTGAGATGTATACCTCGTGTTCACTTCAAAAGATTGTAAATGCGACACTTCCATGCTAGGAAATGTTGTTTGCATATGTCTACGTATCGTAGCAATAGAGTTCTAATGCTTCTTAAAACGAGAAGTCGTATTTCATTTCGATGTTTCGTAATAAGATATAATATTCATTGTGGAATGTTATGTATATCTCGTATTCACTTCAGAAGAATGTAAAAGCGGCACTTCCTTGCTAGGAAGTAGCGCTTGCAGATGTCTACGTATCGAAGCAATAGTGTTCTAATGCTTCTCAAACCGCGATATCGCAACTCATTCCTATGTTTCATGATAATATATAATATTCATTGCGAAGTGTCATGTATACCTCGTAGTCACTTCAAATGAATGTAAATGCGACACTTCCATGCTAGGAAATAGCGTTTGCAGATGTCTACGTATCGTAGCAACGGAGTTCTAATGCTTCTTAAAACGAGATGTCGCATCTCACTTCTATGTTTCGAGATAAGATATAATATTCATTGCGAAGTGTCATGTATACCTCGTATTCACTTCAAATGAATGTAAATGCGAAACTTCCATGCTAGCAAATAGCATTTGCAGATGTCTACGTATCGTAGCAATAGAGTTCTAATGCTTCTCAAAACGCGATATCACATCTCACTTCTATGTTTCGAGATAAGATATGATATTCATTGCGAAGTGTCATGTATACCTCATATTCTCTTCAAAGGAATGTAAAAGCGACACTTCCTTGCTAGGAAATAGCGTTTCCAGATGACCACGTATCGTAAGAATGGAGTTCTAATGCTCCTTAAAACGAGATGTCGCATTTCATTTCTATGTTTCGTGATAAGATATAATATTCATTGTAGAGTGAGATGTACACCTCGTATTCACTTCAAAAGATTGTAAATGCGACACTTCCTTGCTAGGAAATATTGTTTGCAGATGTCTGCGTATCGTAAAAATAGTGTTCTATTGCTTCTTAAAACGCGATATCGCATATTTCCTTTATGTTTCTTGATAAGATATAATATTCATTGCGAAGTGTCATGTATACCTCGTATTCACTTCAAAGGGATGTAAGTGCGACACTTCCTTGCTAGGATATAGCGTTTCCAGATGACTACGTGTCGAAACAATAGAGTTCTAGTGATTCTTAAAACGCGATATCGCATCTCACTTCTATGTTTCATGATAAGATATAATATTCATTGCGAAGTGTCATGTATACCTCGTATTCACTTCAAAAGAATGTAAATGCGACACTTCCATGCTAGCAAATAGCGTTTGCAGATGTCTACGTACCGTAGCAATAGAGTTCTAGTGCTTCTTAAAACGCGATTTCGCATCTCACTTATATGTTTCATGATAAGGTATAATATTCATTGCGAAGTGTCATGTACACCTCGTATTCACTTCAAATGAATGTAAATGCGACACTTCCCTGCTAGGAATTAGAGTTTGCAGGTGTCTACGTATCGAAGCAATAGGGTTCTACTGCTTCTCAAAACGCGATATCGCATCTCATTTCCATGTTTCATGGTGAGATATAATATTCATTGCGAAGTATCATGTATACATCGTATTCATTTCAAATGAATGTAAATGCGAAACTTCCATGCTAGCAAATAGCGTTTGCAGATGTCTACGTATCGTAGCAATAGAGTTCTAATGCTTCCTAAAACGCGATATCACATCTCACTTCTATGTTTCGAGATAAGATATAATATTCATTGCGAAGTGTCATGTATATCTCGTATTCACTTCAAATGAATGTAAATACGACACTTCCATGCTAGGAAATAGCGTTTGCAGATGTCTACGTATCGTAGCAATAGTGTTCTAATGCTTCCTAAAACGCGATATCGCCTCTCACATCTATGTTTCATGATAAGATATAATATTCATTGCGAAGTGTCATGTATACCTCGTATTCACTTCAAAAGAATGTAAATGCGACACTTGCATGCTAGGAAATAGCGTTTGCAGATGTCTACGTACCGTAGCAATAGATCTCTACTGCTTCTTAAAACGAGATGTCGCATTTCATTTCTATGTTTCGTGATAAGATATAATATTCATTGTGCCATGTTATGTATACCTCGTATTCACTTCAAAAGAATGTAAATGCGACACTTCCTTGCTAGGAAATAACATTTGCAGATGTCTACGCATCGTAGCGCTATAGAGTTCTAGCGCTTCTTAAATCGCGATATCGCATCTCACTTCTATGTTTCGAGATATGATATAATATTCATTGCGAAGAGTCATGTATACCTCGTATTCACTTCAATAGAATGTAAATGCGACACTTCCTTGCTAGGAAATAGCGTTTCCAGATGACCACGTATCGTAAGAATGGAGTTCTAATGCTCCTTAAAACCAGATGTCGCATTTCATTTCTATGTTTCGTGATAAGATATAATATTCATTGTGGAGTGAGATGTATACCTCGTGTTCACTTCAAAAGATTGTAAATGCGACACTTCCATGCTAGGAAATGTTGTTTGCATATGTCTACGTATCGTAGCAATAGAGTTCTAATGCTTCTTAAAACGAGAAGTCGTATTTCATTTCGATGTTTCGTAATAAGATATAATATTCATTGTGGAATGTTATGTATATCTCGTATTCACTTCAGAAGAATGTAAAAGCGGCACTTCCTTGCTAGGAAGTAGCGCTTGCAGATGTCTACGTATCGAAGCAATAGTGTTCTAATGTTTCTCAAAACGCGATATCGCAACTCATTCCTATGTTTCATGATAAGATATAATACTCAGTCCGATGTGTCATGTATATCTCGTATTCACTTCAAAAGAATGTAAATGCCAAACTTCCATGCTAGGAAATAGCGTTTTCAGATGTCTACGTATCGTAGCAATAGAGTTCTAATGCTTCTCAAACCGCGATATCGCAACTCATTCCTATGTTTCATGATAATATATAATATTCATTGCGAAGTGTCATGTATACCTCGTAGTCACTTCAAATGAATGTAAATGCGACACTTCCATGCTAGGAAATAGCGTTTGCAGATGTCTACGTATCGTAGCAACGGAGTTCTAATGCTTCTTAAAACGAGATGTCGCATCTCACTTCTATGTTTCGAGATAAGATATAATATTCATTGCGAAGTGTCATGTATACCTCGTATTCACTTCAAATGAATGTAAATGCGAAACTTCCATGCTAGCAAATAGCATTTGCAGATGTCTACGTATCGTAGCAATAGAGTTCTAATGCTTCTCAAAACGCGATATCACATCTCACTTCTATGTTTCGAGATAAGATATGATATTCATTGCGAAGTGTCATGTATACCTCATATTCTCTTCAAAGGAATGTAAAAGCGACACTTCCTTGCTAGGAAATAGCGTTTCCAGATGACCACGTATCGTAAGAATGGAGTTCTAATGCTCCTTAAAACGAGATGTCGCATTTCATTTCTATGTTTCGTGATAAGATATAATATTCATTGTAGAGTGAGATGTACACCTCGTATTCACTTCAAAAGATTGTAAATGCGACACTTCCTTGCTAGGAAATATTGTTTGCAGATGTCTGCGTATCGTAAAAATAGTGTTCTATTGCTTCTTAAAACGCGATATCGCATATTTCCTTTATGTTTCTTGATAAGATATAATATTCATTGCGAAGTGTCATGTATACCTCGTATTCACTTCAAAGGGATGTAAGTGCGACACTTCCTTGCTAGGATATAGCGTTTCCAGATGACTACGTGTCGAAACAATAGAGTTCTAGTGATTCTTAAAACGCGATATCGCATCTCACTTCTATGTTTCATGATAAGATATAATATTCATTGCGAAGTGTCATGTATACCTCGTATTCACTTCAAAAGAATGTAAATGCGACACTTCCATGCTAGCAAATAGCGTTTGCAGATGTCTGCGTACCGTAGCAATAGAGTTCTAGTGCTTCTTAAAACGCGATTTCGCATCTCACTTATATGTTTCATGATAAGGTATAATATTCATTGCGAAGTGTCATGTACACCTCGTATTCACTTCAAATGAATGTAAATGCGACACTTCCCTGCTAGGAATTAGAGTTTGCAGGTGTCTACGTATCGAAGCAATAGGGTTCTACTGCTTCTCAAAACGCGATATCGCATCTCATTTCCATGTTTCATGGTGAGATATAATATTCATTGCGAAGTATCATGTATACATCGTATTCATTTCAAATGAATGTAAATGCGAAACTTCCATGCTAGCAAATAGCGTTTGCAGATGTCTACGTATCGTAGCAATAGAGTTCTAATGCTTCCTAAAACGCGATATCACATCTCACTTCTATGTTTCGAGATAAGATATAATATTCATTGCGAAGTGTCATGTATACCTCATATTCTCTTCAAAAGAATGTAAAAGCGACACTTCCTTGCTAGGAAATAGCGTTTCCAGATGACCACGTATCGTAAGAATGGAGTTCTAATGCTCCTTAAAACGAGATGTCGCATTTCATTTCTATGTTTCGTGATAAGATATAATATTCATTGTGGAGTGAGATGTATACCTCGCATTCACTTCATAAGATTGTAAATGCGACACTTCCTTGCTAGGAAATATTGTTTGCAGATGTCTACGTATCGTAAAAATAGAGTTCTATTGCTTCTTAAAACGCGATATCGCATATTTCCTTTATGTTTCTTGATAAGATATAATATTCATTGCGAACTGTCATGTATACCTCGTATTCACTTCAAAGGGATGTAAGTGCGACACTTCCTTGCTAGGATATAGCGTTTCCAGATGACTACGTGTCGAAACAATAGAGTTCTAGTGATTCTTAAAACGCGATATCGCATCTCACTTCTATGTTTCATGATAAGATATAATATTCATTGCGAAGTGTCATGTATACCTCGTATTCACTTCAAAAGAATGTAAATGCGACACTTCCATGCTAGGAAATAGCGTTTGCAGATGTCTACGTATCGTGGCAATAGGGTTCTAATGCTTCTTAAAATGAGAAGTCGCATTTCATTTCTATGTTTCGTAATAAGATATAATATTCATTGTGGAATGTTATGCATGCCTCGTATTCACTTCAAAGGATGTTAGTGCGACACTTGCTTGCTAGGAAATAGCACACGCAGATGTCTACGCATCGTAGCAATAGAGTTCTAATGCTTCTTAAATCGCGATATCGCACCTCACTGCTATGTTTCATGATAAGATATAATATTCATTGCGAAGTGTCATGTATACCTCGTATTCACTTCAAAAGATTGTAAATGCGACACTTCCTTGCTAGGAAATATTGTTTGCAGATGTCTACGTATCGTAAAAATAGAGTTCTATTGCTTCTTAAAACGCGATATCGCATATTTCCACTATGTTTCTTGATAAGATATAATATTCATTGCGAAGTGTCATGTATACCTCGTATTCACTTCAAAAGAATGTAAATGCGACACTTGCATGCTAGGAAATAGCGTTTGCAGATGCCTACGTATCGTAGCAATAGAGTTCTAATGCTTCTAAAACGCGATATCGCATCTCACTTCTATGTTTCATGACAAGATATAATATTCATTGCGAAGTGTCATGTATACCTCGTAGTCACTTCAAATGAATGTAAATGCGACACTTCCATGCTAGGAAATAGCGTTTGCAGATGTCTACGTATCGTAGCAACGGAGTTCTAATGTCTACGTATCGTAGCAACGGCTTCTTAAAACGAGATGTCGCATTTCATTTCTATGTTTCGTAATAAGATATAATATTCATTGTGGAATGTTATGCATACCTCGTATTCACATCAAAGGATGTTAGTGCGACACTTGCTTGCTAGGAAATAGCACATGCAGATGTCTACGCATCGTAGCAATAGAGTTCTAATGCTTCTTAAATCGCGATATCGCATCTCACTGCTATGTTTCATGATAAGATATAATATTCATTGCGAAGTGTCATGTATACCTCGTATTCACTTCAAATGAATGTAAATGCGAAACTTCCATGCTAGCAAATAGCGTTTGCAGATGTCTACGTATCGTAGCAATAGATTTCTAATGCTTCTTAAAACGCGATTTCGCATCTCACATCTATGTTTCATGATAAGATATAATATTCATTGCCAAGAGTCATGTATACCTCGTATTCACTTCAAAAGAATGTAAATGCGACACTTCCATGCTAGGAAATAGCGTTTGCAGATGTCTACGTATCGTAGCAATAGAGTTCTAATGCTTCTTAAAATGAGAAGTCGCATTTCATTTCTATGTTTCGTAATAAGATGTAATATTCATTGTGGTATGTTATGCATACCTCGTATTCACTTCAAAGGATGTTAAGGCGACACTTGCTTGCTAGGAAATAACATATGCAGATGTCTACGCATCGTAGCAATAGAGTTCTAATGCTTCTTAAATCGCGATGTCGCATCTCATTTCTATGTTTCATGATCCGATATAATATTCATTGCGAAGTGTCATGTATACCTCGTATTCACATCAAAGGGATGTAAGTGCGGCACTTCCTTGCTAGGAAATAGCGTTTCCAGATGACTACGTGTGGAAACAGTAGAGTTCTAATGATTCTTAAAACGCGATATCGCATCTCACTTCTATGTTTTATGATAAGATATAATATTCATTGCGAAGTGTCATGTATACCTCGTATTCACTTCAAAAGAATGTAATTGCGACACTAGCAAGCTAGGAAATAGCGTTTGCAGATGTCCACGTATCGTAGCAATAGAGTTCTAATGCTTCTTAAAACGCGATATCGCATCTCACATCTATGTTTCATGATAAGATATAATATTCATTGCGAAGTGTCATGTATACCTCTTATTCACTTCAAAAGAATGTAAATGCGACACTTCCATGCTAGGAAATAGCGTTTGCAGATGTCTACGCATCGTAGCAATATAGTTCTAGCGCTTCGTAAATCGTCACATCGCATCCCATATCTACGTTTCATGATAAGATATAATATTCATTGTGGAGTGTTATGTATACCTCGTATTCACTTCTAAAGAATGTAAATGCGACACTTCCTTGCTAGGAAATAGCGCTTGCAGATGTCTACGTATCGAAGCAATAGAGTTCTAAAGCTTGCTAATTCGCGGTATTGCATCTCATTTCTATGTTTCATGATCCGATATAATATTCATTGCGAAGTGTCATGTATACCTCGTATTCACATCAAAGGGATGTAAGTGCGGCACTTCCTTGCTAGGAAATAGCGTTTCCAGATGACTACGTGTGGAAACAGTAGAGTTCTAATGATTCTTAAAACGCGATATCGCATCTCACTTCTATGTTTTATGATAAGATATAATATTCATTGCGAAGTGTCATGTATACCTCGTATTCACTTCAAAAGAATGTAATTGCGACACTAGCAAGCTAGGAAATAGCGTTTGCAGATGTCCACGTATCGTAGCAATAGAGTTCTAATGCTTCTTAAAACGCGATATCGCATCTCACATCTATGTTTCATGATAAGATATAATATTCATTGCGAAGTGTCATGTATACCTCTTATTCACTTCAAAAGAATGTAAATGCGACACTTCCATGCTAGGAAATAGCGTTTGCAGATGTCTACGCATCGTAGCAATATAGTTCTAGCGCTTCGTAAATCGTCACATCGCATCCCATATCTACGTTTCATGATAAGATATAATATTCATTGTGGAGTGTTATGTATACCTCGTATTCACTTCTAAAGAATGTAAATGCGACACTTCCTTGCTAGGAAATAGCGCTTGCAGATGTCTACGTATCGAAGCAATAGAGTTCTAAAGCTTGCTAATTCGCGGTATTGCATCTCATTTCTATGTTTCATGATAAGATATAATATTCATTGCGGAGTGTTATGTATACCTCGTATTCACTCAAAAGAATGTAAACGCGACACTTCCTTGCTAGAAAATAGCGTTTGCAGATGTCTACGTACCGAAGCAATAGATTTCTAATGCTTTTTAAATCGGGATATCGTATATCATTTCTATGTTTCATGATGAGATACAATATTCATTGTGCAGTGTTATGTATACCTCGTATTCACTTCAAAAGGATGTAAATGCGACACTTCCTTGCTAGGAAATAGCGTTTTCAGATGTCTACGTATCGTAGCAAAAGGGTACTAATGCTACTTAAGTCGCTATATCGCATCCCTCTTCTGTGTTTCATGATAAGATATAATATTCATTGCGAAGTGTCATGTACACCTCGTATTCACATCAAAAGAATGTAAATGCGACACTTCCTTGCTAGGAAATAGCTTATTTAGATGTCTACGTATCGTAGCAATAGAGTTCTAATGCTACTTAATTCGCGATATCGCATCTCATTTCTATGTTTCGTGATAAGATATAGTATTCATTGCGAAATGTCATGTATACCTCGTATTCACTTCAAAAGAATGTAAATGCGACTATTGCTTGCTAGGAAATAGCGTTTTCAAATGTCTACGTAGCGTAGCAATAGCGTTCTAATGCTTCTTAGATCGCGATATCGCATCTCATTTCTATGTTTCGTGATAAGATATAATATTCATTCCGAAGTGTCATGTAAACCTCGTATTCACTTCAAAAGAATGTAAATGCAACTATTCCTTGCTAGGAAATAGCGTTTGCAGATGCCAACGTATCATAGCAATAGAGTTTTAATGCTCCTCAAAACGCGATATCGCATCCCATTTCTATGTTTCCTGATAAGATATAATATTCATTGCGAAGTGTCATGTATACCTCGTATTCACTTCAAAAGAATGTTAATGCGACTATTGCTTACTAGGAAATAGCGTTTGCAGATGTCTACGTATCTTAGCAATAGCGTTCTAATGCTTCTTAGATCGCGATATCGCATCTCATTTCTATGTTTCGCGATAAGTTATAATATTCATTCCGAAGTGTCATGAAAACCTCGAATTCACTTCAAAAGTATGTAAATGCGACTATTCCTTGCTAGGAAATAGCGTTTGCAGATGTCTACGTATCGTAGAAAAAGCGTTCTAATGCTACTTAAATCGCGATATCGCATCTCATTTGTATGTTTCGTGATAAGATATAATATTCATTGCGAAGTGTCATGTATACCTCGTATTCACTCCAAAAGAATGTAAATGCGACTATTGCTTGCTACGAAATAGCGTTTGCAGATGTCTACGTATCGTAGCAATAGAGTTCTAATGCTACTTAAATCGCGATATCGAAACTCACATATATGTTTCGTAATAAGATATAATATTCATTGCGAAGTATCATGTATACCTCGTATTCACTTCAAAAGAATGTAAGTGCGACACATCCATGCTAGGAAATAGCGTTTGCAGATGTCTACGTATCGCAGCAACAGAGTTCTAATGCTTCCTAAAACGCGATATCGCATCTCTCTCCTATGTTTCATGATAAGGTATAATATTCATTGCGAAGTGTCATGTATACCTCGTATTCACTTCAAATGAATGTAAATGCGACACTTCCATGCTAGGAAATAGCGTTTCCAGATGACTACGTGTCGAAACAATAGAGTTCTAATGATTCTTAAAATGCCATATCGCATCTCACTCCTATGTTTCATGATAAGATATAATATTCATTGCGAAGTGTCATGTATACCTCGTATTGACTTCAAGAGAATGTAAATGCGACACTTCCATGCTTGGAAGTGGCGTTTGCAGATGTCTACGCATCGTAGTCATAGAGTTCTAGTGCTTCTTAAACAGCGATATCGCATTTCACTTCTATGTTTCGTGATAAGACATAATATTCATTGTGAAGTGTTATGTATACCTCGTATTGTCTTCAAAAGAATATAAATGCGGCACTTCCATGCTAGGATATAGCGTTTGCAGATGTCTACGTATCGTAGCAATAGAGTTCTAATGCTTCTTAGAACGCGATATCGCAACACACTTCTATGTTTCATGATAAGATATAATGTCCATTGCGAAGTGTCATGTATACCTCGTATTCACTTCAAAAGAATGTAAATGCGACACTTCCATGCTAGGAAATAGGGTTTGCAGATGTCTACGTATCGTAGCAATAGAGTTCTAATGCTTCTTAAAACGCAATATCGCATCTCACTTCTATGTTTCATGAAAAGATATAATATTCATTATGAAGTGTCATGTACACTTCGTATTCACTTCAAAAGAATGTAATTGCGACACTTCCCTGTTAGGAAGTAGAGTTTGCAGATGTCTACGTTTCGAAGCAATAGGGTTCTAATGCTTCTCAAAACGCGATGTCGCATCTCATTTCCATGTTTCATGATAAGATATAATATTCATTGCGAAGTGTCATGTATACCTCGTATTCACTTCAAAAGAATGTAAATGCGTCATTTCCATGCTAGGAAATTGCGTTTGCAGATGACAACGTATCGAAAGAATAGAGTTCTAATACTTCTTAGAACGAGATGTCGCATCTCATTTCTATGTTTCATGTTAAGATATAATATCGATTGCGAATTTTCATGCATATCTCGTATTCACTTCAATGGAATGTAAATACGACACTTCCATGCTAGGAAATAACGTTTGCAGACGTCTACGTATCGTAGCAAGTGTGTTCTTATACTTCTTAAATCGAGATGTCGCATTTCATTTCTATGTTTCATGATAAGACATAATATTCTATGCGAAGTGTCATGTATACCTCGTATTCACTTCAAACGGATGTAAATGCGACACTTCGTTACTAGGAAATAGCGTTTCCAGATGACTACGTGTCGAAACAATAGAGTTCTAATGATTCGTAGAACGCGATATCGCATATCACTTCTATGTTTCGTGATAAGATATAATATTCTTTGTGGAGTGTTATGTATACCTGGTATTCACTTCAAGAGAATGTAAATGCGACACTTCTATGCTAGGAAATAGCGTTTGCAGATGTCTACGTATCGTAGCAATACAATTCTATTGCGTCTTAAAACAAGATGTCGCTTTTCATATCTATGTTTCGTGATAAGATATAATATCAATTGCGAAGTGTCATGTATACCTCGTATTCACTTCAATGGAATGTAAATGCGACATTTCCTTGCTAGGAAATAGAGTTTGCAGATGTCTACGTATATTAGCAAGGGAGTTCTAATGCTTCTCAAAACGCGATACAGCACCTCATTCCTATGTTTCATGATAAGATATAATATTCACTGCGAAGTGTCATGTATATCTCCTATTCTCTTCAGAAGAATGTAAATGCGACACTTCCATGCTAGGAAATAGCCTTTGCAGATGTCTACGTATCGTAGCAATAGATTTCTAGTGCTTCTTAGAGCGCGATATCGCATCTCACTTCTATGTTTCATGATAAGATATAATATCCATTGCGAAGTGTCATGTATACCTCGTATTCACTTCAAAAGAATGTAAATGCGACACTTCCATGCTAGGAAATAGCGTTTGCCGATGTCTACGTATCGTAGCAATAGAGTTCTAATGCTTCTTAAAACGCAATATCGCATCTCACTTCTATGTTTCATGAAAAGATATAATATTCATTATGAAGTGTCATGTAAACTTCGTATTCACTTCAAAAGAATGTAATTGCGACACTTCCCTGCTAGGAAGTAGAGTTTGCAGATGTCTACGCTTTAAAGCAACAGGGTTCTAATGCTTCTCAAAACGCGATGTCGCATCTCATTTCTATGTTTCATGATAAGATATAATATTCATTGCGAAGTGTCATGTATACCTCGTATTCACTTGAAAAAAATGTAAATGCGTCATTTCCATGCTAGGAAATAGCGTTTGCAGATGACAAAGTATCGAAAGAATAGAGTTCTAATACTTCTTAAAACGAGATGTCGCATCTCATTTCTATGTTTCATGTTAAGATATAATGTCGATTGCGAAGTTTCATGCATATCTCGTATTCACTTCAATGGAATGTAAATGCGACACTTCCATGCTAGGAAATAACGTTTGCAGACGTCTACATATCGTAGCAAGAGTGTTCTAATACTTCTTAAAACGAGATGTCGCATTTCATTTCTATGTTTTATGATAAGACATAATATTCATTGCGAAGTGTCATGTATACCTCGTATTCACTTCAACAGAATGCACATGCGCCACTTGCATGCTAGGAAATATTGTTTGCAGGTGTCTACGTATCGTAGCAATAGAGTTCTAATGCTTCTTAAAACCCAATATCGCATCTCACTTCTATGTTTCATGATAAAATATAATATTCATTATGAAGTGTCATGTATACTTCGTATTCACTTCAAAGGAATGTAAATGCGACACTTCCTTGCTAGGAAATATTGTTTGCAGATGTCTACGTATCGTTGCAATAGAGTTCTAATGCTTCTTAAAACGCGATATCGCATCTCACCTCTATGTTTCATGATAAAATATAATATTCATTGCGAAGTGTCATGTATACCTCGTATTCACTTCAATGGAATGTAAATGCGACACTTCCATGCTAGGAAATAACGTTTGCAGACGTCTATGTATCGTAGCAAGAGTGTTCTAATACTTCTTAAAACGAGATGTCGCATTTCATTTCTATGTTTTATGATAAGACATAATATTCATTGCGAAGTGTCATGTATACCTCGTATTCACTTCAAAAGAATGTAAATGCGAAACTTGCATGCTAGGAAATAGCGTTTCCAGATGACCACGTATCGTAAGAATGGAGTTCTAATACTTCCTAAAACGAGATATCGCATCTCATTTCTATGTTTCATGATAAGATATAATATCCATTGCGAAGTGTCATGCATACCTCGTATTCACTTCAATGGAAAGTAAATGCGACACTTCCTTGCTAGGAAATAGAGTTTGCAGATGTCTACGTATATTAGCAATAGAGTTCTAATGCTTCTCAAAACGCGATATAGTACCTCATTCCTATGTTTCATGATAAGATATAATATTCATTGCGAAGTTTCATGCATATCTCGTATTCACTTCAATGGAATGAAAATGCGACACTTCCATGCTAGAAAATAACGTTTGCAGACGTCTACGTATCGTAGCAAGAGTGTTCTAATACTTCTTAAAACGAGATGTCGCATTTTATTTCTATGTTTCATGATAAGACATAATATTCATTGCGAAGTGTCATGTATACCTCGTATTCACTTCAAAAGGATGTAAATGCGACACTTCCTTACTAGGAAATAGCGTTTCCAGATGACTACGTGTCGAAACAATAGAGTTCTAATGATTCGTAGAACGCGATTTCGCATCTCATTTCTATGTTTCGTGATAAGATATAATATTCATTGTGGAGTGTTATGTATATCTGGTATTCACTTCAAGAGAATGTAAATGCGACACTTCCTTGCTAGGAAATATTGTTTGCAGATGTCTACGTATCGAAGCAATAGGGTTCTAATGCTTCTCAAAACGCGATGTCGCATCTCATTAATATGTTTCATGGTCAGATATAATATTCATTGCGAAGTGTCATGTATACCTCGTATTCACCTCAAAAGAATGTAAATGCGAAACTTCCATGCTAGGAAATAGCGTTTGCAGATGTCTACGTAACGTAGCGATAGAGTTCTAATGCTTCTTAAAACGAGATGTCGCATTTCCTTTCCATGTTTCGTAATAATGTATAATATTCATTGTGGAGTGTCATGTATACCTCGTACTCACATCACAAGAATGTAAATGCGACACATCCATGCAAGGAAATAGCGTTTGCAGATGTCAACGTATATTTGCAATAGAGATCTAATGCTTCTCAATACGCGATATCGCATCTCATTCCTATCTTTCATGATAAGATATAATATTTATTGCGAAGTGTCATGTATACCTCGTATTCACTTCAAAAGAATGTAAATGCGACACTTCCATGCTAGGAAATAGCGTTTGCAGATGTCAACGTATATTTGCAATAGAGATCTAATGCTTCTCAATACGCGATATCGCATCTCATTCCTATCTTTCATGATAAGATATAATATTTATTGCGAAGTGTCATGTATACCTCGTATTCACTTCAAAAGAATGTAAATGCGACACTTCCCTGCTAGGAAGTAGAGTTTGCAGATGTCTACGTATCATAGCAATAGAGTTCTAGTGCTTCTTAAAATGCGATATCGCATCTCACGTCTATGTTTCATGATCAGATATAATTTTCATTTCGAAGTGTCATGTATACCTCGTATTCACTTCAAAAGAATGTAAATGCGACCCTTCCATGCTAGGAAATAGCGTTTGCAGATGTCTACGTATCGTAGCAATAGAGTTCTAATGCTTCTTAAAACGAGATGTCGCATTTCATTTCTATGTTTCGTGATAAGATATAATATTAATTGTGGAGTGTTATGTATACCTCGTATTCACTTCAAAAGAACGTAAATAAGACACTTCCATGCTAGGAAATAGCGTTTGCAGATGTCTACGTATCGTAGCAATAGAGTTCTAATGCTCCTCAAAACGCGATATAGCACCTCATTCCTATGTTTCATGATAAGATATAATATTCATTGCGAAGTGTCATGTATATCTCGTATTCACTTCAAAAGAAAGTAAATGCGACACTTCCATGCTACACATAGCGTTTGCAGATCTCTACGTATCGCAGCAATAGAGTTCTAATGCTTCCTAAAATGCGATATCGCATCTCACTGCTATGCTTCATGAGAAGATATAATATTCATTATGGAGTGTTATGTATACCTCGTACTCACTTCAACAGAATGTAAATGCGACACTTCCATGCTAGGAAATAGCGTTTGCAGATGTCTACGTATCGTAGCAATAGAGTTCTAGCGCTTCTTAAACCGCGTTATCGCATGTCACATCTATGTTTCGTGATAAGATATAATATTCATGGTAGAGTGTAATGTATACCTCGTATTCACTTCAAAAGAATGTAAATGCGACACTTCCATGCCAGGAAACAGCGTTTGCAGATGTCTACGTATCGTAGCAATAGAGTTTTAATGCTTCTTAAAACGCGATATAGCATCTCACTTCTATGTTTCATGATAAGATATAATATTCATTGCGAAGTGTCATGTATACCTCGTATTCACTTCAAAAGAATGTAAATGCGAAACTTCCATGCTAGGAAATAGCGTTTGCAGATGTCTACGTATCGTAGCGATAGAGTTCTAACGCTTCTTAAAACGAGATGTCGCATTTCATTTCCATGTTTCGTAATAAGATATAATATTCATTGTGGAGTGTCATGTATACCTCGTACTCACATCACAAGAATGTAAATGCGACACTTCCATGCTAGGAAATAGCGTTTGCAGATGTCTACGTATCCTAGCAATAGAGTTCTAATGCTTCTCAAAACGAGGTATCGCAAATCATTCCTATGTTTCATGATAAGATATAATATTCATTGCGAAGTTTCATGTATATCTCGTATTCACTTCAAAAGAATGTAAATGCGAAACTTCCATGCTAAAAAATAGCGTTTGCAGATGTCTACGTATCGTAGCGATAGAGTTCTATTGCTTCTTAGAACGCGATATCGCATATCACTTCTATGTTTCATGATAAGATGTAATATTCATTGCGAAGTGTCATGTATACCTCGTATTCACTTCAAAAGAATGTAAATGCTAAACTTCCATGCTAGGATATAGCGTTTGCAGATGTCTACGTATCCTAGCAATAGAGTTCTAATGCTTCTCAAAACGAGATATCGCAAATCATTCCTATGTTTCATGATAAAATATAATATTCATTGCGAAGTGTCATGTATATCTCGTATTCACTTCAAAAGAATGTAAATGCGAAACTTCCATGCTAGGAAATAGCGTTTGCTGATGTCTACGTATCGTAGCGATAGAGTTCTATTGCTTCTTTGAACGCGATATCGCATATCACTTCTATGTTTCATGATAAGATATAATATTCATTGCGAAGTGTCATGTATATCTCGTATTCACTTCAAAAGAATGTAAATGCGAAACTTCCATGCTAGGAAATAGCGTTTGCTGATGTCTACGTATCGTAGCGATAGAGTTCTGTTGCTTCTTTGAACGCGATATCGCATATCACTTCTATGTTTCATGATAAGATATAATATTTATTGCGAAGTGTCGTGTATACCTCGTATTCACTTCAAAAGAATGTAAATGCGAAACTTCCATGCTTGGAAATAGCGTTTGTAGATGTCTACGTATCGTAGCGATAGAGTTCTAATGCTTCTTAAAACGAGATGTCGCATTTCATTTCCATGTTTCGTAATAAGATATAGTATTCATTGTGGAGTGTCATGTACACTTCGTACTCACATCAAAAGAATGTAAATGCGACACATCCATGCAAGGAAATAGCGTTTGCAGATGTCAACGTATATTAGCAATAGAGATCTAATGCTTCTCAATACGCGATATCGCATCTCATTCCTATGTTTCGTGATAAGGTATAATATTCATTGCGAAGTGTCATGTATACATCGTACTCACTTCAAAATAATGTAAATGCGACACTTTCTTGCTAGGAAATATTGTTTGCAGATGTCTACGTATCGTCGCAATAGATCTCTAATGCTTCTCAAAACGCGAAATCGCAACTCGTTCCTATGCTTCATGATAAGATATAATATTAATTGCGAAGTGTCATGTATATCTCGTATTCACTTCAAAAGAATGTAAATGTTAAACTTCCATGCTAGGATATAGCGTTTGCAGATGTCTACGTATCCTAGCAATAGAGTTCTAATGCTTCTCAAAACGAGATATCGCAAATCATTCCTATGTTTCATGATAAGATGTAATATTCATTGCGAAGTGTCATGTATACCTCGTATTCACTTCAAAAGAATGTAAGTGCGAAACTTCCATGCTAGGAAATAGCGTTTGCAGATGTCTACGTACCGTAGCGATAGAGTTCTAATGCTTCTTAAAACGACATGTCGCATTTCATTTCCATGTTTCGTAATAAGATATAATATTCATTGCGAAGTGTCATGTATATCTCATATTCACTTCACAAGAATGTAAATGCGAAACTTCCATGCTAGGAAATAGCTTTTGCAGATGTCTACGTATCGTAGCGATAGAGTTCTATTGCTTCTTTGAACGCGATATCGCATATCACATCTATGTTTCATGATAAGATGTAATATTCATTGCGATGTGTCATGTATACCTCGCATTCACTTCAAAAGAATGTAAAGGCGACCCTTCCATGCTAGGAAATAGCGTTTGCAGATGTCTACGTATCGTAGCAATGGAGTTCTAATGCTTCTTAGAACGCGATATCGCATCTCGCTTCTATGTTTCATGATAAGATATAATATTCATTGCGAAGTGTCATGTATACCTCGCATTCACTTCAAAAGAATGTAAATAAGACACTTCCATGCTAGGAAATAGCGTTTGCAGATGTCTACGTATCGTAGCAATAGAGTTCTAATGCTTCTTAAAACGCGATATAGCATCTCACTTCCATGTTTCATGATAAGGTATAATATTCATTGCGAAGTGTCATGTATACCTCGTATTCACTTCAAATGAATGTAAATGCGACACTTCCCTGCTAGGAAGTAGAGTTTGCAGATGTCTACGTATCATAGCAATAGAGTTCTAATGCTTCTTAAAATGCGATATCGCATCTCACGTCTATGTTTCATGATAAGGTATAATATTCATTGCGAAGTGTCATGTATACCTCGTATTCACTTCAAATGAATGTAAATGCGACACTTCCCTGCTAGGAAGAAGAGTTTGCAGATTTCTACATATCGAAGCAATAGGGTTCTACTGCTTCTCAAAATGCGATGTCGCATCTCATTTCTATGTTTCATGATCAGATATAATATTCATTTCGAAGTGTCATGTATACCTCGTATTCACTTCAAAAGAATGTAAATGCGACCCTTCCATGCTAGGGAATAGCGTTTGCAGATGTCTACGTATCGTAGCAATGGAGTTCTAATGCTTCTTAGAACGCGATATCGCATCTCACTTCTATGTTTCATGATAAGATATAATATTCATTGCGAAGTGTCATGTATACCTCGTATTCACTTCAAATGAATGTAAATGCGAAACTTCCATGCTAGCAAATAGCGTTTGCAGACGTCTACGTATCGTAGCAATGGAGTTCTAATGCTTCTTAGAACGCGATATCGCATCTCACTTCTATGTTTCATGATAAGATATAATATTCATTGTGGAGTGTTATGTATACCTCGTATTCACTTCAAAAGAATGTAAATGCGACACTTCCGTGCTAGGAAATAGCCTTTACAGATGTCTACGTATCGTAGCAATAGAGTTGTAATGCTACTTAAAACGAGATGTCGCATTTCATTTCTATGTTTCGTGATAAGATATAATATTCATTGCGGAGTGTTATGTATACCTCGTATTCACTTCAAAGGATGTAAGTGCGACACTTGCTTGATTGGAAATAACATTTGCAGATGTCTACCCATCGTAGCAATAGAGTTCTAACGCTCCTTAAATCGCAATATCGCATCTCACTTCTATGTTTCGAGATAAGATATAATATTCATTGCGAAGTGTCATGTATACCTGGTATTCACTTCAAAAGAATGTAAATGCGACACTTCCCTGCTAGGAAATAGCGTTTCCAGATGTCTACGTATCGTAGCAATAGAGTTCTGATCCTACTTAAAACGAGATGTCGCATCTCATTTCTATGTTTCATGATATGATAAAATATCCATTGCGAAGTGTAATGCATACCTCGTATTCACTTCAATGGAATGTAAATGCGACACTTCCATGCTAGGAAATAGCGCTCGCAGGTGTCTACGTATCGTAGCAATAGGGTTCTAATGCTTCTTAGAACGCGATATCGCATCTCACTCCTATGTATCATGATAAGATATAATATTCATTGCGAAGTGTCATGTATACCTCGTATTCACTTCAAAAGAATGTAAATGCGAAACTTCCATGCTTGGAAATAGCGTTTGTAGATGTCTACGTATCGTAGCGATAGAGTTCTAATGCTTCTTAAAACGAGATGTCGCATTTCATTTCCATGTTTCGTAATAAGATATAATATTCATTGTGGAGTGTCATGTATACCTCGTACTCACATCAAAAGAATGTAAATGCGACACATCCATGCAAGGAAATAGCGTTTGCAGATGTCAACGTATATTAGCAATACAGATCTAATGCTTCTCAATACGCGATATCGCATCTCATTCCTATGTTTCATTATAAGATATAATACTCATTGCGAAGAGTCATGTATACCTCGTATTCACTTCAAATGAATGAAAATGTGACACTTCCATGCTAGGAAATAGCGTTTGCAGATGTCTACGTACCGTAGCGATAGAGTTCTAATGCTTCTTAAAACGAGACGTCGCATTTCATTTCCATGTTTCGTAATAAGATATAATATTCATTGTGGAGTGTCATGTATACCTCGTACTCACATCACAAGAATGTAAATGCGACACATCCATGCAAGGTAATAGCGTTTGCAGATGTCAACGTATATTTGCAATAGAGCTCTAATGCTTCTCAAAACGCGAAATCGCAACTCATTCCTATGTTTCATGATAAGATATAATATTAATTGCGAAGTGTCATGTATATCTCGTATTCACTTCAAAAGAATGTAAATGCGAAACTTCCATGCTAGGAAATAGCGTTTGCAGATGTCTACGTATCCTAGCAATAGAGTTCTAATGCTTCTCAAAACGCGATATCGCAACTCACTCCTGTGTTTCATGAAAAGATATAATATTCATTGCGAAGTGTCATGTATACCTCGATTTCACTTCACAAGAATGTAAATGCGACACTTCCTTGCTAGGAAATATTGTTTGCAGATGTCCACGTATCACAACAATAGAGTACTAACGCTTCTTAAAACGAGATGTCGCATTTCATTTCCATGTTTCGTAATAAGATATAATATTCATTGTGGAGTGCCATGTATACCTCGTACTCACATCAAAAGAATGTAAATGCGACACATCCATGCAAGGAACTAGCGTTTGCAGATGTCAACGTATATTAGCAATAGAGATCTAATGCTTCTCAATACGCGATATCGCATCTCATTCCTATGTTTCATTATAAGATATAATACTCATTGCGAAGAGTCATGTATACCTCGTATTCACTTCAAATGAATGTAAATGTGACACATCCATGCTAGGAAATAGCGTTTGCAGATATCTACGTATCGTAGCAATAGAGTTCTAATGCTTCTTAAAATGCGATATCGCATCTCACTTCCATCTTTCATGATAAGATATAATATTTATTGCGAAGTGTCATGTATACCTCGTACTCACATCACAAGAATGTAAATGCGACATATCCATGCAAGGAAATAGCGTTTGCAGATGTCAACGTATATTTGCAATAGAGATCTAATGCTTCTCAATACGCGATATCGCATCTCATTCCTATCTTTCATGATAAGATCTATTATTCATTGCGAAGTGTCACTTACACCTCGTATTCACTTAAAATGAATGTAAATGCGACACTTCCTTCCTAGGAAATAGCGTTTGCAGATGTCTACGTATCGAGGCAAAAGTGCTCTAATGCGTCTTAAAACGCGATATCGCATCTCATTTCTATGTTTCATGATAAGATATAATATCCATTGCGAAGTGCAATGTATACCTCGTATTCATTTCAAAAGATTGTAAGTGCGACACTTCCTTGCTAGGAAATAGCGTTTGCTGATCTCTCCGTACCGAAGCAATAGAGATCTATTACTTCTTAAAACGGGATATCGCATCTCATTCCTACGTTTCATGACAAGATATAATATTCATTGCGAAGTGTCATGTATTCCTCGTATTTACATCTAAAGAATGTAAATGCGACACTTCCTTGCTAGGTAATAGCGTTTGCAAGTGTCTACGTATCGAAGCAATAGGATTCTAAAGCTTCTTAAAACACGATATCGCATCTCATTTCTATGTTTCATGATAAGATCTATTATTCATTGCGAAGTGTCACTTATACCTCGTATTCACTCCAAACGAATGAAAATGCGACACTTCCTTGCTAGGAAATAGCGTATTCAGATGTCTATGTATCGTAGGAGTAGAGTTGTAGTGCTTCTCAAAACGCGATATCGCATCTCATTTCTATGCTTCGTGATAAGATATAATATTCATCGCGAAGTGTCATGTATACCTCGTATTCACTCCAAACGAATGTAAATGCGACTATTCCTTGGTAGGAAATAGCGTTTGCAGATGTCTCCGAATCGAGGCCATAGAGTTCTAATGCTTCTGAAAACGCGATATTGCATCTCTCTTCTATGTTTCATGATAAGATATAATATTCATTACGAAGTGTCATGTGTACCTCGTATACACTTCAAAAGAATGTAAATGCGACTATTCCTTGCTAGGAAATAGCGTTTGCAGATGTCAACGTATCGTAGCAATAGAGTTCTAATGCTACTTAAATCGCGATATCGCATCATACTTCTGTGTATCGTGATAAGATGTAATATTCATTGCGAAGTGTCATGTACACCTCGTATTCTCTTCAAAAGAATGTAAATGCGACACTTCCATGTTAGGAAATAGCGTCTGCAGATGTCTACGCGTCGAGGCAATAGAGTTCTAATGCTTCTTAAAACGCGATATCGCATCCCACTTCTATGTTTGGTGATAAGATATAATATTCATTGCGAAGTGTCCTGTACACCTCGTATTCACTCCAAGCGAATGTAAATGCGACACATCCTTGCTGGGGAATAGCGTATTCAGATGTCTACGTATCGTAGCAATAGAGTTCTAATGCTACTTAAATCGCGATATCGCATCTCATTAATATGTTTCGTGATAAGATATAATATTCATTGCGAAGTGTCATGTATACCTCGTATTCACTTCAAAAGAATGTAAGTGCGACACCTCCATGCTAGGAAATAGCGTTTGCAGATGTCTACGTATCGTAGCAATAGACATCTAATGCTACTAAAATCGCGATATCGCACCTCATTTATATGTTTCGTGATAAGATGTAATATTCATTGCGAAGTGTCATGTACACCTCGTATTCTCTTCAAAAGAATGTAAATGCGACACTTCCATGTTAGGAAATAGCGTCTGCAGATGTCTACGCGTCGAGGCAATAGAGTTCTAATGCTTCTTAAAACGCGATATCGCATCCCACTTCTATGTTTGGTGATAAGATGTAATGTTCATTGCGAAGTGTCATGTACACCTCGTATTCTCTTCGAAAGAATGTAAATGCGACACTTCCATGTTAGGAAATAGCGTCTGCAGATATCTACGCGTCGAGGCAATAGAGTTCTAATGCTTCTTAAATCGCGATATCGCATCCCACTTCTATGTTTGGTGATAAGATATAATATTCATTGCGAAGTGTCCTGTATACCTCGTATTCACTCCAAGCGAATGTAAATGCGACACATCCTTGCTGGGGAATAGCGTATTCAGATGTCTACGTATCGTAGCAATAGAGTTCTAATGCTACTTAAATCGCGATATCGCATCTCATTAATATGTTTCGTGATAAGATATAATATTCATTGCGAAGTGTCATGTATACCTCGTATTCACTTCAAAAGAATGTAAGTGCGACACCTCCATGCTAGGAAATAGCGTTTGCAGATGTCTCCGATTCGAGGCCATAGAGTTCTAATGTCACTTAGAATGCGATATCGCATCTCTCTTCTATGTTACATGATAAGATATAATATTCATTGCGAAGTGTCATGTATACATCGTATTCACTTCAAAAGAATGGAAATGCGACTATTGCTTGCTAGGAAATAGCGTTTGCAAATGACTACGTATCGTAGCAAAAGAGTTCTAATGCTACTTAAATCGCGATATCGCATCTCATTTCTATGTTTCGTGATAAGATATAATATTCATTGCGAAGTGTCATGTATACCTCGTATTCACTTCAAAAGAATATAAATGCGACTACTGCTTGCTAGGAAATAGTGTTTGCAGATGTCTACGTATCTTAGCAATAGGGTTCTAATGCTTCTTGGAACGCGATATCGCATCTCTCTTTTATGTTACATGATAAGATATAATGTTCATTGCGAAGAGTCATGTACACCTCGTATTCACTTCAAGAGAATGTAAATGCGACACTTCCATGCTAGGAAATAGCGTCTGCAGATGTCCACGCGTCGCGGCAATAGAGTTCTAATGCTTCTTAAAACGCGATATCCCATCTCACTTCTATGTTTCATGATAAGATATAATATTCATTGCGAAGTGTCACCTCGTATTCACTTCAAAAGGATGCAAGTGCGACACTTCAATGCTAGGAAATAGCGTTTGCAGATGTCTCCGCATCGAGGCCATAGTGTTCTAATGCTTCTTAAAACGCGATATCGCATCTCATTTCTATGTTTCGCGATAAGTTATAATATTCATTCCGAAGTGTCATGTATACCTCGAATTGACTTCAATAGAATGTAAATGCGACACTTCCTTGCTAAGAAATATCGCTTGCAGTTGTCTACGTATCGTAGCAATAGAGTTCTAATGCTTCTTATAACGGGATATCGCATCTCTTTTCTATGTGTCATGATAAGATATATTATTCATTGTGGATTGTTATGTATACCTCGTATTCACTTCGAAGGAATGTAAATGGGACACTTCCTTGCTAGGAAATAGCGTTTGCAGATGTCTACGTATCGTAGCAATAGAGTTGTAATGCTTCCTAAAATGCGGTATCGGATCTCATTTCTATGTTTCATAATAAGATACAATATTCAATCCGAAGTGCCATGTATACCTCGTATTCACTTCGAAAGAATGTAAATGCGACACTTTCTTGCTAGGAAATAGCTGTAGCAGATGTCTACGTATCGAAGCAATAGTTTTCTAATGCTTCTTAAATCGTCATATCGCATCTCATTTCTATGTTTCCTGACAAGATATAATATTCATTGAGAAGTATCATGTATACTTCGTATTCCTTTCAAAAGAATGTAAATGCGACACTTCCTTGCTAGGAAGTAGCGCTTGCAAATGTCTACGTATCGAAGCAATAGTAACTTAATTCTTCATGAATCGTCATATCGCATCTCATACCTATGTTTCCTGATACGATATAATATTCATTGTGGGGTGTTATGTATACCTCGTATTCACTTCAAATGAATGTAAATGCGACACTTCCTTGCTCCGAAATAGCGTTTGCAGATGTGTTCGTATCGAAGCAATAGAGTTCTAACCCTTGTTAAATCGCGATATCGCATTTCATTCCCATGTTTCGTGATAAGATATAATATTCATTGCGAAGTTTCATGTATGCCTCGCATTCACTTCAAATGAATGTAAATGCGACACTTCCTTGCTAGGAAATAGCGCTTGCAGATGTCCACGTATCGAAGCAATAGGGTTCTAAAGCTTGCTAATTCGCGATATCGCATCTCATTTTTATGTTTCATGATAAGATATAATATGCATTGCGAAGTGTCATGTATACCTCGCATACACTTCAAATGTATGTGAAAGTGACAGTTCCTTGCTAGGAAATAGTGTTTGCAGATATCTACGTATCGAAGCAATAGAGTTCAAAAGCTTCTGAAATAGCGATATCGCATCTCACTACTATGTTTCATGATAAGATATAATATTCATTGTGCAGTGTTATGAATACCTCGTATTCACTTCAAATGAATGTGAATGCGTCGGTTCCTTGCTAGGAAATAGCGTTTGCAGATGTCTATGTATCGAAGCAATAGAGTTCTGAAGCTTGCTAATTCGCGATATCGCATCTCATCTCTATGTTTCATGATAGTATATAATATTCACTGCCAAGTATCATGTGTACCTCGCATACACTTCAAATGAATGTGAATGCGACAGTTCCTTGCTAGGAAATAGTGTTTGCAGGTGTCTACGTATCGAAGCAATAGAGTTCTAAAGCTTGCTAATACGCGATATCGCATCTCCTTTCTATGTTTCATGATAATATATAATATTCATTGCGAAGTGTCACGTATACCTCTCATACACTTCAAATGAATGTGAATGCGACAGTTGCTTGCTAGGAAATAGTGTATGCAGATGTCTACGTATCGTAGCATTAGAGTTCTAATGCTTCTCAAAACGCGATATCACTACTCATGACTATGTTTCATGATAATTTATAATATTCATTGTGGAGTGTTATGTATACCTCGTATTCACTTCAAAAGAATGTAAATGCGACACTTCCTTGCTAGGACATAGCGTTTGCAGATGTCTACGTATCGTAGTATTGGTGCTCTAATGCTTCTCAAAACGCGATATCGTTTCTCATCTCTATGTTTCATGATAGCATATAATATTCATTGTGGAGTGTTATGTATACCTCGTATTCACTTCAAAAGAATGTAAACGCGACACTTACTTGCCAGGAAATAGCGTTTGCAGATGTCTACGTATCGTAGCATTAGAGTTCTAATGCTTCTCGGAACGCGACATCGTTTCTCATTTCTATGTTTCATGATAGTATATAATTTTCATTGCGTAGTGTCATGTATACCTCGCATACACTTCAAATGAATGTAGATGCGACACTTCCTTGCTAGGAAATAGCGTTTGCAGATGTCTACGTATCGAAGCAATAGACACCTAATTCTTCATAAATCGCCATATCGCATCTCATTTCTATGTTTCATGATAAGATGTAATATTCATTGCGAAGTGTCATGTACACCTCGCATACACTTTAAATGAATGTAGATGCGACACTTCCTTGCTAGGAAATAGCCATTGCAGATGTCCACGTATCGAAGCAATAGAGTTCCAATGCTCCTTAAATCGTCATATCGCATCTCATATCTACGTTTCCTGATAAGATATAATATTCATTGCGAAGTGTCATGTATACCTCGTATTCACTTCAAAAGAATGTAAATGCGACACTTCCTTGCTAGGATATAGCGTTTGCAGATGTCTACGTATCGAAGCAATAAATTTCTAATGCTTCTTAAGTCGCCATATCGCATCTCATTTCTATGTTTCATGATAAGATATAATATCCATTGTGCAGTGTTATGTATATCTCGTCTGTACTTCAAATGAATGTAAATGCGACACTTCCTTGCTAGGAAGTAGCGTTTGCAGATGTCTACGTATCGAAGCAATAGTGTACTAATGCTTCTTAAATCGTCATATCGCATCTCATATCTACGTTTCATGATAAGATATAATATTCATTGCCAAGTGTCATGTATACCTCGTATTCCTTTCAAGAGAATGTAAATGGGACACTTCCTTCCTAGGAAGTAGCGTTAAAAGATGTCTACGTTTCGAAGCAACAGGGATCTAATGTTTCTTAAATCGCCATATTGCATCTCATTTCTATGTTTCATGGTAAGATATAATATTCATTGTTGAGTGTTATGTATACCTCGTATTCACTTCAAAAGAATGTAAACGCGACACTTCCTTGCCAGGAAATAGCGTTTGCAGATGTCTACGTATCGTAGCATTAGAGTTCTAATGCTTGTCAAAACGCGATACCGCTACTCATTACTATGTTTCATGATAATATATAATATACATTGTGGAGTGTTATGTATACCTCGTAATCACATCGGAGGAATGTAAATGCGACATTTCCTTGCTAGGAAATAGCGTTTGCAGGTGTCTACGTTTCGTAGCAATAGAGATCTAACGCTTTTTAAAACGCGATATCGCATGTCATTTCCATGTTTCATGATACGATATAATATTCATTGTGCAGTGTTATGAATACCGCGTATTCACATCGGAAGAATGTAAATGCGACATTTCCTTGCTAGGAAATAGCGTTTGAAGATGTCTACGTATCGTAGCAATAGTATTCTAATGCTTCTTAAATCGCGATATCGCATCTCATTCCTATGTTTCATGATAAGATATAATATTCATTGCGAAATGTCACTTATACCTCGCATACACATCAAATGAATGTAATAGCGACACTTCCTTCATAGGAAATAGCGTTTGCAGGTGACTATGTATCATGGCAATAGAGTTCTAACGCTTCTTCAAACGCGAAATCGCAACTCATTTCTATGTTTCATGATAAGATATAATATTCATTGCGAACTTCCATGTATGCCTCGCATACACTTCAAATGAATGTAAATGCGACACTTCCTTGCGTGGAAATAGCGTTTGCAGATGTCTTCGTATCGAAGCAATAGACATCTAATGCTTCATAATTCGCTATAACGCATCTCATTTCTATGTTTTATGATAAGATGTAATATTCATTGCGAAGTGTCATGTATACCTCGTATTCCTTTCAAAAGAATGTAAATGCGACACTTCTTTGCTAGGAAATAGCGTTTGCAGATGACCACGTATCGAAGCAATAGAGTGCTAATGCTTCTCAAAACGCGATATCGATCCTCATTTCTATGTTTCATGACAAGATATAATATTCCTTGTGGAGTGCTATGTATACCTCGTATTCCTTTCAAAAGAATGTAAATGCCACACTTCCTTGCTAGGAAATAGCGCTTCCAGCCGTCTACCTATCGTAGCAATAGAGTTTTAATGCCTCTTAGAACGCGATATCGCATATCATTTCTATGTTTCATGATAAGACATAATATTCATTGCGAAGTGTCACTTATACCTTGCATTCACTTCAAATGAATGTAAACGCGGCATTTCCTTGCTAGGAATTAGCGTTTACAGATGTCTATGTATCGAGGTATTAGAGTACTAATGCCCCTTAAAACGCGGTATCGCATCTCATTTCTATGTTTCATGACAAGATATGATATTCAATGCGAAGTGTCATGTATACCTTGTATTCACTATAAATAAATGTAAATGCGACACTCCCTTGCTAGGAAGTAGCGTTTGCAGATGTCTGCGTATCGAAGCAATAGAGTTCTATTGCTTCATTCAACACGATGTCGCAAGTCATTTCAATGATTCATAGTAAATTGCAATGTTCTATGCAATATGTTACATTTGTCTGCATCTAGACCTTAGAAGGATGTGAATCCTATACTTACTTGCAACAGAATATCGTTTCCAGACCTCTACGTGTCCAAGCAAGACATTTCTAATACTTCATGCAGCGCGATGTCGCATCTCGTTTCAACGTTTCAAAGCAAAGTATCTGTATTCATATATCCATAACATTATGCTTAACTGTTAGAGGTCTTCAATAGAATGTGAACTATATAATTCCGTTCAACGGCATGGCGCTCCGTAGTGACTGTCTGTTAAAGCAATCGAGCTAGAATTCTCCATGCAATGCGCTGGCGCATCCCATTTCATCGTTTCAAAGTAAGAATGCTGTAATCTCTCATGCATAGCTCTATGCTTATCTGCTTTAAAACTTCATAAGAATGTAAATTCTACAGCTCCATGCAACAGGAATGCCCTTCGTAGTGTCTACATGTCGAGACAATAGAGTACTAATGCATCATACAATGCCATGACTCATCTCATTTTAACGTTTTGAATTAAGTAAGCTGTAATCTTCTATGAAAAGCATTATAATTATCTACTTCTACTCTACAAAAGAATGTGAATTCTATAGATCCAAGCAACAGGAGGGCAGGCCCTCCACCATCCTACTGCCTGCCCTGATGAGGGCAAAGGATTCCCAGGGCCACTCAAACCGCGACCAACATCTATCTTATACTCTAATCGATTCATCGTTATGCGTTTTCCATTAAGCTTGCCGGGGTCAGTGATATTGATTCGCTCAATCTAAACTATTATTTTCTTTTCAAGTTTCTCGATTGTTTTAGTTTCTCTCACGATATCGTCTATTTTGTTGTACCTTACACTTACAGTATGGTATATAATCTGTTGTTTGATATTTCTAGGATTTCCTCTTAATAAATGCTATGCTTCCACATATTTTCTTTCTCTTTCTCTTTAGTTACATTGTTGTTATTTTATGCTTTTCACCCTCCACATTCCCCCTCTACACCATCTCGGAACAGGCATTATACGATTACTGCAGGATGACGCCCCGGTCTCGTTACACCGAGATCGAGTGTTCTCTCTTGCATCCGTTGATTTATATATGTTATATATTGGAGAATATTTCCTCTTATACTTTGTATTTTTCGAATGAAATTACATTGACAGAAGTACGAGCTAGTCCCGCACGCCTATTTGAAACAACATTAAATCACCTTGTTAAACAATAATATATTAAATGTGACTTGAACTTTTAAATTTGAATTTATAAACATCTAACAGGTAAATATGTTTTTCTTACTATTCATATCATTATACATTCAGTGATTTATTGTGTGCTGTGATTTGATACATTAACTGCTTCATTATATTTTGCAATGAACTTTGCGTACCAAACATTGTTTTTACTCCTGATGGGAGTGGATAGTTCTTCGTTTTATATTCTTATATCGCATTGATTATAAAAGTATATGATATCCTTTTTATGCAGTCATGTATAATTATGTACTGTGACGGTTTTTCCCGTTTCAATCCGCAAGAAAAGGGTATATAGAACCAATAATAACGGGGTATCCAGAAGTTTAATCCGGGGTTATATCGGTGTACAGAATATCCGCGTGATTCGGCAACGCGAAGTACAGAACAATAAATTTCCTATCCAGCGAGTATTTCGAAGCTGCGAGGTTGGGACTTTTTGGGCGCCAGCTACTCAAGAAGTAGCAAAAACTAGTAAACCACGCAACCCGGGGAAACCCGGTGCAAGATAACCCTCGAAATTTCGAAATACTCTTTCGCTCGACTGCTTCTAGCCGAGTGCGCAAATTAGGGTCGCGGGATACTGAACTCACGGCTTCTTTCTAGAGTGCCTCGACGCGAATGACCGGAGATCACCACCAGTTATACAATACAAATTACAATACGCGATATCACAATTGCGGCAGGGAACAAATGGGACTCTTTAGCGTATAAGGACTCACGTTCTCGTTTCCAACAAGTATGGATCTCGTTCAGTCCGTCTACCTCTCTTTCCCTCTCTCTCTCTCTCTCTTTCTCTCTCTCTCTCTCTCTCTCTCTCTCTCTCTCTCTCTCCTCCGAATCGCTCCGTATAATCGCTTGCTCAGTTGCTCGCTAAGTAGCCGCTAAATCGTTGAGAAGAATAAGAGGCTGTCTTCGTGCTGCCTAGCTCATTATATAGGTTTTCTGGGGGTCTTCGGATACCCTTAGATCCTCCTTAGGGCTCCTTGGTGGGGTAGGGTCATACGCTTTGGTATTGTTCGGGGCATCGATCGGTGGATTTCGGCGATCTTCCCTGATCGGCCCCTCTGGTGTGTCTAGAGGGAGTCCTCTGGATTATTTGAACTGCGGCGCGTGTCGCGCGCCGCGCTTTCCATGGCTCACCTGCAATTCCGCTGCGCATCTTGAGTTTTCGTCTTCATGGGCTCAGGGGAAGGGTGGAGGTCCTTCTCACACCCGAGAACCATCCTGTTCGTCTCCATGGACTATGTCAGCGGTCTTATCGTTGCAGGGCTCGGGATCGTATCCTTTGGGCTTCAGGGTCTATTCTTGCTCACTTCATGACTCCTCCACCGTCGAGCCCGTCACGCTACCACGGCGCACAGCTCCTCCGCGAACCTTCGGTCTTCTTCCATCAGCTCGCCAGTCTAATCCGTAGAACGGAGAGAGAGAACAGAACGGGGGGGGGGGGGGGAAGGTTCTACCATCGTGCATTCCACGTTCCTCGCAAATACAGCTATCGCGATGGTCCGTGTCGCGCTTCTCGCACGGGTGGTGATCTGCGAGCTAGTCTAACCGTAGCAGGGGGGGGGGGGGGGGGTGAGCGAGCCTTGTGACGTCACCACGTCACAGTACATGTAAATTCGCGATTAAGTAGCTATGCGTTCAAATTCAATTCCGAATAATGCACTAAAAAGCATCCCAGATAACAAACAGCAAGATGGGAGCGACACCATGCCGGCACTATATTGCCACTTCCGAGGAGTGTCAACTGATTCGTAGTCATCTGTGACCGGATTCGTTAACTAAAATGCCAGAACGTGTTACCAGCCCATTCTAGACAAGCGAATCGCGCAGCACCAGCACCATGGTGACACGCGTATCATCGCTCCATTCATGAATCTCCTCAGCAATGACGCAGGATCACATTTGGCAATGGGAAACCTGTGCTTTCATACAAATTAGAACCGTTAGATGTCAGTAGATGTTCAGCATATGAGTATTGATAGACATTTTGATAGTCGTTTTCCTATATTTATAGTTATTGAGCGAGTCGTATATATTTCTTTCAATCCATCATAGACTAAAAATATTATTTATAAAAAAAATATTACTTATAAAATAAAAATTCATGCTGTTGCGTCCCTAACTTCGCCTTGTGTAATTTTTGAAATAACATGCTGTCATCGTATTTAATGTAACCCTCAATTGCATGAATTTGTAACAATAAATTGAAGAAAATATATATAAAATAAGTGTATATATTTTTATGACAAAGTAATTATCGACTTTATGGAAAAAATCGCCCTATCGAGCTAGTTTATAGAAAATAATAAAATCGAGTTCTTATATCTTTGTTTTGTGCCGGTGTATCTATTTTGGAATCAAAATAAATAAATTGCGTAGTTTAGTCATTTTTCATATTTGCTTATAATTTTTATGGAAACAGCTTCCCCATTAGTAAATGTCAGCCTACGCCACAACCACGCGTGTAGCTATGGTGAGCTGATAGTGTCATTGTCACGGCCGTGTAGCCCGTGTGCTATATCTCGGTGCTTTAATAGTGCCGTGATACGAATGCCGCCCCAGTACTAACAGTATACCATTTCGAAAGCTGAGTAGGAGCACTTTGTTAGCACATTTTCTGTCACGGAATTCGTTCCATCCGTTGTCATTGGCGTGCCAATCGCTGGCAGTTTGGGATATTGTAGTGCATGAGGCAGAATTGTTCCTTATCGTCGTCAAGGAGATGGACTTTCACTCCCCACGTTTTGAATTTTTTAAATTATTGTTTGGAATTTTTGCCGTTCCTGTATCTCTATGACCGCATTGTGGATTCAACTTATGTACGATCTCTTTGGTCTTCATCTTTTGTTACATGTAATATTATATATGTGATGCACGTTTGTTATGTAATGCTCCGATTTGTAAGCCTCAAATACTTTTATTCTTTGGTAAAGCCACTTATTCGATTAATATATATTTATTAGACATAGATATAAACAATTAGAAAAATGTTATTAAAATGCTATTAAATATGTTGTTGCAATTATATATTTAAGGTCTGAAGATGTAGATGCAATTAATGTCCGATATTTTACGTGATCCAATCGACGTATCGAGTGAGGCTATGAAATATAAAAATCTTTTACTATTCTTCGACCCCTTTACATGTTAAATGAATGATTAGTTCTGCAAGACAAGAAGCCTGAATTAGTGAGATATCTAGGAACATAAGTAATTTGTAAGTAACACATCTTTTCTCTTCAAAATATTTGCCTTTGCATAGAATAGAACGTATAGATATAATTGCCTGTTTTGTACCCATTTCGGTCCAATTCTATTATAGCCTTTGAGCAGAAGTAATATTGATTATACTTGATTTTTGCAATAGTTCTTTGATTAACAGATTTTATTAACCTAGAATCATCATTTGACGGATGTATCAATCTACTTTGTAGCTCCATCAGTTTCGTTTTCTGCTCGCTACTTTCCATTTTCAGTTCCGTATACTTATCCTTTATCATCATCATATATGTTGCGTAAAATTACAATAACTTTTTGTCCTCAAATTTTGCGGATATTTCAATTAAATTTCCTTTGATTAAATAAACGGAAATTAAAAAACAGTGGCACGTACCATTTCTTGGAAACGTTGTATCGTAATTTGCATCTGACTGTTTTGAAAGGCACGCACTTTACTTAACGTTTGCAATGATTCGGTTAGCGAAGTAAAGAAATATTCTACTTTCGAAATTGTTGGCTCTTGTAATTCTAAGGCAAATATATTCATCTGTCGACATCGTGAACATTGTTTTTTGGCAAAATTTCAGAAAAACAAATATATTATAAGTAAAATAATAAACATCATAATATTAAATTTAACTCTGTTCATCGTTGCCTTGTTGGACACATCCATAACAATATACAGGTTGGGGCAGTAATAATTAGCACCTCAGATATCCACGAAACTGTAAGTTTAATAGAAGTTTTTGCTAATATAAAATTGCATAGTACAAAGGGCCCATCCGTTGATAAAAATAGTTTTTTTGTAAGTGGAGTTATGTTGGACATATGAAGGTTACCTTCATTTTTTAAAATGAATTGGTATGTCCATTCTTCCGTAATACGATAGAGCATTTTAAAGCAAGTTTAACGATCTGTAACATGAAGGCATTGAAGGTTACAAAAAGTAAAGAAAGGCGATAATACTCACGGATTTGATAGTAATTAAAACATACGTATTATAAACAGTGGTGGAAGGCGTAATACTTACCGTTTACTTCACTGTGAATAAACACTTTTCGAAGGGCATTCCAATAGTTTGCAGCATAAGTTAAACATGATAAGATTAGTATTGAAAAATCGGTTCGAATACGTTTGGTTAGGCTGTCCTTTGTGTCGTTCATTTTATAAGTACTAAGCTGCGGATTTCTGAGAACAGCTCACAAAATTGTTGAACTATGGAAGATTATCATTGTGAATTTGAATCAAAAGGTAATTAAATTCCATTAAATAGTAAACAGATCTCAATGTTTCATTTTAGATAGTAAGATTAGATACTCTTTACAAAACTACAAGAATGGATACATACCTTTCTGTTATTATTATTTCATAAAGAATTATAATTGCAATTATATAGTTCATTGCGATAAAAAATGTTTCTCAGAAAATTCTAAATATTAAATTAAAGAATCAAGTAAAACATTTTTAATAATTACGAATATAAAAAATACTTGAACATTCCAATAGAAAGATGTCTAAACAGGAGTTAGAAAAGTTAAATATTCAATTTCAATTCCAGAATTCATCTATAAGAGGTAAAATGTTTTGAAAGCTTTAATTACAGTCTTTAATGCAAGCAGTTGGGCAGTATTTCAATTTTTAAGAAAATTGATGACAGTCAACCATTTTGAAGTGGTCAGAATCTTTGTCGTTTGAGCAATAAGTGAATAACAAATAACTGCATAAATTCCAGGCTTAAAAACTTATGGATTAAATCCTATGCAGACTCGTTTATGAGCGAGTTACTAAATAATAATCCACACTAAGTAATCATTTTAAAACTTAAATGATTACATCTCGCGAACTTTCAAAGATATCAGAAGCGTGAAAAGTATGTGGTTTATCAAAAACTCTTCTAAAAGAACGGACGAAGCCAATAGAAATCTTTGTTGAAGTAAGCAAGTTCTAAAGTTCTAAGCAACGCGATGGCCCTTATCTGCCTATGTTTCATAGCAAGTAAGTTCTGAATTTCTATGAAATCCGATGGAATTCCTCACTACTAATGTTTCAAAGTAAGTTCTCAAATTCTCAGTTCTACGCTTAAGACTATGTGTGTTCTATATATCTATGTAAAGTGATGGTTCCTATTAGTTGTGACGGAAACCTATATATAGTAAGTCAGGGAAGCTCGAAGGGGATAATTATCTAAATGCTTTAAGGTGTAAAACGAACTTTAATCTAAAGCGATCTATCGTTCCAAGGTATCCGCTCACGTACAACTTTTCCTGGGCACCAGATGCTCAGAAAGTAGCAAAGCGATAGACTACACGACCCTGGGAACCCTGGGGCGGAACAACCCTTGAAACATCGAAATGCTCCTCCTCTCGACTACGCCTACCCAAGTACACACTCAGGTCGCGCGATACTGAAGTCGCGGCATGTTTATTTATGGTCTCGACCTGGGTTTAACTAACAAGGGCTACGGGAAACTACGCAACACGCCCCGAATTACCGCGTATCATAACTCGCTTCACGATATAAGATACAATATACAATATGCGACACAAGAAATGGGACGCTTTAGCGAATAAGCACTCACGTTCTCTTCTTCAGGTTCCTTGAATTCGCTGGGTGTCCCTGAGGGGATCATCGTGATCATTTAAATTGCGTAGCGCCTCGTGCGCCGCGCTCCCATGGCCCACCTGCAGGGCCGCTGGACTTTTGACTTCTCTTTAGGGGGTTAAGGATGGTTGAGGACCTTCTCACATCCCAGAGCATTACAAAGCACAGAAGCATATAAGCATAATGCGATGCTATGAATATTACATCTTATCATGAAATATAGAAGTAAGATGCGCAGCTGCGTTTTACGAAGCATTAGAACTCTATTGCTTCTAAACCTTCAGATCTAGAAACGATAGTCCGTCGCAAGGAAGTGTGGCATTTACATTCTTTTGAAGTGTAGAAGAGGTATACATAACACTTCGTAATGAATATTATATCTTACCATCAAACATAGAAAAGAGCTGCGATATCGCGTTTTAAGAAGCATTACAACACTAGAGCTTCGATACGTAGACATCTGGAAACGCTATTTCATAGCAAAGAAGAGTGGCATTTACATTCTTTTGAAGTGTAGACGTGGTAATCATTACACTTCGCAATGAATATTGTATCTTATCATGAAACATAGAAATGAGGTGCGACATCGCATTTTAAGAAGTATTACAACTATATTGCTTCGATACGTAGACATCTGGAAACGCATTTCCTAGCAAGGAAGTGTGGCATTTACATTCTTTTGAAGTGTAGTCGAGGCATACATAACACTTCGCAATGTATAATATATCATATCATGAAACATAGAAATGAGATGCGATATCCCGTTCTAAGAAGCGTTAGAACTATATTACTTCGATTTGTAGATATTTGGAAACTCATTTCCTACCAAACAAGTGTGGCATTTACATTCTTTTGAAGTGGATACGAGGTATACATGACACTTCGCAATGAATATGATATCTTATCATGAGACATAGAAACGAGATGCGATATCCCGTTCTAAGAAGCATTAGAACTCTATTGCTTCGATGCGTAGAGATCTGCAAACGCTATTTCCTAGCAAGGAAGTGTCGCATTTACATTCATTTGAGGTATATGCGAGGTATAAATGAAACTTCGCAATGAATATTATATCTTATCATGAAACATTGAAATGAGACGCGATATCGCGCTTTAAGAAGCATTAGTACTTTATTGCTACGATACGTAGATATCTGGAGACGCTATTTCCTAGCAAGGAAGTGTCGCATTTACATTCTTTTGAAGTGTAGTCGAGTTATACATTACACTTCGCAATGAATATTATATCTTATCATGGAACATAAAAATGAGATGCAATATCGCGTTTCAAGAAGCATTAGATCTCTTTTACTTCTTTAAAGGAATGTAAACTCTGCAGTTCCTTGGAACGGGATGGTGCTTCACAGTATCTGTGTGTGAAAACCATGAAGTTCTAATGCTCCGCGCAACGCAATAATACATCTCATTTCAACGTTTCAGAGTAAGTAACCTGTAATCTTCTAAGCATATCATTATGCTCATCTGCTCATTCACTTCAAACGAATGTGAATTTTACAGTTCCTTGCGGGTAAGTATAGTGCTGTGCACAGAAGGTTACAGCTCACTTACTTTGAGATGTTAAAATAGTATGCGCCATCGCATTGCGTTGAACGTTGGGAATTTGTTTTGACACGCAGACACTATGAAACACTATCCTGCTGCATGGAACCGTATAATTCACATTTTTTGTAGAGTTGAAGCAGATAAGCAAAATGCAGTGCATTGATGATTACAGTATCCTTACGTGGAAACATTGAAATGAAATGAGCCATCGCATTGCACGGAGCATTAGAATTTTACTGCTTTGACGCATATACTGCAGAGGAGACATTTCGTTGCATAGTACTGTAGAATTCACATACTTTTGAAATGTAGAAGAGGATAAACATTATGCTTTGTATAGAAGATTACAGCTTATCTAATTTGAAGCGTTAGAATGAGATGTGACTTCGTATTGCATGTACCAGAAGGATTCAACTGTATTGCCACGCAGACACTGTTAAGCGCCATCTCGTTGAATTGAACTGTAGATTTCAGATTCTTTAGAAATGTGGAAGAAGATAAGCATAATGCTATGCGCAGATCATTACAGCTTACTTACTTTGAAACGTTGAAATGATGTGCGCCTTCGCATTGCATGTAGCATCAGAAAACCATTGCTTTTACATGTAGAGACAATGGAGCGCCATCTTGTTGCAAGCAAACGTAGGATTAACATTCTTTTCAAGCTTAGAAGCAGATAATAATAATGTGATGAGTAGAACATTACAACCTACATACTTTGAAACGATGAAATGATATGCGTTATCCTGTTGCTAGGACCTTACTTACTTTGAAATGCTGATATGAGATGCGTCATCCCAATGCATGGAACTGTAAAATGTACAGTCTTTTGAACATGTCAAAGCAATTGAATTCCAAAATTTTATGCAACGCAATGGTGCTTCTCAGTCCTGCGTTTGAAGGAAATGAGTTGTTAGTTTGTATACAACTTAATTATGCACACTGTGATTCACGTTACAAAGTATGCAATTTCTACAGATCCATGTAACAGGACATTGTTTCTAAGTGGCATCTTATCAAAGCAATTGAATTCCAAAGCTACGTGCAACGCGATGACTCTTCTTAGATTTACGTTACAAGGTAAGTAATTTTAAAGGTTTTATACGAAGCAAATATGCTTATTTTGGTTGTACGTTATAAGGCACGTAATTTGTACAGACCAATGTAACTGTATAGTGCTTCTAAGTGTCAACTTGATACAATAAGCGCTATGTAGATACACGAGTCCGTATAAATTACACACATTGTAATGTAGTATGTATTCACATTCTTTTGAAGTGTAGAAGCTAATAAACATATCGCGTTGCACTGAATATTACATCATATCATGACACATTGGAATGAGCTGCGACACCGCTTTGAATGAAGTATTAGAAATCCATTGCTTCCACACGTAGACGTCTAGAAATGCCATACCTTTGCAAATCAGTTTATGATCCACAATCTTTTGAAGTCTGAAAGCAGATAAACATAATGCGTTGCATTGAATATTACAACTTGTCATGAATCACTGAAATGAGATGCGACATTGCGTTGAATGAAGTATTGGAACTCCATTTCTTCGACAAGTAGACATCTAGAAATGCTATCGCGTTGCCAGGAAGTGTAGGATTCACATTTTCTTGAAGTGTAGTGGCAGATAAACATAACGCTATGCATTGAGTATTACACCTTATTATGAAACATCGAAGTGAGATGCGAGATCGCGTTGAATGAAGCATTTAAACTCTATTGCTTCGACACGTAGACATCTAGAAACGCTATTCCGTTAAAGGTCAGTTTAGGATTCACATTCTGTTCACGTTTAGAAGCAGATAGACGTAACGCGTTGCATTGAAATTACATCCTACCATGAAACTTTGTAATGAGACGCAACATTGCGTTGAATGGAGCAGTAGAAGTATATTTCATTGGCATGCAGATAATATGGAGCGCCATCTTGAATTGTATATTTCTCATTCTTTTGAAGAGCTCCAGCAGATAAGCATAATGCTATGCATTGAAGGCTATAGCTTTCTCACTTTAAAACGTTGAAATGAGAAATACCATCGCATTGCATGTAAAACTAGCACTATACTGCTTTGACACGTAGACAATACGAAGCGCAATCCCGTTGCATGAAGCTGTATAATTCACATTCATTTGATGACTAGAAGCAGTTAAGCATAATGCTATGCATAGGGGATTACAGCTTGCTTACATTGAAACGTTGAAATGCGTTGCGCCAACGCATTGCATGGAGCATCGGAACTCTCTTGCTCTGACACGTAAACACTATAAAGCGCCATTTCGTTTCAAGGAATTGTAGAATTCACATTCTTTTGAAGTGCAGAAACAGATAAGTATAATGCGATGCACAGAACGGTACAGCTTTCATACTCTGAAACTTATCGCTTTGTACGATTCAGAAGAATATGAATTTGCAGTTCGCTGCAACCAGATGACGCTTCATAATATCTGTGTCTCATTGCAATAGAGATCTACTGCTCCAAGTAATGCAATGGCGCATTTCAATTCAACGTTTCAAAGTTAGTAAGCTATTAATTTATATGATTAGCATTATGTTTATCTGATTCAGCGCATCATAAGAATGTGAATTCTTCAGTTCCAAGCAACGGGATGGCGGTTCGTATTGCCTGCGTGTCAAAGTAATTGATGCCTGATGATCCATGCAATCTGATGGCGCTTTTCATTTCAATGGTTCAATCCAACGAGACTGTAATCTTTTGTGCGTAGCATTATTCTTGTCTGTTTGTACACTTGAAAAGAATGTGAACTCTACAGTTCCTTGCTATGGGATCTCGCTACATTGTGTCTTCATGTTAAAGCTATTGAGATCTAAATGCTCCATGTGTCTCAATGGCGCGACTCATTTCAACGATTCAAACTAAGTAAGTTTTAAGGATCTCTACATCGCATTATACTTATCAGCTTTTACACTTAAAAATAATAGCAATTCCAAATTTCCTTGCCACTGGTTAGTGCTTCATATTGTCTACCTGTAAAAGCAATGGAGTTCAAAATCTTATGTGCATCACGAGCGTTCGTCGCATTTCAAAATTTCAATGTATGTTACCTGTAACTCTCAATGCTTCTTCTAATACCTATCTGTTTATACACTTCAAAAGAATATGACTTCTACAGTTCCATGTAACGGGAAGCTGCTTCATAGCTTCGGCGTGTCAAAGCAATGCAGTTCTAGTGCTATATGTATGGTGTTGGCTCATCTCTTTTCAACGTTCGAAAGTATGTGTGTAATGTTCTATATATCTTATTATCCATATAAGCTTCTATGCGTCAAATGAATGTGAATCGTAATGTAGTTACAAGCGACTGTACGATTCATGATTGTGTCTTCGTGTCAATGCAATAGAGTTCTAATGCTTTATGCAATGCGATAGCGCAAATCATTTCAACGATTCATAGTAAGTTAGCTGTAACTTTGTACACTTTGCATTTTGTTGATCTGTTTCTACATTTCAGAAGAATGCGAATTCTACAGATAAATGCATCGGGATGCCGTTTCATGGTGTCTACATGTATAAGCAATAGAGTTCTAATGCTACATGCTGTGTGGTGGGCTGTCTCATTTCAACGTTCGAAAGCAAGAATGTTGTAATGTTCTCTGTATCGCATTATCCTTACCTACCTCTACACTTCAAACGAATGGAAATTCGACTGTTGCTTGCACGGGGCTGGGGTTTCGTATTGTCTGCTTGCCAAAGCTGTAGTGATCTAATGCTCCACGCAATGCGATGGCACATTTAATTTCTACGTTTAGCACGTTGACGCCGGCGTGCATCACATGTGAGTCACACGTGTCTGTTCCGTGAGGCAGTGTGCATCTCCGGTGGGTCACACGCGTCTATTTCGTGGGCCGGCGTGCATCACGATGGGTCGAACTTATATTTCACAAAGTAGATAGTACAAAATAGGTTTATTTTTCAATTCTCAGCATAATAAACAGACATTCTATATTTAAAACATAACAAACTAATATTATAAACCTAACTTAATTATTTAATTTTTGAAATCATGTTGGGTAGAGTTCCGGTTGGCCCTTACATCAGTTACAACAGATTTTTACGTTTATCGCCTTACTCGCGGCATACTGTTTACCATTTATTCTAGACATACGTTTATAACATTCTTTACACGTCTAGTTTTTCTCGCGCGTCCTTGGAATGACCGCAGAAAATGTGTACGCTTCTTGGGCACTGCTTTAGTTTCAGATGACGTTTGTTCACCGTGATGATCCACTGTACTGAGGAGATAATCAATAATTTTTTCGCGGAAGTTTAATATTTTCATACCTTTGGTACTCCATTTTCTATGCATATAATAGACATTGACGAGAGAAGTCCCGCATACTAATTCGATATCTATTTTCCTATACCACTTTACTGTTCTGCGTAATCAACTGTGATAAGAAGACATCTGGTCGGATGGTCAAATCACTTCTTAGCATTGTTATAAAGGAACATTGTATCCGGCTTTAACTTATTATTTCTACACTGGACAATAACACATTTGCGGTTTTCAGAAGTGGCTAGCATGCATACCGGCTTCTTATACGTCCACTTTAAAAACTTAAAGCCGCTCCGATTTTGAAAATACATGAAGCTACCCCGTTGCAATTTCCGTTTAGCCTACAGCGGAAGAAATTGTGTATTAACTTTTACTGTACCATAAATAAATGTTACTTTTTGCAGAAGTTTCTCGGCCAAAGGGACACAAATATATAAACTATTTTCCTGTAATATGCGGCTTTCAAATAATAATTCACCCTCCAACGTCATAACTACAGCATGCGCATGTGCTTTCGCTATTCTGGTTGCATTATTTCCGGCATAAATAAGAATATTATGTGCGTATCCTTCCGGAAGGCACAGTTTACAATGTTTTATACCATGTATATGCCGCTTTCCTGGGATATATTGACAAAAACTGTAGCGTCCTCGTCATGGAACCATGATTTCGTCGATTACAATATTTTTACCGGGCTTAACACGTTGAGTGCTACGTCAGTCCCCAGGAACTAACAGTGAACTTTCCGTTCAAGCGGCGTCAGTCCCCAGGGACTGACAATCGACTTTTCGTTTGGATAACGTGGATTCTAGGGACTGACAGCGAACTTCTTGTTTGGTCGACATCGGTGCATCAGACTGGCATTGTAAAGGGTTAAATTATTAATGACAATTAACAAATTTATACTAATATTTAATGAAGTTTATTAAAACATTTTAAACAAAGATGTGACTGCGATTTGTACATTTTACAGTATGTAGTAACTTCCTTTGTCATTTTCCTCGCTAACTGGCGTCCGAACATTTTTGTGTTTGTGCTGTAACATTCAACACAATATTTTCGTACTTCATGCGCCTTTCCTTCCTTCTTATGAAATTTGTGAATTTGTCTACTTGTATCGGCCCTAATTGAGGTTTTGTCATGTGAATGTCGTGTGAGAGCATTTACCAATTGTTTTTGGAATGTTGTAATTGACATCTTTCTTCCTGTTACATTTTGGGACATACGTAACGCATTCACGACGACAATATTCAAAAGAAGGTCGAATGCCAGTTTTCTATACCATTTTAGAGACCTTCTAAGTGGACTGCTGTAAGCACCCATTTGATCAGACAGAACAATCGCTGTTTTACCTTTATTATGATCAATAATAATTTTTGGTTTGCAGGATACGCCTGTTCTTGTTATTATGGATTTCATTTCGTCAGAATGCTTGATCGAAAGAACTAAAACATCCCTCTTGTGTTTCCATTTCATGATTGTAATCCCTTTACTGTTCTCTTGGGCAATGACTTCTCTGCGTCGCAGTTTGGCTGTCACAACTTTACTTGGATTGCCTCTTCGATTTGGTCGAAGAGTACCAACCAAATGCGTATTTTTTGTTATAAGTTTGGTTACTAAATCCACACTCCTATAATAATTATCTGTGTATAAAGTATGGCCTTCGTGAAACACATTTTCACATAAATTCATGACAACATTTGTTGTATTTTTTTATCCAATGATTGCCGATGTAAATGCAAAGATTATATGTGTAATGATTATCACAGCACAATTTAAGTATTTTATTGCATATCTATGCTTTTTTTGTTTCATGTACTGTCTAACTATGATCCGTCCACGGAATGGTATTACCATCTCGTCGATGCATAACATTTCAACGGGATCATAATATTTTTTAAAATTTATATTTAATTCTTGTATTAAAAATTCACGTTTATTAAAAATGCAACATTCTCAACAGAATTTTAAATCTGTCTCTACTCATAATTTTCCGCGGGAATGTCTGAATAAACAATGGATCCTTAGACCAATACAGATACAAAGATGGAAGCTTTACCAATCCCATCCACAAAACCACTCCAAAAAACCTCTTTATTTCGTCCTTATCTGTTGGCACCTACTTTTCAACACGTTTGGAAGCGATTGTTCTTTGTGTCGCATAAATATCTGTTTGTTGGCTTATATGTTAAAATAGTTTATCTGTCACATAAAGGCCGTAAAAATCTTCCATTGTGCACCAATTTTGCATTTCTTCATGAACGAGTTTAGCACTATGGAGACTTGAGGAATTTATAATGTTTGGCTGGTTGTCTCGCGGATCAAACCAATCATTTGGATCACTTGTTTCAGTATTCCTTAGTGAACTACTAGATGAATTGTCACTATCTGAAGATGGTAGTTGTATTACACGCCGACATTTGCGTGGTACAAATGGCTCACTCGACGTGTCACTATCTGTTCGTCCTCTCAACATTTTTATTTGATCGATACCAAAACTTTTTCAAAATGTTCACTATAAAACTGAATTCTCTCTGCTGCAATAGGTCTTTATACTCCCGTGGCTTTTTCAGAATGACTCTCACCTTGTATTTGCTCTTTCGCCTCTCTGGCATTCCCTATCCCATTATCTTATGCTTATACATTATATACAAATGCATTGCTTGTATCATTCCGACAGTCCAAACGAAACGAATACAGGTATCAAAGTTATTGTATGTTTATACCCATTAGTCAAGCGTTCGCCATCAAGTGCTCACGCGCTGCCGCCTGAGCGAGAGATATAGCAAAAATTGGCGTAGCACTCAACGTGTTAACATTATTTTCGAAAGTGTAGACAATTGCGTTAACAATAATTCTAAGTTTATACAATAGATCCTCAGTCCTAGCCGTAGAAATAATGGTAAAATGAAAATATCTAAGTATCGATATAAACCGATCGCGCTTCATCGCGTTTTTTTTCAATTGTTTGTATACATTTCCTTTTGAGACCAACATAATCTAATTTCAGGTAGGGGCGCTACAATCAGTATAAGCAGGACTCCATTAATAATGTTCAGTTTGTTCTCTGTCACAGGCTTCCTGGCCAGTGGGTGTTTACACGAAAAAAATTTTAAAGTGTACAAGCAGATAAGCATAATGCTATACATAGAAAATAACAACTTGCTTATCTTGAAACAATGGAATGAGATGCGCCATCGCATTGCATCAACCATTTGAACCCTACCACTATGAAACGCAGACGCTATGAAGCACCTTCCCTTTGCACGGACCTGTAGAATACACACTCTTTAAAACGTAGAACAAGATAAGTATAATGTTATGCATAGAAGATTTCAGCTTGCTTACTTGAACGTTAGAGCATTGGACATCTACTGTATTGACACGAAAACAATGTGAAGCGCCATCATTTTGCATTTAACCGTAGAATTCACATTCTTTGCAAGTATAGAAGCAGAAGAGCATAATGCTATGTTTAGAAGGTTAGGGTATTAGAAATCTATCGCATCGACACGAAAACATCTAGAAACGCTATCCCCTTGCAAGGTGGTCCAGGTTTCACATTCTTTTGAAGTGTAGATGCAGATAAACATAATGCGTAGCACAGAATATTACATCTGAGCATGTAACATTGGAATGAGATGAGACATTGCGCTGAATGAAATACTAGAACACATTGTTTTGAAGTGTAGAAGCAGATAAGCATAATTCATTGCAAAATACGTTACAACTCACCTACTTTGAAACGTTGAAATAAAATGCACTATCGCGATCTATGACGCGTTCGTTATTCGTAATCTGATTCTTCTGAAGAGGACTAGCAGACGAGCATATTGCATTGCATTGGACATTGCAATCTTACTTGCTTTGAAACGTTGGAATAAAATGTGTCATTGCGATACATGAAACGTTAGAACTCTATTTCTTCCATACTTACGAATTCTATGAATCCTACGGTTGCATGCAATGTAATGGCGGTTTATAGTGTCTACGTGCCAATGCATGAGAGTTCTAATGCTTCATACAACCCGATAGCCCATCTCATTTTAACGTTTCAATGTAAGTTATTTGTAATGTTCTCTGCATTGCATTCTGCTTATCTGCTTCTGCTCTTGAAAGGAATGTGAGTTCTACAAATTCATGCAACAAATTCAAGTAACGTCGTGCGTAGCGCCTGCCACCCATTCCACACATGAGCCTTCTCGCACTTCGATCATCAACCCCTGGACTCAGGCAATCTGCCGCGCTCGCCTACAGCACCGGCAACCGGCAGCGTTCGCGCGCGCACACCTGCACGCGCTTACACGCACCAAGTACCGCTATGTCACTCGAACCGACCGGTGTACATGGCTCGTTCACACCAGACATGCGTTCCAGAACCTGGGTGTCCAGAAAGTACCCATCCCAACCTCCTCGTGATGGAACGTAGGCGTCAGGCTTGCCCGATGGCTAACGGGGCTCTGGAACGGGGCTATCGAATTAAACTGGGACTCGGAGGTTTGGTGCATTATTAATTTGCCCAAGCTAGTCTGAGACACTTTCGTAGAGCAAAATTGAATAAGACTGAGGCTGGTAGTCTGGAACATCAAAAATTTGACCAAACTAATCCATCCTAATTCAAAAAGGGATAGAGTGAGCGTGTTCGCGTACACGTATTGAGTTCGCCTCCCCAAGGTTCTCCGTGGGTACTCCAGCGGTTGGAATTCGTCCCCCCCGACGGAGTAGCTAAAGGACTGACCCGCTGGATAGGCGCCGCGGTACATCTGGATTTTTCCATCGCCCCTTTCAGTGACATAGAAGAACTAGTTCGTAGAGGGCAAACCTATTGGCATATGCCCGCTCGGGCGAGGTATAGGATTATGGTATAGGATTAACAGTAAATGACACCAGGCATCGCTGTTTCAGTCCCACCGGCGAGCACTACTGTCTGGCTCCCACTGTCGAGTATATCTGCCTCGTTCGGACCAAAGACGAATACCCTTGTCTACCTCGCACCAGTGATTTCGTCCTGCTAAAGTGCGCAGTTGCAGCCCATCACCGCAATGGGGATTCTTCCAATTCAGGGATCCGACTTTACCAGAACCTGTATTCTACTTTTAAGATCCTTACATACATATATATACTATATCCGGACTAATGTACTGCTGCATATAAGAATCCATAAATCCAAGTTATACACATTAAGAATCCAAGACACGAACAACACACGCGTAATTGTAAGTTCATGCTATACTTACATCATTATAATATTTCATAAGTTAAACACGAAAGACGCGCCGCTGATACCACCATGAGACGCGAGTCCCCACTCGCTGCACCGCATGCTCCTCGCAACGATCCGTTAATCGCCCATTCGCTGGATATATTAGTTAATTCTAAATACAATATCTCCTTAAGATACTCCATTACATCTAAAATCTTATCTAATTTCATATTATTTCATGATGTTTTAATTAAATATTTGAAATTGGTTTATATAATTACACTTATAATATATTTTAGTTACTTAAAAATAGACCATCCCCTCTAAATAAAAATAAATATCTATATATTATATAAGTCGATCATTTATTTGCATCGTCACAGTTCGCTTTCTTTCCATCGAGGTATGCAAATCCCTCTTTGTTATTCCTGTAATTCGTACTTTAGAAGGTATGTAGTACGTATTGATGGTCCGACGCTAAAAATATCTGAAACACTTCTGCTGTACTCAACTTAGCGTATATGCAACTTCCTGTCAACATTATGTCTATTTTTTATTTGTTTCGGTTCTTAAAGTATGTATAGTCTTCTTTCGGATTGGTCGCGATTAGATCGTTTCTTGGAGCCATTTTGATGATCTTTTCCTCTCTATGGTTGTTCTCCTTACTACTCAAGATTACTGATTTTTCGTTCAGGTCACCCGCGATTAGTATTCTGTTTGCTTTCTCTCCCTTTTCTATGTTAACCCCAGCTTGATTTATATATTCTTCGATTTCTTTCCGTTCCTGTTCAGTGAGAAGTAGCAGCTTATAGCTTTTGTTCCTTCGACCATTGCATGAACGATTCCGGTCGAGGAATATGTGGTGCCATATGTGAAACATTTTCGATTAATACCGGTTATCCATGTCGCAGCGTCACGGTTCTCCTTTTGCAGTCAGTATTCTTCCAACTTGTGTGCTTCCGATATTATTACCACGTCTGTCTCTTGAATCATTCGCATTTGCTGCATGATATTTTACGAGATTCGGAATAGGTTCAGATAGATTTGTAGGACTTTCAATTCCATATTCGTTTCCCGTTCTTTTCTATCAACGCCTTTCTGTAGGCCGGACCATTAAAAGTCCGATAACGTGTCTAATGTACGGATTCCTTTTTCCTGCCTTGCTGCACATGATACACTTCGGTTTATTCGCGATGCAACCGATCATCGTATAAATCTCAGATCCGCATCTTCTGCAGATTCCCTTATTATCTTTGACTTCTTCGCAATATCTGCCGATATGTCCCAGTTTATGACATTTGAAGCATCTCTCTATTGTCGGTAGCACTTTGCAGAGACAAGGTGTTAATGCTATTCTGAGTCGTTGGACCTTCTCCAGCTTTTTACTGTATTCCTGTCCAAATTCAACTAACGCGACTCGGTAGCCTCTCCACATTTGTTTCAACAACTTGACGTTTATACCGCTCTCCTTTCCTTCGATTATTTTTAGTGTTCGTTTTATGTAATCATTCATTCCTTCTCTGGTCACCTAACGGGTATATGTCCCTTAGTTGGAGCATTATACTCGCACTCGTACGTTTCTCTTCGAATTCTTTTGTTAGAGTTCCTTTTATCTCCTTTATTATGTTTTCTACACCTTTTTTCTTGTTAAATTCCAGGATTATATCTCCCGCTCTCGATTTTCTTGCGTCATCTTTTCGTATTTCTGTCATTTCTCCTGCTTTTCCTCATCCCATTGTTTGTCCTCGAATGCTTACTGCTCCTTTAATTGCTTCATTTTTCTCTGTACCGTTCGCCACTAGTTCCATCAAGTGTTCGATCCCAGTTCTTTTTATATGCCTCATGTCTCCCATTAACGTTTTCTAATATGTCATTACCTTCGTCGTATTCTCGCTCATAATATCTATCATTACGTCTGATATGTGGCTGCCTACTCTTCTATTTGAAAGTGAGGACGTTATTCTTATCAGTAGCTTTTCCATTATCCTGCTCTTCTTTTTGGTTCCCTTACTTCGGCTCCTAATGCTTCTCTTTTTATGTCTGTGCTACCCGAGGCTTTCTTCTTCTTCTTTATATACGCATTTCGTATTCTTCTCTATTTTCCTATCCTTTTGTGTCATCGACAGGGGGCTCCAAACCGCCCGCCCAACCTTTAATCTTCTGCGAGGACTCGATGAGGCTGATTCCGAATCGCGAGCCAGCAGCACCTTTCAGCAGCATATGCATAGCAGCCTCGCTCACGCTGGCGGTGATGGTTGGAGGGGGGTGGGGGTCTGCAAGCCCTCCAGCATCCTACTTCCTGCCCTGATGCGGGCGAGGGACCCCCCGGTCCACTTAAACCGCGACCAGCATCTATCTTATACTATAACCGATTCGTAGTCGTGGTTTCCATTAAGCTTGCCAGAATCAGTGATTCGTTCAGTCTGAAGTATTATTTTCTTTTTAAGTTTCTCGATTTTGTTATTTTATCTCACGATATGGTCTATTTCGTTGTACCTTGCTTGACGGTATGGTATATAATCAGTTGTTTGATATTTGTAGGATTTCCCCTCAATAAATGCAATGTTTCCACAGATTTTCTTTTTCTTCCTCTTTAGTTATGTTGTTGTTATTTTATGCTTTCTATCCTCCACATTTCCTCCCTGCGCCATCTCGGAACCAGCGTTATACGATTACTTCATGATGGCGCCCCGGTCTCGCTACTCCGAGATCGAGTGTTCTCCCTTGCATCCGCTGATTTGTATATGTCACATATTGGAGAATATTTCCACTTATCCTCTGTATTCTTCGAATTACGGTTTAGTTAGATGTATATTGGACACGCGTGGAAATATCTGATTTCCATACGATTTGTTAGTAATGTTTTATTCTTCTCCGACTGTTCGTTTTCATTTAACCGAAGGCGCTACTGTATTCAATGCGGCCCCACTCTGTTTGAACCCGTCGATTATAATATTATGTTGTGTTAGATTTAAGAAAGCGTAGTTTTGATTTCTTAATGTTTAAGAAAGGTAATGTTACATTGTGTTAGATTGGGTTAGAATTGAGTGAAGGCAGGTTAAGTCAGATTATGTGTAACTGATGTTAGCTAGATTTAAATTAAGTTTAGAGGATGTTAGATTAAATTAAGCCACATAAGAGATGTATTACCGATCGCTGGCAATGCCATCCGTTGATCTTGAATTCCAGACTATTCGCATACTAGCCGTTATTATATCATAAGTTATCTACCGCGGGGATTACCTACTGTCGTTATATCGTGAGTTACGGACCGCAGGCAACACCAGTTGTTGATAAATTTTGAATTACCTACTATTGGTTGCACCAGCTGTATATGAAAACATGCTTTATCGGTTGATGGTCACATCAGTCGTCGATAATTTATAGATTATTAAGCACAAGTAGCACCAGCCGTCGGTCGGATGTGAGTAACCGACCGCCAACAGCACCATCCATCGGTAACTTATAAGTTATTCTTAATGGGAACATCCATCCGTAGGCATATATTGACTCGTTTCGCCATCTCTTCAAACAATGCTGAAACAGAATTGCGAACAGGTTGAGCAATTTTCACAGAGATGGCTCCACCGGCCTGACAATTGTGGCGTTACCGACGTTACCGACTTCCGCATCTAAGCAGACACATTCACAGCCATCTACTTCCGCTCCTCGGATGGTACATTTTCGTTAGGAAATTGTTTCAAAATTAATGCACGCCATCTATAAAAAAAAGACTCTCGTTTGCGACGTCTTTCAAATTTCTACGCTTTTCAAATTAATTATTCACTTATTTCTTCGCCATCAAAGAGTACACATCACAATTTGCCTTTGCCAAATCTAGATTTGTATTTCTTAGCTTCTACTTCAGTTTACCTTAATTGTAAAGACTTGTTGTTGTTAAATAAAATTGTTGTATAAAAGCCATCCAACGTGAAAGTTAATTAGAAGAAAATATTGTGGCCAACGACTAATCCACACAATAACGAACGCCACATATGGGTTCTCACAAAACCATTTGCCACACAACTCAGTCCTGAAAGTGTTAATAATGCTAGCCCTGTTACTTTAACCAGGCATGGAATCCATAGGTATGAAAAATTATAATCTTGTGAATAATATCAATTCTAGAGGAACAGGTTTTAGTTGTAGAAATAAAATTCACTAATATGGCACAATACTTATTTTCAGGTCCAAGGTATGCTTACCATATTTAAAGAAAGGTGCAAATCCTCATATAATGAATATCAGTCCACCACTAATTATAAAACATAAACGAATATGGTTTCAAACTTGTGTCGATTATATAATATCCAAGTTTAGAATGTTAATGTGTGCTCTTGAAAGGGCCGATGAATATGAAAATTATGGTATTGCTGTGAATGCAGTCTTGTCAAAGACAGCAGTAAATTATATATATTTCTAATTTCATTGTTAAGAAAAATAATTCTCTCATTTTGAGATTGCCTTACGCACGCGTTGTTTCAGGTATACATATGGCTGCGATAGAGATGTTTGTTGGTTCAGAATCACAAAATTATAGTGGGAAGCTGGAAATAATGGGTGATGCAATGTACGCTTTTATTTTACAAAGACAGTAAATTTATTACTAATCAGTCTTTAATCGATGAGGCAATATTAAAAAGCTGAAGGAATGTCTGATTTTACCCATTATGCGTATAATCCAGGTGTGAATAATTAACTGAAGGTTTAGAATTAATACATGAATGTATAATTTATATTTTAGTAAACAAATCAATTTATTTTGCAGAATATAAATATTATTGATAAGATAAATTGTTGCCTGATACCTTCCGATATATATTTGGATTATTAAATAAGACAATTGAAAAGAACGAACAAATTATACAGATAAATCAGAGGAAAAGATCATGCAAATATTAATTGTCATCCAAACTAATTTAAACAGCGAGTTCGTTAACAAGACTGTAAGCTCAAATATTATATTGTTAAAAAATTATATGTTAAAAAAAAATTTATTAGATCTCGTACATTACAGCACATCATAGATCAGTCTGATTAATTGCCCGAACAAACATAATTAAAGATTTAATTAATATCACTTTTGCAGAAATTTACAATATGTAAATTTCGTAAACATTAATAGTGACGAAGCAGCTACACGATTCTTGGATCTTAAAAATGGTGGAAATGTGCGGCAGGGAGAGGAGAACCTAGTCAACCACTAGGTACAACATTAACAATGGATTTTCAAAATTTTCTCGCAATACTTTCTCATGAAAAAAATATATATTTTTCGTTCAATCAATTAGAAATGCAAAATAATTTTACTTATAACATAATATTATATATTTTTCGGAGAATTAAAATTTGCATCGACAAAGCCGTAATGGGAAAGTTGAAAATTAGCGGTGATCTACGAAAAGCAATAAAATTAGTGAAATTAATGGTCAATTTAAAGTCGAAACTTACTTTGAAAAATTAAATAGCGTTTTCTTAAAAAGAACCGACATATTAACTAATTAAGGAAAAATTATTCCTACTTATAAAAGTTTTGTTACTTTTTGTAAAAGCTTAATACGATAATATAAATTATTTAAAATATTAAAAAAAACTGAAGTAAAATATATTTTTATATATTTTTGTAATATATTTTGTAACGCTAAATGATAAAAATTAAATAAGTTACGTATGAAAATATTTATTTATGTAGATTGAACTTTACTCATACATTTATAATAAAATGAACGTAGTTATTCATATTCAACATTTCCACAAGTTCCGAAAATGATAAAATAGACCAACTCCAGCAAAAAGTCTAATGTATCATAATTATCTTATAGTTGAAAGATTATCAAGCTTTATGCCTGGATGGTTGCTTACATACAAGTATAACTGCCAAAATGAAATGAGATCACGAAGTGATATTTACACACCTGCGTGCTGCAATTTTGACGTATTTAAATTTCTGTAGCAGTTGCTGAAATACCACATAATAGGTTTCATAGTTAAAAAAATGGCATAAGATTTTCTGTAGAATATCAAGTGGATATAAAGCTGCTATTGCACAGCAGACAGCATTCTTCACTGGAAGAATTTTTCTTCGGATGTGTTGACTCCAGGTTTATTTGAATTGTTCTCGTTTAGAACACTAAAACTGAATGACATGTCCCTTGACACAGCAGGCCGTTAACCACGATACCCAGTAGATCCAAGGTTCCTTTATCTGAGATTAAGACCAGCCTTCTTTGTTTCGAAACTTCTTTACATTGCGTTATATTCTTAAGACTCTTTGCAAGTTACAAAGGACAGAAACGCTACATGGATTAAAAAAGTGTAATAGTTTAATTTATATAATCTTGAACATTTTAAATCCGTTTACGTCGCTTTGCTTGTTGCATATGTTTATCACCTGATGCTGAACCAACTACTACTGCCATCATCCCTTTTTAAAATTTGGAGATTACACCAGATCTAATGAAACATGCTTAGATTGCAAATGTATATTTACTGTATCCAGAAGAAATGAAATTACATTGACAGAAGTACCAGCTAGTTCTCCACGCCTATCTGAAACAACATTATATCATCTTGTTAAACAATAATATATTAAATGTAACTTGGTCTTTTAAATTTGAATTTATAAACATCTAACAAATAAATATGTTTTTCTTGCTATTCATATCATTATATTTTCAGTAATATATTATGTGTTGTCTCTTGATATATTAACTGCTTAATTGTATTTTGCAACGAACCTTGCACACTAAACACTGTTTTTGCTCCTGATACGAGTGGATAGTTCTTCGTCTTATATTCTTATATCGCATTGATTATAAAAGTGTATGAAATTGCCTTTATGCAGTCATGTATAATTATGTACATACAAATTGGCGATTAAGTAGCTATGTGTTCAAATTCAATTCCGAATAATGCTCTAGAAAGCGTCCCAGATAACAAACTGCAAGATGGTGGCGACACCATACCAGCACTATATTGCCACTTCTGAGAAGTGTCATAGTCATTTTCCTATATTTATAGTTATTAAGAGAGTCGTACATATTTCTTTCAACCCGTCATAAACTAAAAATATTATTTATAAAAAAATATTACTAAGAAAATAAAAATTCATGCTGTTGCGTCCCTAACTTCGCCTTGTGTAATTTCTTAAATAACATGCTGTCATCGTATTTAATATAACCTTCAATTACATGAATTTGTAACAATAAATTGAAGAAAATATATATAAAGTAAATGTATACATTTTTATAATAAAGTAATTAATGACTTTATGGAAAAAATCGACGTATCGAGCTAGTTTATAGAAAATAATAAAATCGAGTTCTTATATCTTTGTTTCGTGCCGGTGTATCTCTTTTGGAATCAAAATAAATAAATTGCTTAGTGTAGTCATTTTTCATATTCGTTCATAATTTTTATGGAAATAGCTTCTCCATTAGTAAATGTCAGCCTGCGCCACTACCACGCGCGTAGCTATGGTGAGCTGATAGTATGATTGACACGGCCGTGTAGCCCGTGTGCTATATCGCGATGCATTAATAATGCCGTGGTACGAGCGTCGTTCGTTGCTCGTTGTTTGCCAAACATAGGTTGTTTGCAAACCTATGACCGGTTACTTTCATTTTTTAAAATGAATTGGTATGTTCATTCTTCCCTAATATGATAGAGCATTTTAAAACGAGTTCAACGACCTGCAACATGAAGCCATTGAAGGTTACAAAAAGTAAAGTAAGGCGATGATACTTACGGCTTTGATAGTAAATGAGACATGCATATTGTAAACAGTGGTGGAATGTGTAATGTTTACCGTTTACTTCACTGTCAATAAATACTTTTCGAAGGGCATTTTAATAATTTGCAGGATAAGTTAAACATGATAAAATTAGTATTGAAATATCGGTTCGATTACGTTTGGTTAGGCTGTTCTTTGTGTCGCCCATTTTATAAGTACTGAGCTGCGGATTCCTCAGGACAGCTCACAAAATTGTTGAACTATGAAAGATTATCATTGTGAAATTAAATCAAAAGGTAATTAAATTCCATTAGATTGTAAACAAATCTTAATATTCCATTTTAAATAGTAAAGTAAAATACTCTTTACAAAACTACAAGAATGGATACACACTTCGCTAAGATAAAAAATTATTTACAAGAATTAGATAAGAATATCTCAGCAAATTTTAAATATTAAGCTAGCGAACCAAGCAATACGTTTTCAGTAATTAAGAATATGAAAAATTCTTGAACATTCCAACAGAAAGATGTTCTAATCAGTAAATAGAAAAATCAAACATTTAATTTCAATTCCAGAATACAACTGTGATGCAGAGCAATGCAGAGACGAGCATACCGACACACGGTAACACAGTATGTCCCTCAGGACATGTATGCACCAAGGAGTTGAACCACACGATCGCGCCTCGACGCGCATACGTCAGACAGTTGGAGCAGACACCAACCACAGCCTCCGCACGAGGACCATTTCACGCACCACGAGGGTCGCCCGCAGTTACGCACACATATTCGTATTATGCTCATGTCTATAACCAAGCGAATTCTAGTATTTAAGCATACGGCACTCTATGTACAAACAGGACGCAACACACAAGTATAGCATAAGTCATTTCATGTGTAATCATAATTTTAGAAAGCGTATTATTCATAATTAGAGCCGTGCAAGTTCACGCCGGCCGCGCACACTTCACCACGACCGTCCGCACCACCACGAGTGTCGAGAGTCCTCCCCATTCCAGGTCCTAGCGTTCCCGCGCGATCCGAGGAGGTCGCGGATCCGCGAGTCAACGAAGAGATCAAGCCCAGCGCTCGATGAGTACAAATCGATCCAAGCGCTCATCGCGACCGTACCTATCATGCCTCCGGGCCTTGCTCCACCTCACTTGAAGATGTTTGCTATTTCGTTACTATTCTAACTCAGAATTCAAGTTGCTATTTCCAATTCTAACTTTAACTTTATTCTAAATCAACGATTCTAGTACTTAGCCATTCTTAGCATAGTGCAGTAAAGTGTAAGCTTAGGTTTTACTTAGAATATATTTTATTTTTACCAGTATTTACAAACTCTCATTATTACCACAGCATTCCTTGCCTTAAATTAAATTAAATTCATTACGATACGAAGTCTTTCACGATTTCACGCATCTTCCAAAATCATTCAAGGAGTTCTGACCATTAGTCACGCTTAGTTACCGACCAGTTAAAGTGGCCCTCCGCTTAACTGCACCAAGCCACAGTTCGACTAAGGAGAAGATATCCATCGTTTTCCATATCTCTAGATCGGCAAACTAGAGCGGCCCTCTCCGCTAGTGGATCCGTATCTGGTGTTTTGGAATCCGATTTGAATGCGCCTTTCCGCAATGGATAAATGAAACTCGACGCGTGGGAAGGAAGAACTTCCTGCGTTCTCCAGTGCGCGAATACGTAGATACAAGCAGCTACTCCATCGTCGACCACTGCTCCGTCTCATCTCCTACTGTCTGCCGACCGGACAGCCTTTCCGCATCGCCGCCTTCGTCGCCGATCCGCACCAGAGATCAGCCTGCCTGGGTGCTCGTTCCATTGTCGATTCCGCCTCACAGCCCGTATACAGGAACCATACCAGAGGATGATCCTCGCCGAGGACGATACCTGGAACGACGTTAGTAATTAGCGGCTTCCAAGACTTCGAAAGGTAAGTCCCCTTTTTTATATACTCGCGTCCGTGACTTTCGCGCAGTGTTTCGCGATCCAAAAAGAACCCGCTCTTCCATCCAATTGTACGAGTCGAACCATTCGAGACTGCGTGCTGCTCCGCCATACGGTTAATTTTCCGCGACCCCAGACGTGATACATCTATGAAAGGAAAAATATTTGGAAAACTTTAATTATAGTCTTTAATACAAGCAGTTGGACAGTATTTCAATTTTTGATGAAATTGATGAAAGTCAACCATCTTCAAATGATCAGAATCTTTGCCGTTTGAACAATAAGTGACTAACAAATAACTGCATAAATTTCAGGCTTATGAACATACTGATTAAGCCTTATGCAGACACGTTTATAACCGAGTTACTAAATAATAATCAACACTAAATAATCATCTTTAAACTTAAACGATTACACCTGGCATATATATAAAAATATTGCAAACGTGAAAATTAAGTGGTTTATCAAGAACTCTTCTAAAAGAACGGACGAAGCCAATAGAAATCTTTGTTGAAGTAAGCAAGTTCTAAAGTTTCAAGCAACGCGATGGCCCTTATCTGTCTACGTTACATAGCAAGTGAGTTCTGAAGTTCTACGAAAGCCGATGGAGCTCCTCACTATCAACGTTTCAAAGCAAGTTCACAAATTCTAAGTTCAACGCTTAAAACTTTGTGTGTTCTATATATCTATGTAAAGTGATTGTCCCTATCAGTTTATACGTTTCAGAGTACGTAAGATGCAAAGTTCTATGCAACATGATTTCGCTTCTTACTTCTACGTTTCATAGTAAGCACTTCCTACATCTTCATACAACGCGATGCAGCTTCACAGTCCTGCGTTTCAAAGTAATTCCCAAAGTTCCACGAAAAGGGATGTCGCATCTGAGTGTCTACATGTCAGTATGAGCAGCTTTGAAGATTCCTTGCAACAAGATGGAGCATCTCAGTACTATAATTCGTCGTAAGCAATAAAAAAATATTCTGTGCTATAAGATGGTGCTTCTCAGTTTCACACTTCAAAGCAAGTATGTAATGTTCTATGCATCGCATTGTGCTTACCTGCTTCTACATTTCAGAATAATGTGAATGCTACAATTCCCTCCAACGGAATGGCCCTTCATAGTGTCTACGTTTCAGAACAATAGAGTTCCTATGCCCCATTAAATACCATGGCGCATCTTATTTCAACGTTACAAAGTAAGTAAGCAGTAACATTCTATGCATTGCATTATGCTTATTTGCTCCTACATTCCAAACGACTGTGAAATTTACAGTTTCAAGCAACGAGATGGTGCTTCATAATGTCTGCATTTTAAGGCAATAGAATTCTAATGCTCCATGGAATGCAATGGCGCATCTCATTTCAATGTTCCGAAATAAGTAGGTTGCAATCTTCTATGCACAGCAATATGCCGATCTGCTTCTATATTTCAAAAGAAAGTGAAATCTACAGTTCCTTGCAACGGGATGGTGTTTCAGTGTCTGCGTTTTGAACGAATAGAGTTCTAATGCACTATGCATTGCGATGACGCATATAATTTCAACGCTTCAAGGTAATTAGGTTGTAATGTCTTATGTATCACATTATGCCTAACTGCTACTACGCTTCAAAAGAATGTGAATCTTACAGTCGCTTGCATCGGGATGGCAATTCATAGTATCTGCTTTTCAAACCAATAGATTACTTTGTGCATCGCAAGGGCGCATATCATTTCAGCGCTTCAAAGTAAGTAGGTTGTAATGTTCTACGCATCGAAATCTTTTCATTTGCTTCTATGCTTCAAAATAATGTGAATCCCTCATCACTTCATTGCAACGGAGTGGTTTTTTATAATGTCGTTGTATCAGAGGAATATATTTCTAATGCTTCATGCATCGCGATGGCCCATATCTTTTCAACGTATCTAGATAAGTAGGTAGTAATGCTCCATGCGTCGCATTATGCTTACCTGTTACAACGCTTCAAAAGTATGTGTAATGTACAGTACCCTGCAACCAGATGGCGCCTTGCAGTGTCTTCGATGCAACGCGGTAGTGTTCTATTGCTCCATATAATGCGATGTCTCTCGACGTTACAAAGTGAGCAGTAACATTCTATGCATCATATCATGCTTATTTGCTTCTACATTCCAAAGGAATGTAAATTATACAGTTCCGTGAAACGAGAGAGAGAACGTTATTGCTCTGGAAGGTAGATACTACGAAGTGCCATTCCGTTGCATGGAACTGAAGAATTCACATTCTTTTGAAGTATAGAAGCAGAAAACAATATTTCTGCGAGTAGAAGATTGCAACTTACTTTCTTCGAACCGTTGCAACGGGATGCGCTTCCGCATTGCAAGGAGCATTACATCTTTATTGCTTTTACACGCAGACACTATGATGCGCTATCCCGTTGCAAGTAACTATGTTCTTCATATACTTTTGACGTATAGAGGGAGATGAAATCAATACATTGTATAGAACATTAGAACTTACTAACTTTATAACATTTAATGAGATGTGTCACCGCATTGAATGGAGTGTTAGAACTCTATTGCTTTGACACGTAGGCATAATGATGCGTAATCCAGTTGGAAGGAACTGTGAAGCTCAGATTCGTTTAATGTGTAGAAGCAGATAAGAATGAAGCAGTGCATAGAAGATTACAGCTACTGGAGTTTTTATAGTGTCTATTCTGCTTAGATTTAGCGGAGAGTGTAAGTATATATACTAATTAGAAATGTTTATTTAAAACATCCTGAAATGATACAAAATTATATGGAATTTAATTGTACTGGAGCAATTGGACGGATTACCTATTTACTCTTGACTAAAATATATGATAAGTGTGAATATATATACTAATTTGAAATTTTTACTTTGAACATCATGAAGTGTGAATTCAACAGAGACATTTAATTGTAGAACTGAGAAACACTATCGCGTTGCATGGACGTTTGGAACTCAACTACTTTGACAAGTAGACATTATGAAGCTCTATACAGTAACATGGAACTATAGAAATAACATACATAGTAGTGTAGAAACTAGTAAGCACGATTGTATTGTGTAGAACCTTACAACTTACTTACTTTGACACATAGAACTAAGAATTTCCATCGCGTTGCATGGAACATTGGATGTTAATTACATTGACAAGCTGGTATTTAGGAGAGCTATAGAGTAACATGGATATGTAGAAATTGCATGTAATTGTATTGTAGAACCAAGTATGCATAGTGGCTTGTATTGAAGCTTACTACTTACTTACGTTGAAAGGAGAAGCCATCACGCTACAAGGAACTGTAGAATTCACATCACTTTGAAGTCCAGAAGCAGATAAGCATAACGCAATGTATAGAACGTTACAGCTTACATGCATTAAAACGTAAGAAGGAGATGCGCCAACACATTGCAAGTAGCCGCAGAACTTTATTGCCTTGACAACTAGACACTGTGAAGCGCAATCCCCTTGTAAGGAATTGTGGAATTCATATTCCTCTGAAGTGCAGAAGTGGATAAGCATTATGCTATGCATGGAACATTACAACTTACTTACTTTGTATCGTTGAAAAGAAATGTTGCATGGAGCATTAGATGTCAATTACTTTGATAAGTTGAGACTTAGAGAAAATCTTCACATGTGTAGATGCGGTGCCCTCCGTGGCATACTGAATACTTTTGGGTTCTTATGGTTGTCCTGCTTGTTCTGCTTTCGGTGTAATCGTCATCAGAATGTCACCTGATTTCTCCGTAGTACGTTGATTCGTGGAACGTGAATGGTCCGATAGTCTCCCGTCGACCCGACTTGCGGTTGAGCTTGCCCTTGCGTTCATCTCTGGTACACAGTTGGCCCGTTTCTCCAAAAACTCTAGAAGATCCGTGTAAGACGGCACCTTGTTGTCTTTACTGTGAGTCCCATTGGAATAACGTATTAGCATTTATCTTTCCTCGAATGATGGAAAGCAGAAGTGTTCCATTGCGAGATGTTTTCTTTGGAATTTTTCAGTGCGCGCAGAAGTTGGTTGACGGTGTCGACGATATTGCCCAGTGTTTCTGCAGTGTTCCTTGGCGGTTTAAGAATATTCCAGATTGCATCACAATATTTAGTGGCAGCCCGACTTATACAGTCGTATTTACCTTTCAATAACACAATCGCGTCGAGTTATGATATCGAATCAGAGCGAGTTGTGATAGAGAAGTAGTCGTTTTGAATTTTGTAAAGACGTGACGTTTCTGTTTCGTTTTATTCTTCGAGGTCAAATTGGATGCCATCGAATCGTTTCCACGTTTCAGTTAACGCGTAAAGATGGGTTTGTAGTAAACGTATATCCGGTTGTTCTGATGTTTTGCCTGTGTTAAGGAGTCGCGTGAAGGTAGTGATTTGACCGAATGTGGTACCACGTTTACGCCGCAGTGAACTGAGAATAATTTCATGGGGAATGGACTGAGCTTTTTCGAGCGATCGGGTTGTCATCGTGGAACATGAATAAGAAAGGAATGGACGAATAAACGAGTCTACCTTTTCAATGTGAAGATACAAGGTTTGTTAAGCTCCGTCATGATGTCTGGATTCCCTGGTATGTCCGACTTGTTGCTGCTGAGAATCTCAATTTGTCTTGGAGCGTTGGCTTGATTACTGGCATGATTCTTCGATCACTGAATGTTGATTGATTGACACTGTAGTTCGGGCACTCACGTCACTGATTTTAACTGTTCGTTTTTATAACTCGCAGTCGACGAAGCTCATTTTCGGTTGATAAGCCTACGAAGGACGTAAATCTTCATTACGTATCTTTTCGTTACAGTTGCAACGTGCGCTCTAATACCTGTTACAGTAATAGGGAAGTAGATAGATATAATTGGAATTGATACGATTCCTTAACAAACAATTATACTTAACTTAAAATGAATTAAAAGGTTTTAGTGTTTTTCATGTTCTCGGATATGTCTGAATCTGAGTTTCTACTAAACTCATCAGTCATGAAGTCAGAGTGTTTTAATGTGAATTTGTATGGAGGGGTGGTCAAGGGTGTGGCAAATCAATGAGACGTTATTGGTGGAAAATCTGTAGATTTGCTTCTTTCTCTGGAACTGGGAGGAGACAAGAAGGCGCGAAGAGTGGGATCAACGGTTGTAGGTTGGTTGCGACAATTGCGAGAAGCGGGAAATAAGACAATAAAACGGCCAGCTGCATGGTATACACAATTTGAAGAATCACTACGAAGGCTTGATTTTGAAATTTACGATGAGACGACATCTTGTTGCTTTACGAGTTTATTGCTACTATGTGTTTAATAGGGATTTTGCAGAATTTGTGAAATGAGGATGCATGGAGCATGAGAACTGCATTGCATTGGCACGCAAGCATCATGAAGCGCCATTTCGTTGCATGGAATTAAAGAATTTCCATTCTTCGGAAATGTAGGAACAAATAAGTATAGCGATGTATACAGATGATTACAGCTTATTTATTTTGAAAGGTAGAAATGGGATGTGCTATCACATTGCATAGATTAATAGAGCTCTACTGCTTTGACACTTAAACTCTTTTATGCTCCATGAAATTGCATGGATCTGTAGTATTCACATTCTTATGAAGTGCAAAAGCAGGAAGGCGTAACGCTACGTATAGAGGAGTACAACTTAATTACATCGAAGCGTTGAAATGAGATGCTCCATCGCATTGCATGTAGCATTAGAAATCTACTGCATTGATGCACAGACACTATGAAGTATCATCTCCTTGCAAGAAACTGTGGAATTTACATTCTTTTAAAGCGTAGGAGCAGGCAAACATAATCGTGAGCATAGAAAGTTACATCTTACATCGAAATGATGAAATGTGATGCGCCACCGCATTGCATGCAGCAGTAGAACTCTGCTGCTATAATACGTGAACACTATAATGCCGCAACCCAATGAATGGAACTATAGAATTCACATTCGTTAGAAGTGTATAAGCAGATCAGCATAATGATATGCTTAAAAGATTACAGGTTACTTACTTTGAAAAGCTGAAATGAAATGTATTATCGCGTTGCGTGGAACATTAGAACTTCATGGTTTTCACACGCAGATACTGTGAAGCACCATCCCGTTTCAAGGAACTGCAGAGTATACATTCCTTTAATGTGTAGTAGCAGGCAAGCATAATGTTATTGAAGGATAATGAAATAATCTTAATTTAAATGTTAATCAATAACTCAGGTTTAATGTCAATCTTACGTACGTGGAATATTCTAGAATGCGAGTGAGAGTGAATGTGCGAAGCAAATGAGTTTTTCGTGTGAGTGTTTTAAAATAATGAAGCAGTTGTTCATTAGCAGTCTTTGGAGTAATATCTCAGTTGAAAAGAACTATTTAATGATATAAAAAATCTTATAATTGTCTTTTATTAATAAGTTTCCTACAATTTTGGGGTCTCGGGCGTAGTAATTATCAAGAAGACATTCAAGAATTAAATCGGATACGTTCTAAAGATTGAAGTATTATCGAATATTTGAAGACAGAGCGTTCAAGATAATTCCTTGACGGTCTAGAACGTTCGAGAAGATACTCAAGCGATGCGAGTGTAGTTTTTAGAGATAGTGCGAGAACGAAAATTAATTATTCGTGTGGAGACAATTCGAGTTTAAACGCAAGTGTCGAGTAATAATTTTTACAATGATCGATTTGAGTAAAATTATTTTTATTAATTACAGTTACAGCGCTAAGAGAGGTATTAATAGAGCATAAACTACTTACTGCTGGTTCGAAAGCTGAATTAATTTCCCGTTTGATGGAAGTTGACCCAGACGGAACGTGAAGTTCATGAAGATAATGAGGAGTCGTGTGCTGGTGTATTAGCAGAACGTGAGTTAGCCGTGTTGCGCCTTGAGTTAGATCCGGTGCGACAAAAATTACAGGTTGAGTAAAATTCGAAAAATGAGCAACGAAGGTCGATGCGTAATTTTGAAGGCGAACTATTTGATGTTGTTAGTAGCGGTGACAATTTCTTAATAGTCTAAAGTAAATCTGGTGATTATAAAATTTGGGAGAAGCAGACCAAATTATTCAAGACGACATATAAATTGGAAGATGACGTTGCACGAATACTTATCGGTATGCTACTGAAGGGAAAAACACTTGAATGATTTCTTTCTAAACCAGAATATACAACTATGGCATTCAACCGACTGCTGGAAGAATTATGAGTTGTTTTATCATCCGCAAAGCAAAATTGAAACGAAGAAGAAATTTGAAGAGCGGTTATGGAACAGGAACGAGACGTTTCATGAATATTTGCACGAGAAGAACATTCTTGGAAATCGAGTACCAATCAACGACCATGAAATACTTGAATATCTGATTGACGGCATTCCCGATGAAATGCTCCGGAACCACGCGCGTATTCTACAGTTTACAACAACCAATCAACTTTCGAAAGCGTTTGAAAAGGTAATTCTTCGAGATCGAGGTATGTCGAGTGTGCAGAGGTCAACAAAGTTTGAGATATGTAATGACAGTTTCGTTAGAAATGAAAGAAAAGAGATTGTCAATGTGGATGAGATAAAAGAATTTATCGGTAATATTGTACGATGTTATAATTGTGGTGAGCACGATCATATTAGCGTGAATTGTCCAACGAAAGATCGCGGTGTAAAATGTTTTATATGTGAAGAACGTGGACATATTGCGTCGAAACGTTCCAAGAAATTTAAAGCGAGTGAAGAGAGCTGCGCGACATTAGGAGTATCGTACCGAAAGTATCTCAAAAATGTTTTACTTAACGGATGCGAGATCAAAGCAATAATGGATTCAGGAACTGATTTTAGTTTAATTCGCACAGACGAGTACATTAAGCTTGGTTCTCCGCAATTACGACGCAATGAATTACATTTCGAAGGTTCAAGGAATAGTACAACATTAGGTGAGTTTCAAGCAGAAATTTCCGTAGATGGGCACTCATATTGATTTGAATACAAGTAATCTCTGATACCATTGTGCGACACAAGCTGTTAATAGGAACGAATTTCTTAAATGTAACCGATGTCAGCATTAGAGATGGTAAAGTAATCATTCGTCCATTATCGAAAGTAACGCGCGAAATTGTTGAAAGAGAAAATATAGTACCGGAAATATTTTAAATAGATGTAACGAGTGACGTGTTAGAAGAAAATCAAGTTGATGTGTCTGGTGTATTAGATCCTAATTAGCGAGTGACGATAGAAAATCTTGTTAGTAGTTACAAGCCAAGTAAAACCTTTAAACGTGAAATTCCATTGAAATTAATACTGAAAGGCGAAGAGTCTGTATATCAATCAGCGAGACAATTGTCAGCGTTGCAAAAAGAGATTGTTAATGCGCAGATAGAACAGTGGATTGTGGCTGGAGTCGCCTAGTTGCCTACTTCTGATTATGCGATTCCGGTTTTCCTCGTTCGGAAGAAAAATGTTTCGTTTGGATTATGTGTGGATTATCGACAAATTAATAAGAAAATTATTAAAGATAGATATCCGTTACAATTGATCGAAGATCAATTAGATTTGTTTCAAGGCACGCGCATTTTTATTACTCTTGACTTGAGAAACGGTTTCTTTCACATGTGACAGGATAAGTCAGGTCGAAAGTATACAGCATTTATTGTATCAGATGGTCATTATGAAGTCTTACGAATCCCTTTTGGTCTATGTAATTCACCAGCAGTTTTTCAAAGGTTTATAAATACTATATTTAGAGATCTTATTCGAGAGAGAATAGTTTTAGCATACATAGATTATTCGATTACTTCATCACATGATATTAAAAGTAGGATCAAAAATCTTGAAAGAGTTTGAATTATAGCAAGCGGAGCCGGTTTAATATTCAGTTGGGAAAAGTATTGTTTTGTGCAAACTTCTGTCAAATTTCTCGGGCATGTATGGTTATATATATAATGTATATATATAGCAATGGTTATGTTCGCCCCTCGCTAAAACTGATGCAATCCGATGACTTCCAATGTTAAACACATACAAAGTTTTCTTAGACTAATCGGGAATTTTCGTAAATTTACACGTGAATACCCAGTAATTATGCGACATTTGTCTAACCTTCTGCAAGCGAATACTAAATTTTGTTTTAGAGTGACTGAAAAGGAAGCATTCATACGACTTAAATTTTTACTGAGTGAGAACCGAATAGTGAATTTGTATCAAGTAGAAGTAGAGATGGAGTTGCATACAGATGCTTCTGCGTTAGGGTACGGAGCACTTTTATTTCAAACAAATAACAAAGATCAACCTTTTCACCACGAATATTATTTTTTAGTGGTAAGACAGCTTCTCTTGAATCTAAATGCAGTAGCTATGAGTTTGAGGTTTTAGCAATAGTAAAAGCTTTGAAGAAATTAAGAGTTTATTTACTAGGTATTTCATTTGTTATTGTTACTTATTGCCGAAATTTTACTCTTACAATGAATAAGATAGATCTTTGTTTGTGAGTTGCGTGATGGACATTATCGTTAGAAGAATTTGATTACCGGATACAGCATCGTCCAGAGAAGGACATGATACATGTTGCTGCGCTTAGTAGAAATGCACCTCCTGCCATTTTCTTAATCGATGAATCTGATGCAAGCCTTACAGAACGTTTGCAGAAAGCACAGGAAGATGATGAGACTGTTATGAAACTTCGAGATTAGGTACTTCAAAACAAGACGAATGATTATGATCTACGGGGAAATTTTCTGTACAGAGCAAGAAATAAGGCAAGCTTATGAGTGTGGACATTTGTCTATAGTCAAGACTGAGGCTATCGTACGTAAAGATTATTGGATTCCAAATCTTGGGCAGCAAGTGGAAAAGGTGGTAAAGAATTGTGTTACATGCATCTTAGCCGAAAAGATGCAGGGGAAGCAGGAGTGTCATTTAAATCCGATTGAAAACGGGAGTATTCCTTTTAATACATTTCATATCGATTATCTTGGACCGCTGCCATCAGCAAAGAAAACGTATCAGTTCATATTTGTAGTGGTAATTGCTTTTGCAAAATTTACATGGCTTTATACTACAAAACCTACTACTACAGCTTAAGTTTTGTCACGCCTAAAAAAGCTAGCGAATATTTTTTGTAATCCGCGTCGAATAATTTCTGATAGGGGTACGGCTTTCACAGCAAATGGTTTCAAGCAATATTGTCAAGAAAAGAATATAAAACGTGTTTCAACTACAACAGGAATTCCTAGAGCTAGTGGTCAAGTTGAACATCATAATAGAACATTCATACTGTTGTCAGCAAAATTAGCTGCACCTAAGCCCTGTGAATGATGTAAGTACTTAGAAGTAGGTCAAAAATGTTTGAAATGAACAATACATCGAAGTATTGGCACGTCACCATTTCATCTTCTCTCTGGGACACATTCACGTCTTAATGTCATCTTGGCATCCGAGACATACTTGAAAAGGAATGGATCGCACGTTTTCAAGATAAACGAGATGAAGTACGACTCAAGCACGCAAAAATATATCCAGAATCCAACGAGAGAATAGGCGAACTTTTAACAAGAGTAGACGAAAAGCTAGAATTTATCGTGAAGGAGATCTAGTAGCAATTAAACATGTACAACAGAGTCCTGGTCTAAAAATAGCTCATAAATATTTTGAATCGTATGAAGTTACACGAGTTTTAAGCAATCAACGATTTGTAGTTCGAACGGTAGGGGAAGGAAAAGGATCCCTACAAACATCTACGTCAGCAGATTCTATGAAATCGTGGATCGAAGAAATCTATGACATTTATCTCAAATCAGAGACGATATGAATGAAGACATTCGGGACGAATGTTCATGCAGGATAGGCATGCCAAGTGAAGGATAACGAAATTATCTTAATTTAAAAGCTAATCAATAATTCAAGTTTTAAATGTTAAGTGCGTGGAATATTCTAGAATGCGAGCGAGAGCGAATGTGCGGAAAAAATGAGATTTCGTGTGTACGTTTTAAAACGATGAAACAGTTGTTCATTAGCAGTCTATGGTGTAATATCTCAGTTGAAAGGAACTATTTAATGATTTACAAAACCTCGTAATTGTCTTTGATTAATGAGTTTCCTACGTTATGCACAAAAGATTGCAGCTTACTAAATTCGATACGTACAAATGAAATGCACAGTCGCATTGCATGGAGCATTAGAACTCCATTGCTTTGACAAGTAGACACTATAAAACGCCACCCTGTTGCATGGAAGTGTAGAATTCACAACCTTATGAAGTGTAGAAGCAGAATGAGCATAATGCTATGCATACACGATTACACCTTACTTTAAAACGTTGACATGAGGTGCGACATCGCATTGCATGGAGCGTTAGGACTCTCCTCATTTGACACGTAGACACTGTGAAGCGCCATCCCGTTGCTTAGAACTGTAGAATTCACTTTCTTTTGAAGTATAGAAGCAGATAAGCATAATGCTATGCATGGAGGATTGCAATTTACTTAGAGTGAAACGTTGGAATCAGATTCGCCCCGGTATTGAATGGGGTATTAGAACTCCATTGCTTTGACACGTAGACATTATGAAGCTCCTTCCTGTTGCATGGAACTGTAGAATTCACATTCTTATGAAGTGCATACGCAGATAAGCGTAATCCTATGCATAGAATGTTTCAGCTTACTTACTCGGAAACATTGATGTGAGATTCGTCACCGCATGTTATGTAGCATTAAGACTCTGTTGGTCCAACAGGCAGGCTGTATGAAGGGCCATCTTGTTGCATGAACATGTAGAATTAACATTCTTTTGAAGTGTAGTGGCAGATGAGTATAATGCTATCCATAACAGCTTACTGCTGTTGGATTGTTTCACATGTCAACGGAGAAACAAAAATGAATCTTGAGTTAGGAAATAGAATCCAGTATATAAACTGTGAAAGAGTTATGTCGGTTCGAGTAGGGGTCACGACTGTTTATACCTAGTGGCTTGAAAGGAAAGCACGTGCAGAGTTTGCGTCGTGTATTTCTTTAGGGGGACACTATATTTCCTATGTGGAGTCCTCACAATTATTAGAGTTTTTAAAACGTAAAGATGTACCTTCAGACCTTAAGAATAAAGTTGCAGACTATAAAAAAACTTTGGACAGCTTTTCTTTTATATTTACCCATAATTCAATAGGTTATGGGCCTAGTTTACGGATTTTAATAGTAGTAGCACTTTAGTAGATATTCTTTTCAGTGATTACTTTTGTGTATGTGACTATGTGATTATATGTGTAATATCAGAAGTATAAATAAGTGATTAAATTGCAGAAGAAACATTGTTAGTGAATATAAACCTTTCTTCAAGAAAAAAAAGGAGAAATATGAAAAGTACAAAGACCAAGAGAAACATTAAACAATTTGGTGGTGATTGCTACAGTATGTGGCAATTGAGAATTGGTGCACAGTTAAGCTAATTGAATAATTATTGATGAACCCATTCCAGTAAGAATAACTGCAGATTGGAAGAAAGCAGAGAGGATTGCAAAAGGTGTCATTGCTGAAAATTTGGCAGATTCCTTTTTGAGCTTCGCAAATAATGCGAAGACTGCTGCTGAAATTTTGCACAAAATTGGATGGCATATATGAAAGGGAGAGTTTAGCCACGCAATTGGCTGTTGGAAAAAAATTATTAAGTTTAACTACAGGGAGAGCAGCCCTTGATCAAATGTTTTACAACACTGAACGACATAATCACAGAACTCTTAGCAGCGTGTGTAAAATTAGAAGAAACGGATAAAGCTTTCCATTTACTGCTAACCCTTCCAACGTGCTATGGCGAGTAATTACGGCGATAGAACGTTTTCCGAAGACAACCTAACATTAGCGTTTATAAAAACTGGTTTAGTGGTCCACGATGTAAAATTACGAACAGGCTACTCGACAAGCGAGAATGTATTACATACTCAGAAGATACATACAGATAGAGACAATTTTAATCCAAAAGTACATAAAAGACAAACTAATAGAAACGGCAAAATGGAATAATTTAAATGGCCAAAGAAACAATAAATATAAAATGCCATCATTGTGGAAGAAAGGGAATAAAATAAAAGAACGTTTTTATTATTAAGAACGGTCGAGCACGCGGGATAGAAAAAGGTAATCGCCCAGGCAGCTCAAGAAACAGAAGAATTGGATATTGAAAAGGCTGGGACATCCTCGTTTGCCTTTATGACGGGGTACAATGAAAATGGGGAAGGCCATAGAAAGAAATTAAAGTTTCTGTTGGATTGCGGAGCGTCGGATTACGTTATCAAACGTGACAATGTCTTTCCGACATTCGAGGAGTTGAGTACACCCTTGAAGATTTTAATGGCAAAAAGGTGCTATCCGTTAGAAGAATGCAAGAAGCAGGAATGGACATCGTATTTGTGATAGATGGAAACGTTGAGGTAATGAAAACTGGTCAGAAAATAATGAAAGGTAAGGGAAAAAATAACTTATCTATTACTGATTTTCAAATGGAAAATGGTGAAACATTGATTAATCACCAGATTCATAGTGCAGTAAATAATGACTATGAACTGTGGCATTAGCGTTTGGTCCACATTGGAAGATCAAAATTCGTAGAATTGAAGAATAAAAATGTGGTCAGTGATGTAAGTCATATTGAAATGACAGTGCTGAATGATAATTTATGTGAGGCTCGCATTAAAGGTAGGCAAGCACGATTATCATTCGAAAAGGTAAAGAATATGGAGCATGTAAAGTGACCATTGCTTATTATTTATTCAGATGTATGTGGTTTTATTATTCCTTCAACTATTAACGGAAATAATTATTTTCGCCTATTTGTGGACGAATATACACTTTACTGTGTAACATATCTGATTACATATAAATCAAAAGTACTTTTTGCATTTAAAGATTATGTAACTAGAAGCGAGGCTCATTTTAATTTAAAAGTTGTTCACTTGTGTAGCGATGATGGCAGAGAATATCTGTCAAATGAGATGAAAGATTATACTTTATATATTAGATATAAGATGATATATTACACTTCAAAAGAATATGAATTCTACAGACATATACATCGGGACGGCGTTTCATAGTGTCTACGTGTAAAAGTAATAGAGTTCTAATGCTGCATGCGGTGCGGTGGTGTATTTCATTTCAACGTTCGGAAGCAATAATGTTGCAATGTTCTATGTATCGCATTATCCTTACCTACTTCTATGCTTCAAAAGATTGTGAATTCGACTGTTCCTTGCATCGTGATGGGGTTTCATATTGTCTGCTTGTCAGAGCAGTAGTGATCTCATGCTCCACGCGATGCGATGGCACATCCAATTTCTACGTTTAGCACATTGACGCCGGCGTGCATCACAGGTGGGTCACACGTGTGTGTTCCGCTGGGCGGTGTGCATCATCGGTGGGTCACACGCGTCTGATCCTTGGGGCGGCTTGCATCACTGGTTGGTCACACGCGTCTATTTTGTGATCCGGTGTGCATCACGTTGGGTCGCACTTGTATTTCAGAAAGTAGATAGTACAAAATAGGTTCATTTTTCAATTTTCAACATTATAAGCAGACATTCAATCTTCAAAATATAACAATTCAATATTGTGAACCTAACATAATTATTTAATTTTTTTATGTAATTTTTCAAAACACGATGGGTGGAATTCCGGTTGACCCTTACATCGGTTGCAATAGGTTTTTGCTTTTATCGCCTTATTAGCGGCATACTGCCCACGATTTATTCTAAATATATGTTTATAACATTCTTTACATTGCTGTCTCGTCTTTATCGTGCGTTCTTGAAACGACAACAGAAAATGTTTAATATTTTCATACCTTTGGTAATTCATTTTTTATGTATACAATAGCAATTAACGAGAGAAGTCGCGCAAACTAATTCGATAACTATTTTTCTATACCACTTTACTGTTCTGCGTAATCAACTGTGATAAGAAGACATCTGGTCGGATGGTCAAACCACTTCGTAGCTTTGTTATAAACGAACACTCTGACTGGCTTTAACTTATTAGTACTACCCTGGACAATAACACATTTGTGGTTTTCAGAAGTGGCTATCATGCATACAGGCCTCTTATCCGTCCATTTTAAGAATTTGAAGCCGTTCCCATTTGGAAAATACATAAAGCCACCCCGTTGCTGTTTCCGTTTGGCCTGCAGCGGGAGAAATTTTTTATTAATTTTTACTGTACCAGAAATAAATGTTCCTTTTTGCAAAAGTTCTTTGGCCAATGGGACACTATTATCAAAATTATCTGCGTGTAATACACGGCGTCCAAATGATAATTCAACCTTCAACATCATAACTACAGCATGCACATGTGATCTAACTATTCTGGTTGTATTTTTTCCGGCGTAAATAAGAATGTTGTTGGTGTATTCTTCCGGAAGGTACAGTTTACACTGTCTTACACCATATTTATGCCGCTTTCCTGGGATATATTGGCAAAAACTGAGGCGTCCTCGCCACGAAACCATGGTTTCGTCGATTACAATATTTTTGCAGAGCTTAACAGTAATTTTGAAAGTGTGGAAAATTTCGTTAACAATAATTCTGAGTTTATACAAACGGTCCTCAGGTTTCCGGTCCTTTTGGTGAACTGAAAATATCTAAGTATCGATATAAACCTATCGATATATACATATCCTTTTGAGACCAATATAATTCTTTTTTAGTTTCTCGATATTTTTATTTTCTCTCACGATATCGTCATTTTTCGTTGTACCAAGGTACAATGGCAAGGCCCTTACAGTATGGTATATAATCTGTTGTCTGACATTCCTAGGATTTCCTCTTAATGAATGCAATGTTTCCACAGATTTTCCTTTCCTTTCTCTTTAGTTACGTTGTTGTTACTTTATGCTCTCTACCCTCTACATTTCCTCACTGCACCATCCCGAAAACGACGTTATACGATTACTTCAGGATAGCGCCCCGGTCTCGCTACCCCGAGATCGAGTGTTCTCTCTTGCATCCGTTGATTTATATATGTCATATATTGGAGAATGTTCCCTCTTATCCTTTGTATTTTTCGAATTATGTTTCAGTTAGATGTATATTAGATACGCGTAGATATATCGGATTTCCGTACGATTTTTTAGTAAAGTTTTATTCTTTTCCGTCTGTTCGTTTTCATTTCACCAAAGGCGCTCTTGTATTCGATGCGGACCCGCTCCGATTGAACCCGCCGATAATTACATTACATTACTTGAATAAACGGAGCGTTCAATCGAAGCGGATCTCTGTCACTCTGTTACTGCGGAAGGCTTACTGCATAGCCTTATCCCTGGGAAAGTTGATTATGTTTGATTTAGTTAGGTTACACTAGGTTAGGTTAGGTTGAGTTATACTTGGAAATGTTTGCATGTAGCTCGGTTATGTTGGATTAGATTTAAGAAAGCGTTGGTTTGATTAGTTTATGTTTAAAAGAGGTAAAGTTAGATTGTGCTAGATTGGGTTAGATTTGAGTGAAAGCAGGTTAAGTCCGATTACGTGTAACTGAGGTTAGCTTGGTTCAAATTAAGTTTAGATGATGTTAGATTAAGTTATGCCAAGTAAGAGATGGATTACCGATAGCTGGCAATGCCACCCGTCGATAGTTCTTGAATTTCGGACTATTGACAATAGCAGCCGTCATTATATCATGAGTTATCGACCGCAGGCATCACCTGCTGCCGATATATCGTGAGATACCCACCGCAAGCAACACCAGTCGTTGATAAGTGTTGAGTTACCTACTGTTGGTTACACCAGGCGTATGTGAAAGCATACGTTATCGGTTGTTGGTAACTCCAGTCGTCGATTATTCATGGATTATTAACTACAAGTAACACCAGCCAGAATCACAAAATTATAGTAGGAAGCTGGAAATAATGGGTGATGCAATGTACACTTTTATTTTGCAAAGACAGTAAATCTGTTACTAATCAGTCTTTATTCTATGGGGCAATATTGAAAAACTGAAGGAATGTCTGATTTTACCCATTATGCGTGTAATCCAGGTGTGAATAATTAACTGAAGGTTTACAATTAATACACGAATGTATAATTTATATTTTAGTAAACAAATCAATTTATTTTACAGAATATAAATATTATAGATAAGTTAACTTGTTGCTTGATTCCTTCCTAGAACATATAGATTTGAATAATTATATATGGCAATTGAAAAGAAAGAACAAATTATACAGATAAATCAGAGGAAAAGATCATGCAAATATTAATTGTCATCCAAACTAATTTGAACAGCGAGTTTGTTAACAAAAGTGTAAGCTCAAATACTATAGTATCAGTGCGATTAATCGCCCAAGCAATCACAATTTAAGAGTTAATTAACATCACTTTTGCAAAATTCACAATATGTAAATTTCGTAAATTTTAAAGGTGACAAAGTTGATACACGGTTTTTGGATCTTAAAAAGAGTAAAGGAGTGCGGCAGCGAGAGGAGAATCTAGTTAACCACTAGGTACAACATTAGCAATGGATTCCCAAAATTTTCTCGCAACGCTTTCTCATAAGAAAAAATATATTTTTTACGTTTCAATTAATTAGAAATGCAAAATAATTTTACTAATAACATAATATTATATATCTTTCGGAGTATTAAAACTTGCATGGACAAAGCTGTAATGGGAAGGTTGAAAATTAGCGGTGATCTACGAAAAGCAATGAAATTAGATATATAACCCTTTGCACTCCGCGCACTTTTTAGCTAGAGGTTCCAGCTACTCCGGAACATTTTGATCATGACCGTCAGCTACTCCGAAAGTGTTTACAATGTTGCGACCGCGCAATTGAGGAAGCTCAAAGACCCTGCCGTGTCATTAAAGAAAGCTGGTATATTATATATTTGAAAGCTATGTTTTATTAACAAAATTACGATGTAAAGAATATAACAATACATAAAAATAACAATTATCTTTTAAAATTCTTCATAGTATGATACCGTGAAAAGCAATCCCCAAGATGCATTCGTGGCTTGCCAGGAGAAGTATCACAATATTCACTGGTTTCATGCCTTTCACCTTTATTCTGCCTGTTAGAGCAAACGACACAATCTGTTTTTTTGCCCTTCCGCATTACGTGAAGCTTCCCGTTTAGACTTATCTCAACAGATGCAGATGCAGACGATGAAGCTCTCGATCTTTCTTGTCGAAAATCGTTAACTAGTTGATCTACTAGCAGTTTCACATATTTCAAATGTGTCAATGGTTTCTCATTTCGATTTTTTTTTACAGTCTTATATATAATATATGAATTGATCACACAGACTTCCATGCCCCAAAAAAACATTTTCCTCCACCACCTCAATGATTTTCTCAAAAAACAATACGTGGCTGCGTATTGATCGGCTCGATCAACGCCGCCCATGGAAGCTGTAGAGCTTACAATTGCATTAGGTTTCCTAATGTTTATCTCCATCCCCCCTCGCAGAATTCTTCTTGCTGTTATCATTCCAGCATCATTCCACGTGCTCAAAAGGAAAACGACTCTTTTGTCTTTCCAGGCTAAAAACATGGCTTCCCCTTTTTTTCTAATAAAGGTTTCCTGCTGTGAAAACTTTTTTTTCGATAGCTTTGGAATACCTTTTCTATTTGTTTTTATAGTTCCAGTTAAGTGGCACATCATTTTCATTAATTCCTCTGCCAAAGGTATACTGGTATAATACCTGTCCGTAAACATTTGCCCTGTAGTGGACTGCTTTCAGGAGAACCGTACGATAAATCAGACTTAGGCTCAATAGCGGTGGTCTGGTCGCCTTTCAAATTTCATTGTTTCGTGTTTTACGCTGACAGACAAAATTACGATTGAAAGAAACGGAGCAAGCTCGGTCGCCAGACCGATGACACTTATCGTTAGCGCGTGCCGAAATATCTTCCTACCTGTATAAAGATACAATGTTGCCTGTAGATGCTGGCGTGCCGTGTCGCCGCAGCGGCGACAACGGAGTGCTATGGGCTATAATACGTGTCGCCGCAGCGGCGACAACGGAGTGCAAAGGGTTAAAGGTCAATTTAAAGTCGAAACTCACTTTGAAAAATTAAATACCGTCTTCTTAAAAAGAACCGACATATTAACTAATTAAGGAAAAATTATTCCTACTTTTAAAAATGTTGTTACTTTTTCTAAACGTTTAATATGATAATATAAAATATTTAAAATATTAAAAAAACGAAAGTAAAATATATTTTTATATATATACTATATTATATTATGTAATATATTTTGTAACGCTAAACGACAAAAATTAAATAAATTACGCTTGAATATATTTATTTACGTAGATTGAACTTTACTTATACATTTATAATAAAATGATCATAATTATTCATATTTAATATTTTCTTTGGAAACAATGAGCAAAGATATAAAGTACTTTGTTATTATAGTTCTAGCTGCTTCACAGGTTCCGAAGATGATAAAAGAGACCAACGGCAGCAAAACGTCTAATGTCTCATAATTATTTTATAGTTGAAAGATTATTAAGCTTTATGCCTGAATGGATATAAGTATAACTGCCAAAATGAAATGAGATCGCAAAATGATGTTTACACACCTGAGTGCTGCAATTTTGACGTATATAAATTTCTGATAAAATCATATAAATGTTTATAATCTAATTATCAATTATAAGTGGAATTTTCCAATTTATCCATGTAATAGTCCGTTCTTTTTATACGCATTCTCCAATACATACACAGTGTCTTCAATCTTGATGGATTTTGTGTGTGTGTGTGTGCGTGCGTGCGTGCGTGTGTGTGTGTGTGTGTGTGGTAGCAGTTGCAGAAATACCACCTAATAGGTTTCATAGTTTCGATTCTAGTAAATCGAATAAAATGGCATAAGAATTTCTGTAGAATATCAAGACGATGTGAAGCTGCTATTGCACTGCATACAGCATTTTTCACTGGAAGAATTTTTCTTCCAACGTGTCAACTCCAGATTTATTTGAATTGTTCTTGTTTAGAAAATTAAAACTGAATGACAAATCCCTTAACACAGCGCGTCGGTAACCACGATACCCAACAAATCCCAGTTTCCTTTATCTGAGATTAAGGTCTGCTTTCCTTGTTTCCATACTTCTTTACGTGGCGTTACATTCTTAAGACTCTTTGTAAATTACAAAGAACAGAAACGCTACATGGATTATAAAAGTGTAATAGTTTAATTTATATAATCTTGAACATTATAAATCCGTTTACGTTGCTTTGCTTGTTGTATATGTTTATCACCTGGCGCTAAACCAACTACTACTACCATCATCCCTTTCTAAAATTTGGAAAATCCACCAGATCTAATGAAACCTTGCTTAGGTTGCAGCAGAAATGAAATTACATTGACAGAAGTACCAGCTAGTTCTCCACGCCTATTTGAAACAACACCAAATCTCCTGGTTAAACATGAATATATTAAATGTGACTTGGACTTTCAAATTTGAATTTATAAACATCTAACAAATAAATATGTTTTTCTGACTATTCATATCATTATACTTTCAGTGATTTATTATGTGCTGTGATTTGATATATTAACTGCTTGATTATATTTTACAACGAACCTTGAGTACCAAACATTGCTTTTGCTCCTGATAAGAGTGAATAGTTCTTCGTTTTATATTCCTATATCGCATTGGTAATTAAAGTATATGATATTGTTTTTATGCAGTCATGTATAATTATGTACATACAAATTCGCGATTAAGTAGCTATGTGTTCAAATTCAATTCCGAATAATGCTCTGAAGAGCGTTCCAGATTACAAAGGGCAAGATGGCGGCGACACCATACCGGCACTATATTGCTACTTCCGAGGAGTTTCAGCTGATCCGTAGCCATCTACGGCCAGATTCTTTAGCTAAAATACCAGAACATGTTACCAGCACGTTCTAAACAAGCATAACACACCGTGTGAATCATGCAGCACCAGTACTATAGTGACACGCGTATCATCGCTCCATTCATGAATCTTTTCAGCAATGACGTAGGGCCACATTTGGTAATGGGGTACCTGTGCTTTCATACAAATTAGAACCGTTAGATGTTCAACATATGAGTACTAATATTTATTTTGATAGTCATTTTCGTATATGTATAGTTATTGTGAGAGTTGTATATATTTCTTTCAACCCGTCATAAACTAAAAATATTATTTATAAAAAAATATTACTAAGAAAATAAAAATTCATGCTGTTGCGTCCCTAACTTCGCCTTGTGTAATTTCTTAAATAACATGCTGTCATCGTATTTAATATAACCTTCAATTACATGAATTTGTAACAATAAATTGAAGAAAATATATATAAAGTAAATGTATATATTTTTATGATAAAGTAATTAACGACTTTATCGAAAAAATCGCCGTATTGAGCTAGTTTACAGAGAATAATAAAGTCGAGTTTTTACATTTCTGTTTCGTGCCAGTGTATCTATTTTGGAATCAAAATAAATAAATTGCTTGGTTTAGCCATTTTTCATATTCGCTTATAATTTTTGTGGAATCAGTTTTCCCATTAGTAAATGTCAGCCTACGCCACTACTACGTGTGTAGCTATGGCGAGCTGATAGTGTCATTGCCACGGTCGTGTAGCCCGTGTGCTATATCGCGGTGCATTAATAGTGCCGTGATACAAGTGTCGCCCCGGTAATAAGAGTATGCCGTTACGAGAGCTGCGTAGGAGCACGGTCTTTGCTCAGTTCTACCACAGAATTCGTTCCATCCGTTGTCATTGTTGTGCCAATCGCTGGTTGTTTGGAATATTGTAGTGCATGAGGCCTTGTTTCTGATCGTTGTCAAGGAGATGGATTTTCATTCCTCCATTTTAGGATTTTGTTAATTATTGTTTGGAAATTTTGCCGTTTGTGAATTACCGCATTGTGAATTCAACTTATATGCGACCTTTTTGGTCTTCATCTTTTGTTACATGTAACATTATATATGTAATGCACGTTTGTTATGTAATGCTCAGATTTCCAATCCTCAGATTTTTTTATACTTTGGTAAAGCAAGTTATTCGATTAATATATATTTATTAGGCATAGATATAAATAATTAGAAAAATGTTATTGCAATAAGTATGTTGTTGCAATTATATATTTAAGGTCTGAAGGTGTAGATGCAATTAGCGTCCGATGTTTTACGTGATCCAATCGACGTATCGAGTGAAGCTATGAAATATGAAAATCTTTTACTATTCTTCGACACCGTTCCATGTTAAATGAATGATTAGTTTTGCAAGACAAGAAGCTTGAATTCGTGAGATCTCTGCGACCAAAGGTAATTTGTAAGTAATACATTTTTTCTCTTTGAAATATTTGCCTTTGCATAGAACACAACGTACAGAACTAATTGCCTGATAACGTGTCTAGATGCCAACGTGTCGAAGCAATAGAGTTTTACTACATTATTCGACGCGATGTCGCATCTCATTTCAATGTTGCGTAATAAGATGTAATGTTCAATGCAATGCGTTTTGTGTAACTGCATCTACTGTCACGTCCGGCGAAATAATTTTCCGTTTATCCGGAGGCTTCACGACACTAATCTATTTGTTCGAGATTCGATCTGCGGAAACGCATTACGACCTGGTCCGACTATTTCAGCTTACGCGGCACGAGAAAAACACTCGCAGTTCGTGGATAATAGATGTAGTAAATCCTATCTCTCGCTGGTGTCGTATTCGATACATTAGTAGAATTCTCGCCATGGATCGTTGACTGGCATCGATGTAGATGTTGGCCTGTTAACGGAGACTGATATTTCAATCAGCTTTCAGCGAAGCGGGTAAAGGCGGCTTGGATTCGGCAGGGACCGTGGATAACGCAGCAATCTCGACTGCGGAAAAAGGAGACTCGGCGTTGCTGGAGACACTGAACCGGTGCGAAGGAGAGAGGTCGCTGGTATAGGGGGATCCGGGATACGTTATCCACGTACAAGTGAACGAAGGAAATTCTTCCTATACGCGGGTCGTGTTCTTCGCGAACCAGAATCACGTCCCATTCACCAAGTTTTTCTGTACTAACAGACAATGGTCGGAAGGATAAGCGGCGGTCCGCTCTATCGCAACTCTGTAAAGCTGGGTTCTATACTCCTTCGAGGTGTTGGACAGCTACCCAGTTGTATGGAAGTGACACGTGGAAGTATTCCTACCTAAGGGTTGTATTAAATGCGAGAAATAGTATTTAGATTTAGTAGATTTAGGAACTAGTAGATATGGTGATGAACTTGTAAACAGGATATAGTAAAATAAATGAAATATGTTCTAAGTTAAAACTATACAAGGTCAAAATTATTCTAAGTTATAACGTATGAAATAGAAATAATAGCCTAATCTCCACGTAGCCTAATCTCCATATAGAGGCGGCTAATGGCTTGGGTATATGATATGGTACTGGAGGATTCGACTCCATGGAGTGGTATCTCGATGTAGACTGATCTCTGGAGTCGCGTCTCGGACATCCTCGGTTTGCGTAGCGCATCGGTAGCAGTCGCTCGTAGTGGGGAGCGCGTGGTCCAGCGAGCGGGAACACGCGGCTCGTCGTGGTGATACCTGTGCGTGTCGTTCGCGCAGGTACGTCTTAATATCTAATCTCATATGTACGGAATTAGAATTACGTGTTTCTTGTGGATTGTTACAATATATATCATGAGAACTTACATCTAGGGTATGATACAGGTACATAGATATAACATTAGAAATAATATATAGGTCCTGGCAATGTAGGTTCCTTGAACTGAAATACTCCCCATTCCGGTAACGGGCTGCTGCTTCTTCCTTCTAGCCGGAGACTTCAGTGCGAGGGAGGCGGGTATATTCGTAGGTACGAACAATAGGGCGATCAGCATAGGTGCGAGTGAGACAAAGTTGCACTTTGGTGCGAACGAGACAGAGCTGCTCGTTGGTGCAAGCAAGACAGCGATGCGTATTGGCATGCATGAGACAGAGGTGCTCGTAGGTGCGAGTGGGCGCGTGGACATCTGCGAGCGCAAACGCTGCTGGTTGCAGGATACGCAGAAGTGTACGGCAGGTTCACTGCGTGCAGGGATTGATGCAGGAGGCGGCGAAAAGGCTGATGGGTGGCAGGCGCAAGGCCTGACGTAACACTACAAATCAAAAGAAAGTAAATGCCACTCTTCCTTGCTACGGAACAGCTTTCCTAGGTGCCTACGTTCCGAAGCAATAGAGTTCTAACCCTTTATAAAACGCGATATCGCAGCTCATTTCTATGTCTCATGATAAGCAGTAATATTCAATGCAACGCGTTATGTATATCTAGCCCATACCTCAAAAGAATGTAAATGCCACAATTTTATGGTACGGAATAACGCTTCTAGTTGTCTACATAACGAAATAGTAGTATTCTAATGCAGCATAAAACACGATATCGCATCTCATTTCTAAGTCTCATGATAAGATGTAGTATTCATTGCAAAGTGTTATGTATACATCGTCTACACTTCAAAAGAATGTAAATGCCACACTCCCTCGCTACAGTGTAGCGTTCCTAGATGTCAACGTACCGAAGCAATTGAGTTTTAATTCTTCATAAAACGCGATATCGCATCTCATTTCTATGTCTCATGATAAGGCGTAATATCAATGCATCGCGTTATGCATATCTCGTCTACAATTCAACAGAATATAAATGCCATACTTTCTTGCTACGGAATTGCACTTCTAGACGCCTACATATCGAAGAAATAGAGTTCTAATTCTTTATAAAACGCGATGTCGCATCTCATTTCTACGTTTCATGGTAACATTTTACATTGAATGCAACGAGATATGTATATCCCGTCTACACTTCAAAAGAGTGTAAACGCCACACTTACTTGCTACGCAACAGCATTTCTACATGTCCACATATCGAAGCAGAAGTTCCCGAATTTTTCATAAAACGCGATGTCGCATCTTAATTCTATGTTGCATGATACGATGCAATTCAACGCAACGCGTTATGTATATCTCGTCAACATTTCAAAAGAATGTTCAATCCACACTTACTTGCAACCGGATAGCGTTTCAAGATGTCTACGTATCGAAACAATTGAGTTCTATCTCTTTATAAAACGCGAAATCGCATCTCATTTCTATGTCTCACGATAAGATGTAATATTCAATGCAACGCGTTATGTGTATCTCGTCTATACCTCAAACGAATGTAAAAGCATCTCCTCCTTGCTAAGGAACAGCATTTCTAGATGCCTACGTATCGAAATAATAGGGTTCTAACTCTTTACAAAAAGCGATATCGCATCTCATTTCTGTGTATCGTGATAAGATGTAATATCCATGAAACGCGATAAGTACCTCTCCTCTACACTTCGTAAGGATGTAAATGCAAAACATCCTTGCTGCGGATTAGCGTTTCTAGATGTCTATGCATCATAGCAATAGAGTTCTAATGCTTCATAAATCGTGATATCGCATCTCCTTTCTATGTCTCATGACAGGATGATGAATTCAATGCATCGCGTTATGTATATTTCGTCTACACTTCAAAAGAATATGTGTGCCACACTTCCTTGCTACGGAATACCTTTCCTAGATGTCGACGAATCAGAGTAATAGAGTTCTAATAATACTTCACTAATCGCTATATCGCATCTCATTTTTGTGTCTCATGATAAGATGTAATATTCAATTGCAATGTGTTATATATATGTCGTCTACACTTCAGAAGAATGTAAGTACCACACTTCCTTGCTACGGAATAGCGTTTTTAGATATCTATGTTTCGAAGAAGTGGAGTACTAATTTTTCATAAAACGCGATGTCGCATATCATTTCTATGTCTCACGATAAGATGTAATTCAATGTAACGCAACAACTATATTTTGTCAACGCTTCAATAGAATGTGAAACCCACAATTCCTTGCTACGGATTAGCGTTTCTAGAAAACCACATATCAATACAATTTAGTTCCAATGCTTCATAAAACGCGATATCGCATCCCACTTCTATATCGCATGGTAAGATGTAATATCAATGCAACGCGGTATATATATCTCATCAACACGTCAAAAGAAATTAAATCCCACACTTCTTAGCTACGGAATCGCGCTGGTAGATGTCTACATATGGAAACAATAGAGTTCTCGTCTAGATAGTCGTCTATGTAGAGTATATCTCGTCTGCTCCTCAAAAGAATTTAAATGTCGCCCTTCCTTGCTACGGAACAGCGCTTTTAGATGTCTACAGTTCTAATTCTTCAAAAAACGCGCCATCGTGTCTCATTTCCATGTCTCATGACAAGATGTACTATTCTATGCAATGCGTTGTGTACATCTCGTCAAAGCTTCAAAAGGATGTAAATGCCACAATTCCTTGATACGGAATAGCGTTTTTTGATGTCTACATTTCGAAGCAATAGAGTTCTAATGCTTCATAAATGGCGGTATGTCACATCCCGGGGTGCGATTTCACTCGAAACGATGACACGACGTCGTAGCCATTCCCGAAACGTACGCGAATTGCGCCTGGACCGGGTTCGTTGGCGTTCTGGACTCTAAATTACAGAATATTAACGCTAAAGCTTACGTATAAGCTTACGATACGCCGTATGGCTGCGGCATATGGCCGGAACGGTTGTATGGTCACAGGGACGAGTTTCCATACGGGCTGACCCTAGCTGGCAGGTACGGACCCTGGGACAGGGCGATCCTGAACACGAACGTGTCGAACGGCGGAAAAGGTATCCTTCGCAGGAACAGGAACTCGATTGCAGAGATTGACGTATGCAGGAACATTGCCCACGTATTCACGAATAAGACGACGTATGAACACCTTCCTCCCCGCGCGTCGTGTACGCCTTTTCGGAGTCTCGAAGTTCATCAAGAGCACTTGTACTTCGGAAGATAACGGCACGGCTAAGCGCCGGTTCGCTCTAGCAGTACAGTGTCGACCTGGGCGCAAGATACTCGATTACTGCAGAACTGAAGTAAGAGCGGCTAAGCGGTGGTTCGCTCTAGTTGTCTACCTCCGGGACTATCGCAGAAGAATTATGGAATTGTATAATATTCGCGAGCGTACCCATGGAATAGAGTTAAGGAATTTGTAATTGAATTTGAAATAAAGAAGATTTGGATCGGGTGTAAACAACGTATATTCTATGAACTTCCCTATACTAGTACACTTGTCTAACTCTAAGTTATTAAACTAAGATTGTAATAAGGAATAGAAATAGTCTAAGTTAAGTTACGGACTCCGCTAACGGAGATGAGATAGAGTCAATGCCATTGAGCTGGTAGCTAGTTGCATATGAGCTAATTGATCGAGTCGGATTGAAACTCCTCGGTTCGGAGGCGCGATTACAAGTGAAGATCAGATCTCGCGTCCGCGACCTCCTCGGGTCGCTGGGCCCTCGCGGTGGGGCGGACGGTTGGAATACGGCGGCCGCTCGGCCTTCGAGGTGGGGCGGCCGGTCGGAGTGGGGAGCAGCTCGCAACTTACCTCTAGCGTAATAACTAGGCGGCGTATGTACATGTATATACTTAACTCTAGGTGTGTGTTGTAGTGTATGTACAGAGGTGAGTAGTGTACTTATACTAGGATCGTATATACGAGAAGAGGGTATACGGGTGCGTGATCGCCGGTGACTTGATGCGGTACGTGGCGTGGTGCTCCTCGCCCTCGTAACGCAAGGTAAGGTCTTCCCGGTCGTATGTGGAGTACCCTTCCTCTCTCTCTCTCTCTCTCTCTCTCTCTCTCCCTCCCTCTCTCTCTCTCTCTCTCCCTCCCTCTCTCTCTCTCTCTCTCTCTCTCTCTCGTATCGTCGTCTCTGAATACTGGAGCGGCGTGTTGACGAGTGGCCCACGTACAGGGGCTCTGAATACGGATGCCGCTGGAGAAGAGGTTGACGCCGGAGGGCGGCAGGCGGTACGCCTGACGTCACAATTCATTAAACGCGATATCGCAAATCCTTTCTATGTCTCATGATGGGATGTAATATTCATTGCTACGCGTTATGTTTATATTGTCAACACGTCAAAAGTATCTAAATCCCACAATTCCTTGTGACGGAATAGCGTTTGTAAGTGTGCGCACATCGAAGTAATAGAGTTCTAATGCTTCATAAAACGCGATATCACATTTCATTTCTAAGTCTCATGGGAAGATGTAATATTCAATGTAAGCGTGGCTGGTTCGCGTTGCAGCTAATTTAAAGCTATCGTGGAATCCGTCCAGAAGTTAATCGAGTCAAATCGGCGTGCATTACTATTTCGGACGTTAGAAAATAATGACGCCAGTAGCACCGCACCGCAAAGTTCGAAACGTGCGAGGCTGACAACTTTTACTGACGCGACCCGAAATTTCGCACATAATAGTATCGTTTCAATTCGGCCGCGATTGTTGATTGACCGTACATACACGCACGCTCCGTATGCTCGTTCGCTCGCGTCGCAGAACCCATGTAATTCCACTCTTCTCACCTTTGATTGGCATACGTGTCGCTCGGAGAATGTTTCGTTATCTAATTGCAATTCCTTCACGTACGTGGACTATTCTGTACGGAGGCTGGTTGGTAGTGATTCGTCCAAGGCCAATTGCAGTTTCCAAAGGTGTTGCATAAATATTTTTGCTGTTATTATTACTGGCACCAGTAAACCTAACGTGTCGACTATTTTTGTTATGGTGGATAAGATCGTGCGTTTGGTGATCCTCGTATCGATGTTTGGATCCACGGAATACATGATTCGGTCGTTCTGCGCGTGCCACGAGGCGCCGAGAGTTTTCATGGTTGCATCTCCAAAATACTTTGGGTGAATTTCGCCTTCCGGAAGTCCTGCTAAAAGTTTCGGTTCATTCGAGACTCATTGTTGAATGTGGAGGCTGCCGCGGTTAAGTAGCTTGATTTCCTGGTCCCGTAGTTGTCTAGCGTCTTCGTAATTATCTGTGCCAGTTAGGAGATCGTCGACATATAGATCTCGCTGGAGCACGGTCGATGCGAAAGGAGCATTCACCTTTTCGTCGCCCGCTAGCTGATGAATTCACCTGATGGCGAGGAAAGGCGCTGAAGATAGACCAAACGTGACCGTGTTCAGCTCGTACGTTTTCACCTTTCCGTTGTTATCTCGCCATAATATCGTCTGGTGTCGGCGGCCTTCCGGTCTTACGAGGAACTGCCGATACATCTTCTCGATGTCTCCGGTTAAAACATAGGTGTGTTGACGAAACCTTATGAGAAGCGCGAATATGTCGTCCTGTATCGTTGGTCCTGCCAAAAGCGTGTCGTCCAATGACAGTCCACTGCTCGTTCTTGCAGATCCATCGAAGACGACGCGAACCTTCGTTGTTGAGCTGGACAGTTTGATGACGGCGTGGTGGGGGAGGTAGAAGCCATCCGAATCGCGTGGTTCTACCTGGATCATGTGTCCCATCTCGAGATACTCCTCGACGACGGCGGAGTATTCTCGTTTCAGTTCTGGACCTTTCATGAATTTTCGTTCGAGCGAAAGAAGACGGTTGAAGGCGGGCGACCGAGTTTCGGCTAACTGCATCTTCTTTTCATTGAACGGCAGTGCGACAATATAACGACCGGTTCGTATCCGTTTAACGTGGTCGTGAAAATTCTGCTCGCATTCCTGCTCCGCGGAAAATAGGTGTCGTACGTGTGTACCCTCTTCTAGCTCCCAGAATTTTTGAAATTCGAAATTCAGGATTTTAACGAACGTTTGATGTTTCCTCCACGATGCCGATGTGGATACGCTCCACGACGAACCATCCAAATTGCGTCTTTTGGAGGATTAATTCAGGATCGTTGCGAGGAGAAAGCTTGTACTGGCCGATGCTAAGAAATGATAAAGCGGGGCCGGTGCCGATTAACATATCCACATTTGCCGGTCGATGAAATTCTGGATCTGCTAGTTTTGCAGTTGCCGGAATCGGAACCTTCGCCCTATCGATTTGCTCTTCTGGTATCGGTCCAGCGATTCGCGGTATCGTAAAGAATGTGAGCTTCCGGCCGAAGCCCGATAACCGGGATTTGATCTTCGTTGAGGCAATTTATTCGCGACTTTGTGTAATTGGTTCGACGCTTCGATGGTTGTCGTGTTATTCGTCGTGGGAAATCCAGGCTTTATTGCCAGGTCGTCTGTAATGAAGTTTGCACTCGAACAGGTGAGGATCAATGTCCTACACTCGATTCTGGTCGCGATCAAGAACGCCGACGATCGCGGTGGCCATCAGCTCCGTTGTGCGACTGTTGACGACTAAGCTCTTGAACTTTGGTACGAGCTTTTCGACTTTCCGTTGCAGTCATGCATATTCCGGTTGGTGGACCTCGTGCAGCTTCGCATTCTGTTGTTGGTTGCAGACACGTCGTCCTCTTTTTCTGCAGCGTACACAATTCAATACAATGTAAATGCCACACTTCCTTCCAACGGAACAGCGTTTCTAGATGTCTACGTATCGAAGCAATAGAGTTCTAATGCTTCAAAAAACGCAATATCGCATCTCATATCAGTGACTCATGATAAGATGCAATATTCAATGTAACGCGTTGCGTACCTCTCGTCAACACTTCAAAAGAATGTAAATGCCACACTATCTTGCGATGGAGTCGCGCTTCTAGCTGTCATCGTATCGAAGCAATAGTGTTCTAATGCATCATAAACCGCAATATCGCATCTCAACACTTTGACTCACGATAAGATGTAATATTCAATGCAACGCATTACGTTTATCTCGTCTACACTTTAAGAGAATATAATACCACACTTCCGTGCTAGGGAATGGCTATTCACGATGTCTACGTATCGAAGCAATAAAGTTCTAATTCTTCATAGAACGCGATATCGCCCCTCATTTCTATTTTTCATGATAACATGTAAGTCAATGTAACGCAATAACTATATCTCGTTAACACTTCAAAAGTATTTAAATCCCATACTTCCGTGGTACTTAATAGCGTTACTAGATGTCTACCTACCGAAGTAAGAGTGTTCTAATTCTTCATAAAACGCGACATCGCACCTCATTTCTAGGATTCATGATAAGATATAATATTCATTGTGCAGTGTTATGTATACCTCGTATTCACTTCAAAAGAATGTAAATGCGACACTTCCTTGCTAGGAAATAGCGTTGGCAGATGTCACCGTATCGTGGCAATAGAGTTCTACTGCTTCTCAAAACGCGATATAGCATTTCATTTCTATGTTTCATGATAAGATATAATATTCATTCCGAAGTGTTATGTATACCTCGCATACACTTCAAATGAATGTAAATGCGACACTTCCTTGCTAGGAAATAGCGTTTGTAGATGCCTACGTATCGAAGCATTAGTGTTCTAATGCTACTTTAAACGCGATATCACACCTCAGGTCTATGTTTCACTATAAGAAATAATATTCATTGCGAAGTGTTATGTATACCTCGTCTGCACTGCAAAAGAATGTAAATGCCACACTTTCTTGCTAGGAAATAGCGTTTCAGGATGTCTACGTATCGAAGCAATGGAGTTCTATTGCTTCTTAATGGGCGATATCGCATCTCATTTATATGTGTCTTGATAAGATATAATATTCATTGCGAAGTGTTATGTATACCTCGTCTACACTTCAAAAGGATGTATATCCCGCACTTCCTTGTATACCTGGTCTGCACTTCAAAAGATAGTAAATGCCACAATTCCTTGCTAGGAAATAGCGTTTCCAGATGTCTACGTATCGAAGCAAAAGAGTACTAATGCTTCTTTAAACGCGACATCGCATCTCAGGTTTATCTTTCATGATAAGATATAATATTCATTGCGAAGTGTAATGAATAACTTGTCTACACTACAAAAGAATGTAAATGGCACACATCCATGCTACGAAATATCGTTTCCAGATGTCCACGTATCGAAGCAATAGATTTCTAATGCTTCTTAAAACGCGATATCGCATCTCATTTCTATGTTTCATGATAAGATATAATGTTCATTGCGAAGTGTTATGTATACCTCGTCTGCACTTCAAAAGATTGTAAATGCCACACTTCCTTGTATACCTCGTCTGCACTTCAAAAGATTGTAAATGCCACAATTAATTGCTAGGAGATAGCGTTTCCAGATGTCTACGTATCGAAGTAATAGACTTCTAATGCTTCTTAAAACGCGATATCGCATTTCAATTCCATGTTTCATGATAAGATATAATATCCATTGCGAAGTGTAATGAATACCTCGTCTACACTTCAAGAGAATGTAAATGCCATACTTCTTGGCTAGGAAATAGCGTTTCCAGATGTCTACGTATCGAAGCAATAGAGTTGTAATGCTTCTTAAAACGCGATATCGCCTCTCTTTTCTATGTTTGATGGTAAGATATAATATTCATTACGAAGTGTTATGTATACCTCGTCTACACTTCAAAAGAATGTAAATGCATCACTTCCTTGCTACGGAATATCGTTTCTATATCTGAAGGTTTAGAAGCAATAGAGTTCTATTGCTTCTTAAAACGCGGCTGCGCATCTTACTTCTATACTTCATGATAAGATGTAATATTCATAGCATCGCGTTATGTTTATCTGCTTCTGCACATGAATTGAGTGTGAACCCTACACTTTCTTGCCCGGGGATAGCGTTTCTGGATGTCCAGGTGCCGAAGCATTTAATTTGTCATGCTTCATGCACCGCAATATCGCATTTCATATGAACAGTTGAAAGTAAGTTAGAAGGTTGTAAAGCTCTGTGCATCGCATTATTCTTATCTGCTTCTGTGCTTTATAATGCTCTGGGATGTGCGAAGTTTCTCAACCATCCTTAACCCCTTAAAGAGAAGTCAAATGTCGAGCGGCCCTGCAGGTGGGCCATGGGAGCGTGGCGCGCGAGGCGCTACGGAATTTAAATGATCAGGAGGATCCCCTCAGAGACACCCAAGGGGGCGAGAAGAGGAAATCGCCGAAATCCACTGATCGATGGACCCGAACAATACCGAAACCTACAGCCCACTCCACCATGGAGCCCCGAGGAGGATCCAGGAGACCCGAGGACCACCAGCGAATTCAAGGAACCTGAAGATTAGAACGTGAGAGCTTATTCGCTAAAGCGTCCCATTTCTTGTGTCGCCTATTGTATATTGTATCTTATATCGTGACGCGATTTATGATACCCGGTAATTCGCGGCGTGTTGCGTAGTTTCCCGTAGCCCTTGTTAGTTAAACCCACGTCGAGACCATAAATAAACATGCCGTGACTTCAGTATCTCGCGACCTGAGTGTGTGTACTTGGCTAGGAGTAGTCGAGAGGAGGAGCATTTCGAAGTTTCAAAGGTTGTTCCGCCCCAGGGTTCCCGGAGTCGTGTAGTCTATCCCTTTGCTACTTTCTGAGCAGCTGGCGCCCAAGAAAAGTTGTACGTGAGCGGATACCTTGGAACGATAGATCGCTTTAGATTAAAGTACGTTTTACACCTTAAAGCATTTAGATAATTAACCCCTTCGAGCTTCCCTGACTTACTATATATAGGTTTTCGTCACAAATAATTGGAACCATCACTTTACATAGATATATAGAACACACATAGTTTTAAACGTAGAACTGAGAATTTGAGAACATACTTTGAAACGTTAGTAGTGAGGAATTACATCGGATTTCATAGAAATTCAGAACTTACTTGCTATGAAACATAGGCAGATAAGGGCCATCGCGTTGCTTAGAACTTTAGAACTTGCTTACTTCAACAAAGGTTTCTATTGGCTTCGTCCGTTCTTTTAGAAGAGTTTTTGATAAACCACATACTTTTCACGCTTCTGATATCTTTGAAAGTTCGCGAGATGTAATCGTTTAAGTTTTAAAATGATTACTTATTGTGGATTATTATTTAGTAACTCGCTCATAAACGAGTCTGCATAGGATTTAATTCATAAGTTTTTAAGCCTGGAATTTATGCAGTTATTTGTTATTCACTTATTGCTCAAACGACAAAGATTCTGACCACTTCAAAATGGTTAACTTTCATCAATTTTCTTAAAAATTGAAATACTGCCCAACCGCTTGCATTAAAGACTGTAATTAAAGCTTTCAAAACATTTTACCTCTTATAGATGAATTCTGGAATTGAAATTGAATGTTTGACTTTTCTAACTCCTGTTTAGACATCTTTCTATTGGAATATTCAAGTATTTTTCATATTCGTAATTATTAAAAATGTTCTACTTGATTCTTTAATTTAATATTTAGAATTTTCTGAGAAATATTTTTTATTGCAATGAACTATATAATTGCAATTATAATTCTTTATGAAATAATAATAACAGAAAGGTATGTATCCATTCTTGTAGTTTTGTAAAGAGTATCTAATCTTACTATCTAAAATGAAACATTGAGATCTGTTTACAATCTAATGGAATTTAATTACCTTTTGATTCAAATTCACAATGATAATCTTCCATAGTTCAACAATTTTGTGAGCTGTCCTCAGTAATCCGCAGCTCAGTACTTATAAAATGAACGACACAAAGAACAGCCTAACCAAACGTATTCGAACCGATTTTTCAATACTAATCTTATCATGTTTAACTTATGCTGCAAACTATTGGAATGCCCTTCGAAAAGTGTTTATTCACAGTGAAGTAAACGGTAAGTATTACGCCTTCCACCACTGTTTATAATACGTATGTTTTAATTACTATCAAATCCGTGAGTATTATCGCCTTTCTTTACTTTTTGTAACCTTCAATGCCTTCATGTTACAGATCGTTAAACTTGCTTTAAAATGCTCTATCGTATTACGGAAGAATGGACATACCAATTCATTTTAAAAAATGAAGGTAACCTTCATATGTCCAACATAACTCCACTTACAAAAAAACTATTTTCATCAACGGATGGGCCCTTTGTACTATGCAATTTTATATTAGCAAAAACTTCTATGAAACTTATAGTTTCGTGGACATCTGAGGTGCTAATTATTACTGCCCCACCCTGTATATTGCTATGGATGTGTCCAACAAGGCAACGATGAACAGAGTTAAATTTAATATTGTGATGTTTATTATTTTACTCATAGTATATTTGTTTTTCTGGAATTTTACCAAAAAACAATGTTCACGATGTCGACAGATGAATATATTTGCCTTAGAATTACAAGAGCCAACAATTTCGAAAGTAGAATATTTCTTTACTTCGCTAACCGAATCATTGCAAACGTTAAGTAAAGTGCGTGCCTTTCAAAACAGTCAGATGCAAATTACGATACAACGTCTCCAAGAAATGGTACGTGCCACTGTTTTTTAATTTCCGTTTATTTAATCAAAGGAAATTTAATTGTAATATCCGCAAAATTTGAGGACAAAAAGTTATTGTAATTTTACGCAACATATATGATGGTGATAAAGGATAAGTATACGGAACTGAAAACGGAAAGTAGCGAAAGAAAAAGAAACTGATGGAGCTACAAAGTAGATTGATACATCCCTCAAATGATGATTCTACGTTAATAAAATCTGTTAATCAAAGAACTATTGCAAAAATCAAGTATAATCAATATTACTCAAATATATAATCAATATTACTCAAAGGCTATAATAGAATTGGACCGCAATGGGTACGAAACAGGCAATTATATCTAAATGTTCCATTCTATGCAAAGGCAAATATTTCAAAGAGAAAAGATGTGTTACTTACAAATTACTTATGTTCCTAGATATCTCACTAATTCAGGCTTCTTGTCTTGCAGAACTAATCATTCATTTAACATGTAAAGGGGTCGAAGAATAGTAAAAGATTTTTATATTTCATAGCCTCACTCGATACGTCGATTGGATCACGTAAAATATCGGACATTAATTGCATCTACATCTTCAGACCTTAAATATATAATTGCAACAACATATTTAATAGCGTTTTAATAACATTTTTCTAATTGTTTATATCTATATCTAATAAATATATATTAATCGAATAAGTTGCTTTACCAAAGAATAAAAGTATCTGAGGCTTACAAGTCGGAGCATTACATAACAAACGTGCATCACATATATAATATTACATGTAACAAAAGATGAAGACCAAAAAGATCGTACATAAGTTGAATTCACAATGCGGTCATATAGATACAGAAACGGCAAAAATTCCAAACAATAATTTAAAAAATTCAAAAAGGGGGGAGTGAAAATCCATCTCCTTGACGATGATAAGGAACAAGTCTGCCTCATGCACTACAATATCCCAAACAGCCAGCGATTGGCACGCCAATGACAACGGGTGGAACGAATTCCGTGACAGAACTGTGCTAACAAAGTGCTCCTACTCAGCTTTCGAAATGGCATACTGTTAGTGCTGGGGCGGCATTCGTATCACGGCACTATTAAAGTACCGAGATATAGCACACGGGCTACACGGCCGTGACAATGACACTATCAGCTCACCATAGCTACACGCGTGGTTGTGGCGTAGGCTCACATTTACTAATGGGGAAGCTGTTTCCATAAAAATTATAAGCAAATATGAAAAATGACTAAACTGCGCAATTTATTTATTTTGATTCCAAAATAGATACACGGGCACAAAACAAAGATATAAGAACTCGATTTTATTATTTTCTATAAACTAGCTCGATAGGGCGATTTTTTCCATAAAGTCGATAATTACTTTGTCATAAAAATATATGCACTTATTTTATATATATTTTCTACAATTTATTGTTACAAATTCATGCAATTGAGGGTTACATTAAATACGATGAGAACATGTTATTTCAAAAATTATACAAGGCGAAGTTTGGGACGCAACAGCATAAATTTTTATTTTATAAGTAATATTTTTTTTATAAATAATATCTTTAGTCTATGATGGATTGAAAGAAATATATACGACTGGCTCAATAACTATAAATATAGGAAAACGACCATCAAAATGTCTATCAATACTCATATGCTGAACATCTACTGACATCTAACGGTTCTAATTTGTATGAAAGTACAGGTTCCCCATTGCCAAATGTGATCCTGCGTCATTGCTGAGAAGATTCATGAATGGAGCGATGATACGCGTGTCACCATGGTGCTGGTGCTGCGCGATTCGCTTGTCTAGAACGTGCTGGTAACACGTTCTGGCATTTTAGTTAACGAATCCGATTACAGATGACTACGAATCAGTTGACACTCCTCGGAAGTGGCAATATAGTGCTGGCATGGTGTCGCTACCATCTTGCCGTTTGTTATCTGGGATGCTTTTTAGTGCATTATTCGGAATTGAATTTGAACACATGGCTACGTAATTGCGAATTTGTATGTACATAATTATACATGACTGCATAAAAAGGATATCATATACCTTTATAACCAATGCGATATAAGAATATAAAACGAAGAACTATCCACTCCCATCAGGAGTAAAAACAATGTTTGGTACGCAAAGTTCATTGCAAAATATAATCAAGCAGTTAATATATCAAATCACAGCACACAATAAATCACTGAATGTATAATGATATGAATAGTAAGAAAAACATATTTACCTGTTAGATGTTTATAAATTCAAATTTAAAAGTCCAAGTCACATTTAATATATTATTCTTTAACAAGGTGATTTAATGTTGTTTCAAATAGGCGTGCAGAACTAGCTCGTACTTCTGTAAATGTAATTTCATTCGAAAGATACAAAGGATAAGAGGAAGTATTCTCCAATATATAACATATATAAATCAACGGATGCAAGAGAGAATACTCGATCTCGGTGTAACGAGACCGGGGCATCATCCTGCAGTAATCGTATAACGCCTGTTCCGAGATGGTGTAGAGAGGGAATGTGGAGGGTGAAAAGCATAAAATAACAACAATGTAACTAAAGAGAAAGAGAAAGAAAATATGTGGAAGCATTGCATTTATTAAGAGGAAATCCTAGAAATATCAAACAACAGATTATATACCATACTGTAAGGGTAAGGTACAACGAAATAGACGATATCGTGAGAGAAACTAAAAAAATCTAGAAATTTAAAAAGAAAATAATAATTTAGATTGAGCGAATCAATATCACTGATCCCGGCAAGCTTAATGGAAAACGCATAACGATGAATCGGTTAGAGTATAAGATAAATGTTGGTCGCGGTTTGAGTGGCCCTGGGAATCCTTTGCCCGCATAAGGGCAGGCAGTAGGATGGTGGAGGTCTTGCCCTCCTGTTGCTTGGATCTATAGAATTCACATTCTTTTGTTGAGTAGAAGCAGATAATTATAATGCTTTTCATAGAAGATTACAGCTTACTTAATTCGAAACGTTGAAATGAGATGAGTCATGGCATTGTATGATGCATTAGTACTCTATTGTCTCGACATGTAGATACTACGAAGGGCAATCCTGTTGCATGGAGCTGTATAATTTACATTCTTATGAAGTTTTAAAGCAGATAAGCATAGAGCTATGCATGAGAGATTACAGCATTCTTACTTTGAAACGATGAAATGGGATGCGCCAGCGCATTGCATGGAGAATTCTAGCTCGATTGCTTTAACAGACAGACACTACGGAGTGCCATGCCGTTGCATGGAATTATATAGTTCACATTCTATTGAAGACCTCTAACAGTTAAGCATAATGTTATGGATATATGATTACAGATTCTTTGCTTTGAAACGTTGAAATGAGATGCGACATCGCCCTGCGTGAAGTATTAGAAATGTCTTGCTTGGACACGTAGAGATCTGGAAACGATATTCTATTGCAAGTAAGTATAGGATTCACATCCTTTTAAGGTCTAGATGCAGACAAATGTAACATATTGCATAGAACACTGCAATTTACCATGAATCATTGAAATGACTTGCGACATCGTGTTGAATGAAGCAATAGAACTCTATTGCTTCGAAAAGTGGACATCTAAGAACGCAATTCCCTTGCAAGGAAGTGTAGAAATCACAGTCTTTTGACGTGTATATGCAGACAAGCATAACGAGATGTTTAGAGCATTTTTATCTACTTACATACTTCGACCTGTTGATATCAAATGCGATATCGCGTTTTATATAGCATTAGAAATCTATTGCTTCAAAACGTGCACATCTAGAAACGCTACCTCCTGGCAAGATATTGTAGAATTTTTATACTGTTGACGTGTAGAAGCAGATAAATGTAACGCGTTTCTTTGAATATTACATCTCTACATGCGGCATTGAAATGAGATGCGACTTCGATCTGAATAAAGTAATAGAACCTTATTGCTTCCACAAGTAGATATCTAAAAACGCTATCCCCCTGCAAGGGAGTGTAGGGTTCACATTAGCTAGAAGTGTTGAAGAGTTAAACGTAACGCGCTGCATTGAATATTACATCTTAAATTACACATTGAAATGTGGTGCGAGATCGCGATGAATGATGTATTAGAACTTTATTGCTTCGACACATTTACAACTAGAATCGCTATCCTCTTGTCCGGAAGTGTGGAAACCACACTTTTGGGGCGCAGAAGCAGATGAGCATAATGATATATATAGTGCATTAAAATCTACAGACATACTTCGAACTGTTGATATGAAATGCGATATTGCGAAGCATGAAGCATGAGAAATTAAATGCTTCGGCACCTGGACATCTAGAAACGCTATCCCCGGGCAAGGAAGTGTAGAGCTCACATTCAATTGGTGTGCAGAAGCAGGTAAACATAACGCGATACAATGAATATTACATCATATCATGCGGCATTGAAATGAGTTGCGACATCGCTTTGAATGAAGTAAGAGAACTCTTTTGCTTCTACGCGTAGATACCTAGAAACGCTATCCCGTTGGAAGAAAGAGTGGGATTTATATTTCTTTTGTATGCAGATACACAAATCGCGTTGCATTGAATACTATATCTTAACGCGGAACAATGAAATGAAATGCGACATCGCGTTTTAAAAAGCACTACAACTCTACTGCTTCGATACGCAGACACCTGCAAACGCTATTTCCTAGCAAGGAAGTTTCGCACTTACATTCTTTTGAAGTGAATACGAGGTATACATGACACTTCGCAATGAATATTATACCTCATCATGAAACATAGAAATGAGATTCGACATCTCGTTTTAAGAAGCATTAGAACTATATTGCTTCGATACGTAGACATCTGCAAACGCTATTTCCCAGCAAGGAAGTGCGGCATTTACATACTCTTGAAGTGTAGACGAGGTATACACTTCGCAATGAATGTTATATCTTATCATGATACATAGAAATGAGATGCGATATCAAGCTTAAAGAATGATTAGAACTCTATTGCGTCGATACGTAGAGATCTGGAATCGCTATTTCCTAGCATGGAAGTGTGGCATTTACATTCTATTGAAGGTTAGTGGAGATATACATAACACTTCACAATGAATATTATATCTTATCATGAAACATAGAAATGAGATGCGATATCGCGTTTAATGAAACATTAGAACACAATTGCTTCGATACGTAGACATCTGGGAACGCATTTCCTATCACGGAAGTGTAGCATTTACATTCTTTTGAAGTGTAGACGAGGTATACATATCACTTCGCAATGAATATTATATCTTATCATTAGCAATTAGAGTTCTAATGCCTCTTAAAACGCGATATCGCACTTCATTTCTATATTTCAGGATAAGATAAATTATTCATTGCGAAGTATTATGTATACCTCGTCTACACTTCCACAGAATGTAAATGCCAAACACGCTTGGTAGGAAATGCGTTTCCAGATGAATACGTATCAAAGCAATAGAGTTCTAATGTTTCTTAAAACGCGACATAACATCTCATTTCTATTTTTCATGATAAGATATAATATTCTTAAAATATTCTTAACTTTCTTGCTACGTAATAATAGCGTTCCTAGATGTTTACGTATCGAAGCAATAGAGTTTTAATGCCTCATACAATGCGATATCGCATCTCATTTCTATGTATCACGATAAGGTGTAATATTCAATGCATCGCGTTATGTATATCTCATCTACAATTCAAAAGAATGAAAATGCCACACTTCCTTTCTACGGAATAGCGTTTGTAAATATTTACGTTTCGAAGCAGTGGAGTTCTAACGCTTCATAAAACGTGATATCGCATCTAATTTCTATGTCTCATAGTAAGATGTAATTAAATGCGACGCGTTATGTTTATCTCGTCAGCACTTCAATAGAACGTATATACCACACTTCCGGGCTACGGAATAGCGTTTACAGATTTCTACATATCGAAGCAATGGGGTTCTAATGCTACATAAAACGGGATATTGCATCTCATTTCTATGTTACGCAATAAGATGTAATACAATGCAACGCGTTATGTATATCTCGTCAACACCTCAAAAGAACGTAAACTCCACAACACATGGCCATGGCATAGCGTTTCTAGATGTCTACGTTTCGAAGCAATCGAGTTCTAATGCTTCACGAAACGCACTATCGCTTCTCATTTCTATGTGTCTTAATACGATGTAATATTCAATGCAACGCAATATGTATATCGCGTCTACGCCGAGGAAGAATGTAAATTCCAGATTTCCTTGCTGCGGAATAGCGTTTCTAGGTGTCTATTTATCGATGCAATAAAGTTCAAATTCATCATTCAACGCAATATCGTATTTCAGTTCAATGTTTAATGTAAGATGTTATACTCAGTTCAACGCGTTACGTTTATCTCGTCTACACTTCAAAGGAATGTGAACCCTTTACCCCCTTTCAGAGGGATATCCTTTTAAGACGCTTCTGCCCATCAATTGTATGTGTATCCTGCACGTCCTTGCAAAGGCATAGCGTTCCTAGATGCACAGAGTGTCGACGCAATAGAGTACTCGAATACTTCATTCAACGCGATATCGCATCTCACTTCAATGGTTAAAATGTAATATTCAATTCCACGCGTTATGTTTATCTCTTACACACTTCAAAACAATATGAGATCTACATTCCCTTACAAAGGGATAGCGTCTTCAGATGATTACTTTTCGATGCAATAGAGTTCTATTGCTTCAGTCAAAGCGTTTTCGCATTTCATTTCACTGCCGTATGATAAGTTGTAATATTCAATGCAACGCGTTATGTTTGTCTCGACTACACAGCCGAAAGAATGTAAATCCCACACTTTCTTGTCAGGGGATAGCGTTTTTAGATGTCTACTTTTTGAGGCAATAGAGTTCTAATGCTTCGATGTATGTCAGTGGATTTTCATGCTGTATACATCTCATTATGCTTCTACACTTCAAAATTATGTGAATTCTGCTGTTCCATGCAACGCGATAGCCCTTCACATTTTGTGCTTGACAAGGTAATGCAGTTTTATTGCTACATTCAATGCGACAGCGCAACTCATTTCACCGTTTCAAGGTAAGTGACCTGTAACCCTCTATGCATAGCAAAATGCTTCTACACTTTTAATGAATGTCAATAGAAGGAATGTCCATAAAGCGGGATCGCGCTTCATAGTTACTACCTGTCAAACAAACGTATTTCCTTGGGTCCACGCAATAAGGTGACGAATCTATTATGAAGATGGTAAAACATGTACCATGTGGTGTTATATTCATGTCATTATACTTGTCTGCTCCTACACAGCAATCGATTGTAAATTCTGCTGTTTCTTCCAGCGGAATAGAGTTTCATATTGTCTGCGTCTCAAAGCAGTAGATACCTAAAGCATTACACCATGCGATTGCGCATTTCATTTCGACAATTCAAAGTAAAGAAACTGTAATCAAAAATGCATAGCATAATGCTTATCTGCTTCTATGCTTTATAATGCTTTTAGATGTGAGAAGAACCTCAAACTCCCTTTAACCGCCTAAAGAGAAGTCAAAGGTCCAGCGTCCCTGCAAGTGAGCCATGGGAGCGTTGTGCGCAAGGCGCTCCGCAATTCACATGATCGGGAGGACCCCCCTCAGAAACACCCGAAGGGGCGAGAAGAGGTGATCGCTGAAATCCACTGATCGATGGCCCCGAACAATACCAAAGCGTACAGCCCACCCCACCAAGGAGCCTCAAGGAGCTTATTCGCTAAAGCATTCCATTTTCATGCCGCATTTCTTGTATCACATATTGTGTATTGTATCTTATATCGTGAAAACGGGTGGTGATCCCCGGTTATTCGCGGCGTGTTGCGTAGTTTCCCGTAGCACTTGTTAACTAAACCCACGTCAAGGCCATAAATAAAGAAGCCGTGACTTCAGTATCCCGCGACCCGAGTGCGTGTACTCGGTTAGGCGTAGGCGAGAGGTGGAGCATTTAGAAGTTTCGAGGGTTGTTCCTCCCCTTGTTTCCCGGGGTCGTGTAGTCTATTTCTTTGCTGCTTCCTGAGCAGCTGGCGCTTAAAAAACTATAGTCTCTCAGTTTCGAAATACCCCTCGTTTCGGTGAATATTGTAACGATAGATTGCTTTAGACTAAAGTACGTTTTATACTTTAAGGCATTTGGATATAACTACTTCGAGTTTCCCTGACTTACTGTAGACAGGTATCCGTCACAACTGATAGGGAACATCACTTTACATAGATATATAAAACACACATAGCTTTAAACGCAGAACTGAGAGTTTGAGAACTTCCTTCGAAACGTTGATAGTGAGGAGCTCCATCGGATTTCATAGAACTTCAGAACTTACTTGCTATGAAACGTAGGCAAATAAGGGCCATCGCGTTACTTGGAACTTTAGAACTTGCTTACTCCAACAAAGATTTCTATTGCCTTCGTCCGTTCTTTCAGAAGAGTATTTCATAAACCACATACTTTTCACGCTTCTGATATCTTTGAAAGTTCGCGAGATGTAATCGTTTAAGTTTTAAAATGATTACTTAGTGTGGATTATTATTTAGTAACTCGGTTATAAACATGTCTGCATAAGATTTAATCTATATACTTATAAGCCTGAAATTTATGCAGTCATTTGTTAGTCACTTATAGCTCAAACGACAAAGATTCTGACCACTTCAAAATGATTGACTTTCATCAATTTTCTTAAAATTGACATACGGTCCAACTGCTTGCATTAAAGACTGTAATTAACGTTTTCAAAATATTTTACCTCATATAGATGAATTCTGGAATTGAAGGTGATTGTTTGATTTTTCTAACTCCTGTTTAGAACATCTTTCCATTGGAATGTTCAAGTATTTTTCATATTCGTAATTATTGAAAATGTTTTGCTTGGTTCTTTAATTTAATATTTAGAATTTCCTGCGAAATATTTTTTATCGTAATGAACTATATAATTGCAATTATAATTCTTTATGAAATAATAATAACAGAGAGGAATGTATCCATTCTTGTAGTTTTGTAAAGAGTATTTAATCTCACTATTTAAAATGAAACATTAACATTTGTTTACAATCTAATGGAATTTAGTTACCTTTTGATTCAAATTCACAATGTTAATCTTCCGTAGTTCAACAATTGTGAGCTGTCCTCAGGAATCGCAGCTCAGTACTTATAAAATGGACGACAAACGAACAGCCTAACCAATTGTAATCAAACCGATATTTCAATACCAATATTATCATGTTTAACTTATTCTGAAAACTATCAAAATGCCCTTCGAACAGTGTTTACTCACTTCCTTCCATCACTGTTTGCAATACGTAAGTTTCATTTACTATCAAAACCGTAAGTATTATCGCCTTTCTTTACTTCTTGTAACCTTCAATGGCTTCATGTTTCAGGTCGTTGAACTCGTTTTGAAATACTCTATCGTATTATGCAAGAATGAACATATCAATTCATTTTAAAAAATGAAGGTGACCTTCAAGTGTCCAACATACCTCCACTTACAAAAAAACTATTTTCATCAACGTCTGGGCCCTTTGTGTTATGCAATTTTATATGAGCAAAAATTTCTGTGAAACTTATAGCTTTGAGAATATCTGAGCTGCTAATTATTACTATCCAATCCTGTATGTTGTTATGGATGTGTCCAGCAAGGCAACGATGAACAAAGTTAAATTTAATATTACGATGTTTATTATACTATTTATAATATATGTGTTTTTCTGGAATTTAGCTCAAAAACAGTGTTTACGATGTCGGCAGATGAATGTATTTGCCTTAGGATTCCAAGAGCTGACAATTTCGAAAGTAGAGTATTTCTTTACTCCGCTAACCAAATCATTGCAAACGTTAAGTAAAGTGCATGTCTTTCAAAACTGTCAGATGCATATTACGATACAACGTTCCTGAGAAATGGTACTTGTCACTCTTTTTTAATTTCCGTTTTTTTAAGCAGAGGAAATTTAATTGAAATATCCGCAAAATTTAAGGACAAAAAAGTTATTATAATCTTACGGAACATATATGATGGTGATAAAGGATAAGTGTACGGAACTAGAACTACAAAGTAGATGAATACATTCCTCCAATGATGCTTCTACGTCAATAAAATCAGTTAAACAAAGAACTATTACAAAAATCAGGCATAATTAATATTACTTCTGAACAAAAGCTATAATATAATTGAACCGAAATGGATATAAAAGAGGCAATTATATCTATACGTTCTATTCTATGCAAAGGCAAATATGTCAAAGAGAAAAAATGTATTACTTACAAATTACTTATGTTCCCAGAGATCTCACTAATTCAGTCTTCTCGTCTTGCAGGACTAATCATTCATTTAACATGAAAAGGGGTCGAGAAATAGTAAAAAGTTATTACATATTTCATAGCCTCACTCGATACGTCGATTAGATCACGTAAAACATTGGACACTAATTCCATCTACACCTTCAGACCTTAAATATATAATTTCAACAACATATTTAACACTGTTTTAATAACATTTTTCTAATTATTTATATCTATGCCTAATAAATATATATTAATCGAATAAGTTGCTTTACCAAAGAATAGAAAAACTGAGGATTACAAATCTGAGCATTACATAACAAACGTGCATTACATATATAATATTACATGTAACAAAAAATGAATATCAAAAAGATCGTACGTAAGTTGAATCCACAATGCGGTTATAGAGATACAGAAATGGCAAAAATTCCAAACAATAATTAACAAAATTCAAAAAGGGGGAGTGAAAGTCCATCTCCTTAACGATAATAAGAAACAAGTCTGCCTCATGTACTATAACATCCCAAACAGCCAGCGATTGGCACATTAATGACAACGGATGGAACGAATTCCGTGGCAGAACTGTGCCAAAACTGTGCTCCTGCTCAGCTCTTGCAACGGCATACTCTTAATACTGGAGCGACACTCGTATCAGGGTACTACTAAAATACCGCGATAAAGCACACGGGTTACATGGCCGTGGCAATAACACTATCAGCTCATCATAGTTACACGCGTGTTAATGGCGTAGGATGACATTTATTAATGGGAAAGCTGTTTCCATAAAAATTATAAACGAATATGAAAAATGACCAAACTAAGCAATTTATTTATTTTGATTCCAAAATAGATACACCGACACGAAACAAAAACATAAGAACTCGATTTTATTATTTTCGGTAAACTAGCTAGATACGGCGATTTTTTCCATAGAGTCGTTAATTGCTTCATCATAAAAATATATACATTTACTTTATACATATTTTTTCATTTCATCATTACAAGTTCATGCAATTGAGAGTTATATTAAATACGATGACCGCATGTTATTTAAGAAATTTCACAAGGCGAAGTTAGGGACGCAACAGCATGACTTTTTATTTTATAAGTAATATTTTATTTTATAAATAATATTTATAGTATATGACGGGATGAAAGAAATATATCTGACTCGCTCAATAACTATAAATATAGGAAAATGACTATCAAAATGTCTATCAATACTCATATTGTAAAACATCTACTGACATCTAACGGTTTTAATTTGAATGAAAGCAGAGGTTCCCCATTACCAAATGTGACCCTACGTCATTGCTGAGAAGATTCATGAATGGAGCGATGACACACATGTCACGATGGTCCTGGTGCTGCGCGATTCACACGGTGTGCTACGCTTGCCTAAAACGTGCTGGTAACACGTTCTGGCATTTTAGCTAATGAATTCGGACACAAATGGCTACGGATCAGATGACACTCCTCAGACGTGGCAATATAGTGCCGATATGGTGTCGCCGCCATCTTGCAGTTTGTTATCTGGGATGCTTTCTAGAGCTTTATTCGGAATTGAATTTGAACACATAGCTACTTAATCGCGAATTTATATGTACATAATTATACATCACTGCATAAAAACAATATCATACACTTTTATAATCAATGCGATATAAGATGTGACGTGGTGACGTCACAAGGCTCGCTAACCACCCCCCCCCCTGCTTCGGTTAGACTAGCTCGCAGATCACCACCCATGCAAGAAGCGCGACACGGACCATCGCGATAGCTGTGTTCTTTTCTTTCTCTCCGTTCTACGGATTAGACTGGCGAGCTGATGGAAGAAGCGACCCAGAAGACGCCCCTTCGGCGGATAAGAAGACCGCAGGTTCGCGGAAGGGCTGTGCGCCGAAGTAGCGTGACGGGATTGACGGTGGAGGAGTCGGGAAGTGAGCAAGAAGAGACCCTGAAGCCCGAAGGATACGATCCAGAGCCCAGCAAACGATAAGATCGCTGCCACAGTCCATGGAGACGAATGGAGACGAACAGGATGGTTCTCGGGTGTGAGAAGGACCTCCACCCCTCCCCTGAGCCCATGGAGAGGAAAACTCAAGATGCGCAGCGGAATTGCAGGTGAGCCGTGGAAAGCGCGGCGCGCGACACGCGCCGCAGTTCAGATGATCCAGAGGACCCCCTCTAGACACACCAGAGGGGGCGATCAGGGAAGATCGCCGAAATCCACCGATCGATGCCCCGAACAATACCGAAGCGTATAGCCCTACCCCACCAAGGAGCCCTAAGGAGGATCTAAGGGGATCCGAAGACCCCCAGCAAACCTATATAATGAGCTAGCCAGCATGAAGACGGCCTACTCTACTACTATTCTTCTTCCCAGCGACTTAGCGACTATTTAGCGAGCAACCAAGCAAGCGATTATACGGAGCGATTCAGAGGAGAGAGAGAGAGAGAGAGAGAGAGAGAGACGGACTGAACGAGATTCATACTTGTTGGAAACGAGAACGTGAGTCCTTATACGCTAAAGCGTCCCATTTGTTCCCTGCTGCATTTGTGATATCGCGTATTATAATTTGTATTGTATAACGGGTGGTGATCCCCGGTCATTCGCGGCGTGTCGTATACCCTTTTGTAATGCCGTGTCGAGGCAATCTAAAAAGAAGCCGTGAGTTCAGTATCCCGCGACCTTATATTGCGCACTCGGCTAGAAGTAGTCGAGCGAGGGAGTATTTTGAAATTTCGAGGATTATCTTGCACCGGGTTTCCCCGGGTTGCTTGGTCTAATAGTTTTTGCTACTTCTTGAGTAGCTGGCGCCCAAAAAGTCTCCGCCTCGCAGTTACGAAATACTCGCTGGATAGGAAATTCTTTGTTCTGTATTTGGCGTTGGCGAATTCGTCGACAATCATACCACGCGGATATTTTGTACCCCGATATTCTGTACCCCGGATTAAACTTCTGTATACCCCTCTATTATTGGTTCTATATACCCCCTTTTCTTGCGGATTGTAACGGGAAAACCCGTCACAAAGAATATAAGACGAAGAACTATCCACTCGTATCAGGAATAAAAATTAATATATCAAATGACAGCACATAATATATTACCAAAAGTATAATGATATGGATAGCAAGAAAAACATATTTATTTGTTAGATGTTTATAAATTCAAATTTAAAGGACCAAGTCACATTTAATATATTATTTTTTAACAAAATGATATAATGTTGTTTCAGATAGGCGTGGAGAAGTAACTGGTACTTCTGTCAAGGTAATTTCATTTCTTCTGGATACAGTAAATACACATTTGCAATCTAAGCATGGTTTCATTGGATCTGGTGTAATTTCCAAATTTTAAAAAGGGATGATGGCAGTAGTAGTTGGTTCAGCGCCAGGTGATAAACATATGCAACAAGTAAAGCGACGTAAACGGATTTAAAATGTTCAAGATTATGTAAATTACACTATTACACTTTTTTAATCCATGTAGCGTTTCTGTTCTGTGTAACTTGCAAAGAGTCTTAAGAATATAACGCAATGTAAAAAAGTTTGGATACAAAGTAGGCTGGCCTTAATCTCAGATAAAGGAACCCTGGATCTGCTGGGTATCGTGGTTACCGGCCTGCTGTGTCAAGAGACATGTCATTCAGTTTTAATGTTCTAAACGAGAACAATTCAAATAAATCTGGAGTCAACACATTCGAAGAAAAATTCTTCCAGTGAAGAATGCTGTCTGCTGTGCAATAACAGCTTTACACCCACTTGATATTCTGCAGAAAATCTTATGCCATTTTTTAACTATGAAACCTACTATGTGGTATTTCTGCAACTGCTACAGAAATTTAAATACGTCAAAATTGCAGCACGCAGGTGTGTAAATATCACTTCATGATCTCATTTCATTTTGGCAGTTATACTTGTATATAAGCAAGCATCCAGGCATAAAGCTTGATAATCTTTCAACTATAAAATAATTATGATACATTAGACTTTTTGCTGGCGTTGGTCTATTTTATCATTTTCGGAACCTGTGGAAATGTTGAATATGAATAGCTATGTTCATTTTATTATAAATGTATGAGTAAAGTTCAATCTACATAAATAAATATTTTCATACGTAATTTATTTAATTTTTATCATTTAGCGTTACAAAATATATAAAAATATATTTTACTTCAGTTTTTTTAATATTTTAAATAATTTATATTATCGTATTAAACTTTTACAAAAAGTAACAAAACTTTTATAAGTAGAAATAATTTTTCCTTAATTAGTTAATATGTCGGTTCTTTTTAATAAAACGGTATTTAATTTTTCAAAGTAAGTTTCCACTTTAAATTGACCATTAATTTCACTAATTTCATGCCTTTCGTAGATCACCCCTAATTTTCAACTTTCCCACTACGGCTTTGTCGATGCAAGTTTTAATTCTCCGAAAGATATATAATATTATGTTATTAGTAGAATTATTTTGCATTTCCAATTAAGTTGAACGTAAAAGATATATTTTTTTTATGAGAAAGCATTGCGAGCAAATTTTGAGAATCCATTTTTAATGTTGTACCTAGTGGTTGACTAGGTTCTCCTCTCCCTGCCGCATCTTTCTACCATTTTTAAGATGTAAAAACCGTGTACCAGCTTCGTCACCATTAAAATTTACGAAATTTACATATTGTAAATTTTTGCAAAAGTGATGTTAATTAACTCTTGAATTATGGTTGCTCCGGCAATTAATCAGACTGATCTATGATGTGCTGTAATGTACGAGTTCTAATAAATTTTTTTTTAACATAATGAACAATATAGTATTTGTGCTTACAGTCTTGTTAACAAACTCGCTGTTTAAATTAGTTTGGATGACGATTGATATTTGCATGATCTTTTCCTCTGATTTATCTGTATAATTTGTTTCTTCTTTTCAATAGTCATATATAATTATCCAAATCTATCTGTTCCAAATTCTCCTCTAGGAAGGAATCAGGCAACAATTTATCTTATCAATAATATTTACATTCTATAGAATAAATTGATTTGTTTACTAAAATATATATTATACATTCATGTATTAATTGTAAATTAATTATTATTAAAAAATTAATTATTCACACCTGGATTATATGCATAATGGGTAAAATCAGACATTCCTTCAGTTTTTTAATATTGTCTCATCGATTAAAGACTAATTAGTAACAGATTTACTGTCTTTGCAAAATAAAAGCGTACTTTGCATCACACATTATTTTTAGCTTCCCACTATAATTTTGTGATTCTGAACCAACGAACATCTCTATTGCAGCCATATGTATACCTGAAACAACGCGTGCGTAAGGCAATCTCAAATTGAGAGAATTATTTTTCTTAACAATGAAATTAGAAATATATATAAGTTACTGCAGTCTTTGACAAGAGTGCATTCACAGCAATACCATTATTTCCATATTCATCGGTCCTTCCAAGAGCACACATTAACATTCCAAACTTGGATATTATATAATCGACACGAGTTTGAAACCAAATTCGTTTAATTTTTACACTTAGTGATGGGCTGATATTTACTATATGAGGATTTGTGACTCTCTTTAAACATGGTAAGGATACTTTGCATCTGAAAATAAGTATAGTGTCATATTAGAGAATTTTATTTCTGCAACTAAGACAGAACTTTTATACGTACATTAGAAATGGTCCTCCAAAATTGATATTATTCACCAGGACATAATTTTTCATACCTATGGATTCTACGCCTGGTTAAAGAAATAGCGCTAGCATTATTAACCCTTTCAGCACTGAGTTGCGTGGCAAATGGTTTTGTGAGAACCTACATGTGGCACCCGTTGTTGCCAGACCGGTGAAGTCATCTGTGTGAAAACTGCTCAAGCTGTTCGCAATTCTGTTTCAGCACAGATTGAAGGGATGGCGAAACGAGTCATTACATGCCTACGGATGGATGTTCCCATTAAGAATAACTTATAAGTTACCGATGGATGGTGCTGCTGGTGGTCGGTTACTCACAATCGACCGACGGGTGATGCTGCTTGTGCTTAATGATCCATAAATTGCCGACGACTGGTGTTACCAACAGCCGATAGCGCATGCTTACACAAACAGCTGGTGCAACTAATAGTAGGTAACTCAAGACTTATCAAAGACTGGTGTTGCCTGCGGTCAGTAACTTACCATATATCGACAGTAGGTAATGACTGCGGTCGATAACTTATGATATAATAACGGCTGGTATTGCCAATATTCGGGAATTCGAGAACTATCGAAGAATGGCATTGCCAGCTATCGGTAATCCATCTCTTACTTGGCTTAACTTAATCTAGCATCCTGTGAATTTAATTTAAACCAAGCTAACCTCAGTTGCACTTAATGTGACTTACCCTGCCTGCACTCAAATCTAACTCAACCTAACACAATCTAACATTACCTTCCTTAAACATAAACAAATCGAACCTACTCTTTCTTAAATCTAACTCAACATAACTGAGCAATCTACAAACATTCCCAAACATATTTCAATCTAACCTAACCTAGCGTAACCTAACTAAATCTAACACAATCACACTTCCATCTCGGGACGGAAGCAGCCTCCGCAACATTCCCAGGGAAGAGGCTATGCAGTAAGACAGTCCGCAGTTACGGAGTGGCAGAAATCCGCTCCGATTGAACGTTTATTCACGTAATATAATATAATAATCGGCGGGTTCAATCGCAGTGACTCCGCAATGAATACAGGAACGCCTTCGGCTAAATGAAAACAAATAGTCCGAAAAGAAAAAAACTTTACTAACAAATCGAACGGAAATCAGATATTTCGACGCATATCCAATATACAACTAAACCGTAATTCGAAGAATACAAAGAATAAGTGGAAATATTCTCCAATATGTGACATATACAAAACAGCGGATGCAAGGGAAAACACTCAATCTCGGAGTAGCGACACCGGGGCGCCATCATGAAGTAATCGTACGACGCCGGATCCGGGATGGCGCAGAGAGGAAATGTGGAAGATAGAGAACATAAAATAACAACAACGTACCTAAAGAGAAAGAAAAAGAAGATCTGTGGAAACATTGCATTTATCAAGAGGAAATCCTACAAATCAATACAATATCAAACCTATCCTACAATATCAAACAACAGATTATATACCATACCGTCAGGGCAAGGTACAATGAAATAGACGATATCGCGAGAGAAAATAAACATATCGAGAAACTTAAAAAGAAAATAATACTTTAGACTGAATGAATCAATATCATTGATTCCGGCAAGCGAATGGAAAACACGACAACGAATCGGTTAGAGTATTAGATAGATGCTGGTCGCGGATCAAGTGGCCCTGCGTTCCTCAGGGCAGGCAGTAGGATGGTGGGGGGTCTACAACCCCCCTAACCCCCACGAAAGGTGCTGCTGGCTCACGATTCGGAATCAGTCCCATCGGGTTCTGGCAGCAAATTAATTGTTGGGCAAGCAGTTCGGAGTTCCTTGTTGATGACACCAAAGGATAGGAAAATATAAAGGAGAAAAAGAAAGCCGCCTCGGAAGACACAGGCACGAAAGGAAAAGCATCAGGAGCCGAAGTAAGGGAACCAAAAAGAAAGGGCAGGATAATGGAAAAGCTACCGATAAGAATAACGTCCTTACTTTCAAATAGAAGAATAGGCAGCCACACATCAGACGTAATGATAGATATTATGAGCGAGGATACGACGAAGGTAATGACATATTAGGAAACGTTAATGGGAAACATCAGGCATATAAAAAAAACTGAGATCGGACACTTGATCGAACTAGTGGCGAACGGTACAGGGAAAATTGAAGCAATTAAAGGAGCAGTAAGCATTCGAGGACAAACAACGGGATGAGGAGAAGCAGGAGAAACGACAGAAATACGAAAATATGACGCAAGAAAATCGAGAGCGGGAGATATAATCCTAGAATTTAACAAGAAAACAGGTATAGAGAACATAATAAAGGAGATAAAAGGAACTCTAGAAAAAGAATTCGAAGAAAAACGTACGAGTGCGAGTACAATGCTCCAACTAAAGGACATATACCCGTTAGGTGACCAGAGAAGAAATGAAGGAGTACATGAAACGAACACTGAAAATAATCGTAGTAAGGGATAGCGGTATAAACGTCAAGTTGTTGAAACAAACGTGGAGGGGCTACCGAGTCGCGTTAGCTGAATTTGGACAGGAATACAGTAAAGAGATGGAAAAGGTCAAACGACTCAGAATACCATTAACACCTTGCCTCTGCAAAGTGCTACCGAGAATAGAGAGATGCTTCAAATGCCATAATGTGGGACATATCGGCAGAAATTGCGAAGAAGTCAAAGATAATAAGGGAATCTGCAGGAAATGCGGATCTCAGATTTATACGGTAATCGGTTGTATCGCGAATAAACCGAAATGTATCATCTGCAGCGAGGAAGGAAGAAAGAATCCATACATCAGTCACGTTACCAGAGCTTTAATTGTCCGGCCGACAGAAAGGCGTTGATAGAAAAGAAAGAGAAACGAATATGGAATTGAAAGTCCTACAAATCTATCTGAACAGATGCCGAATCTCGCGAAATATCATGCAGCAAATGCGAATGATTCAAGGGACAGACGTGGTAATAATATCGGAAGCACACAGGATAGAAGAATACTGACTGCAAGACGAGAACGGTGACGCTGCGATATGGATAACCGGTGTTAATCGAAAATGTTTCACATATGGTACCACATATTCCTCGACCGGAATCGTTCATGCAATGGTCGAAGGAACAAAATCTATAAGCTGCTACTTCTCGCTTAACAGGAACGGAAAGAAAACGAAGAATATATAAACCAAGCTGAAGATAACATGGAAAAGGGAGAGAAAGCAAACAGAATAATAATCGTGGGGTGACCTGAATGAAAAATCGGTAATCTGGGGTAGTAAGACGAACAACCATAGAGAGGAAAAGATCATCAAAATGGCTCTAAGAAACGATCTAATCACGACCAATCCGAAAGAAGGCTATACATACTTTAAGAACCGAAACAGATAAAAAATAGATATAACGTTGACGGGAGGTTGCATATACGCTAAATTGAGTATAGCAGAAGTGCTTGAGATATTTTCAGCGTTGAACCATCAATACGTACTACATACCTTCTAACGTACGAATTACAAGAATAACGAAGAGGGATTTGCAAGCCTCGATGGAAAGAAAGCGAACTCGAACGATGAAAATAAATGATCGACTTATATAATATATAGATACTTATTTTTATTTAGAGGGAATGATCTATATTTAAGTAACTAAAATATATGATAAATGTAATTATATAAACCAATTTCAAATATTTATTTAAAACATCATGAAATGGTATGAAATTAGATAGGATTTTAGATGTAATGGAGTATCTTAAGGAGATATTGTATTCAGAATTAACTAAAATATAAAATATGTATTAATATTTATACCAGTTTGAAACATTTACTTGACAAATCATGAAAGCATGTGGTCCAACGAGTGGGAGATTAAAGGATCGTTGCGTGGAGCATGCGGTTCAGTGAGTGTGGACTCGTGTATCGTGGTGGGACTAGCGGCGCGCCTTTCGCGTTTAACTTATGAAATTGTATAATGAAGTAAGTATAGCATGAACTTACAGTTACGCGTGTGTTGTTCGTGTCTTGGATTCTTAACGAGTGTAACTTGGATTTATGAATTCTTATATGCTGCAATACATTAGTCCGGATATAGTATATATATAATTCTGCTAAAGTCATTATAGTATATATATGTATATTATTCTGCTAAAGTCGGCTCCCTGAATTGGAAGAATCCCCATTGAGGTGATGGGCTGCGACTGCGCCTTTTAGCAGAACGAAATCACTGTTGCAAGGTAGTCAAGGGTGTTCGTCGTTAGTCCGAACGGAGATATACTCGACAGTGGGAGTGAGACAGTAGTCCTCGCCGGTGAGATTGAATCAGCGATGCCTGGTGTGTACGAGCCATGTGTACCGGTCGGTCAGTTCGAGTAACACAGCGGTACTTGGTGCGTGTGAGCGCGTGCAGGAGTGCGCGCGCGAACGCTGCGATTGCCGGCGCTGTATGCGAGCACGGCAGGTTCCCTGAATCCAGGGGTCGATGATGGAAGTGCGAGAAGACTCATGTGTAGAATGGGTGGCACGAGTTACGCATGACAGTACACTTAGAAGCGCTATTCCATTGCATGAATTTCTAGAACTCACATGCCTTTCAAGAGCAGATGCAGATAAGCATAATGCAATGCATAGAACATTACAAATAACTTACCTTGAAATGTTCAACTGAGATTGGCACTCACGTTGCATAAAGCATTAGAACTCTCATGCATTGGCACCCAGACATTATGAAACACCATCACATTTCATGCAACATTAGGATTCATGGGATTCGTAAGTATCGAAGAAATAGAGTTCTAACGATTCATGTATCACGATGACACATTTCAATCCAACGTTTCAAAGTAAGTAAGTAGTAATGCCCTTTTCAATGCAATATACTCATCTGCTACCCCTCTTTAGAAGAATTAGATTACGAATATTTCATGCAACGCGATGTCGCATCATATTTCAATGCCGCATGATAAAATGTAATAAAAATGCTACACGATACGTATATCTCATCTACATTACTAAAGAATGTAAATGCCGCACATCCTCGCTAGGGAACAGCGCTTCTAGATGTCTACGTTACGAAGCAATGGAGTTCTAATGCTTCTTAAAACGCGATATCGCATCTCATCTCTATGTTTCATGGTAAGATATAATATTCATTGCGAAGTGTTATGCATTCCTCGTCTGCACTTCAAATGAATGTAAATGCGACACTTCCTTGCAAGGAAATAGCGTTTGCAGATGTCTACCTATCGTAGCAATAGAGTTCTTTTGCTTCTTAAAACGCGATATCGCATCTGATTTCTATGTTTCATGGTAAGATATAATATGATTTGTGAAGTGTCATGTATTCCTCGTCTACACTTCAAATGAATGTAAATGCGACACTTCCTTGCTAGGAAATAGCGTTTGCAGATGTTTACGTATCGAAGCAATAGATTTCAAATGCTTCTTAAAACGAGATATTGCATATCATATCTATGTCTCATGATAAGATATAATATTCATTGCAAAGTGTTGTGCATTCCTCGTCAACGATTGAAATGGACGTAAATGCGACACTTCCTTGCTAGGAAATAGCGTTTGCAGATGTCTACGTATCGTAGCAATAGAGTTCTAATGCTTCTTAAAACGCGATATCGCAACTCATTACTATGTTGCATGGTAAGATATAATATGATCTGCGAAGTGTAATGTGTTCCTCGTCTACATTTCAAATGAATGTAAATGCGACACTTCCTTCCAAGGAAATAGCGTTTGCAGATGTCTACCTACCGTAGCAATAGATTTCTAACGCTTCTTAAAACGCGATATCGCATCTCATTTCTATGTTTCATGGTAAGATACAATATGATTTGCGAAGTGTTATGTATTCCTCGTCTACACTTCAAATGAATGTAAATGCGACACTTCCTTGCAAAGAAATGGCGTTTGCAGATGTCTACGTATCGTAGCAATAGATTTCTAATGCTTCTTAAAACGCGATATCGCATCTCATTTCTATGTTTCATGATAAGATATAATATTCATTGCGAAGTGTTATGCATTCCTCGTCTACGATTCAAATGAATGTAAATGCGACACGTCCTTGCTGGGAAATAGCGTCTGCAGATGTCTAGGTATCGTAGCAATAGAGTTCAAATGCTTCTTAAAACGAGATATAGCATCTCATATCTATGTTTCATGATAAGATATAATATTCATTGCGAAGTGTTATGCATTCCTCGTCTACGAGTCAAATGAATGTAAATGCGACACTTCCTTGCTAGGAAATAGCGTTTGCAGATGTCTAGGTATCGTAGCAATAGAGTTCTAATGCTTCTTAAAACGCGATATCGCATCTCATTTCTATGTTTCATGATAAGATATAATATGATATGCGAAGTGTTATGTATTCCTTGTCTACACTTCAAATGAATGTAAATGCGACACTTCCTTGCTAGGAAATAGCGTCTGCAGATGTCTAGGTATCGTAGCAATAGAGTTCTAACGCTTCTTAAAACGCGATATCGCATCTCATTTCTATGTTTCATGGCAAGATATAATATGATTTGCGAAGTGTTATGTATTCCTCGTCTACACTTCAAATGAATGTAAATGCGACACTTCCTTCCAAGAAATAGCGTTTGCAGATGTCTACGTATCGAAGCAATAGAGTTCAAATGCTTCTTAAAACGAGATATTGCATATCATATCTATGTTTCATGATAAGATATAATATTCATTGCAAAGTGTTGTGCATTCCTCGTCAACGATTGAAATGGACGTAAATGCGAAACTTCCTTGCTAGGAAATAGCGTTTGCAGATGTTTACGTATCGTAGCAATAGAGTTTTAACGCTTCTTAAAACGCGATATCGCATCTCATTTCTATGTTTCATGGTAAGATATAATATGATTTGCGAAGTGTTATGTATTCCTCGTCTACACTTCAAATGAATGTAAATGCGACACTTCCTTGCAAGGAAATAGCGTTTGCAGATGTCTACGTATCGAAGCAATAGAGTTCAAGTTCTTCTTAAAACGAGATATTGCTTCTCATATCAATGTTTCATGATAAGATATAATATTCATTGCGAAGTGTTATGCATTCCTCGTCTACGAGTCAATTGAATGTAAATGTGACACTTCCTTGCAAGGAAATAGCGTTTGCAGATGTCTACCTACCGTAGCAATAGATTTCTAACGCTTCTTAAAACGCGATATCGCATCTCATTTCTATGTTTCATGGTAAGATACAATATGATTTGCGAAGTGTTATGTATTCCTCGTCTACACTTCAAATGAATGTAAATGCGACACTTCCTTGCTAGGAAATAGCGTCTGCAGATGTCTAGGTATCGTAGCAATAGAGTTCTAATGCTTCTTAAAACGCGATATCGCATCTCATTTCTATGTTTCATGGTAAGATATAATATGATTTGCGAAGTGTAATGTATTCCTCGTCTACACTTCAAATGAATGTAAATGCGACACTTCCTTGCAAAGAAATGGCGTTTGCAGATGTCTACGTATCGAAGCAATAGAGTTCAAATGCTTCTTAAAACGAGATATTGCATATCATATCTATGTTTCATGATAAGATATAATATTCATTGCAAAGTGTTGTGCACTCCTCGTCAACGATTGAAATGGACGTAAATGCGAAACTTCCTTGCTAGGAAATAGCGTTTGCAGATGTTTACGTATCGTAGCAATAGAGTTCTAATGCTTCTTAAAACGCGATATCGCATCTCATTACTATGTTGCATGGTAAGATATAATATGATTTGCGAAGTGTTATGTATTCCTCGCCTACACTTCAAATGATTGTAAATGCGGCGACACTTCCTTGCACGGAAATAGCGTTTGCAGATGTCTACCTATCGTAGCAATAGAGTTCAAGTTCTTCTTAAAACGAGATATTGCTTCTCATATCAATGTTTCATGATAAGATATAATATTCATTGCGAAGTGTTATGCATTCCTCGTCTACGATTCGAATGAATGTAAATGCGACTCTTCCTTGCTAGGAAATAGCGTATGCAGATGTCTACGTATCGTAGGGATAGAGTTCTAATGCCTCTTAAAACGCGATATCGCATCTCATTTCTATGTTTCATGGTAAGATATATTATGATTTGCGAAGTGTTATGTATTCCTCGCCTACACTTCAAGTGAATGTAAATGCGGCGATACTTCCTTGCATGGAAATAGCGTTTGCAGATGTCTACCTATCGTAGCAATAGAGTTCTAATGCTTCTTAAAACGCGATATCGCATCTCATTCCTATGTTTCATGGTAAGATATAATATGATTTGCGAAGTGTTATGTATTCCTCGTCTACACTTCAAATGAATGTAAATGCGACTCTTCCTTGCAAGGAAATAGCGTCTGCAGATGTCTAGGTATCGTAGCAATAGAGTTTTAACGCTTCTTAAAACGCGATATCGCATCTCATTTCTATGTTTCATGGTAAGATATAATATGATTTGCGAAGTGTCATGTATTCCTCGTCTACACTTCAAATGAATGTAAATGCGACACTTCCTTGCTAGGAAATAGCGTTTGCATATGTCTACCTATCGTAGCAATAGAGTTCTAATGCTTCTTAAAACGCGATATCGCATCTCATTTCTATGTTTCATGGTAAGATATAATATGATTTGCGAAGTGTTATGCATTCCTCGCCTACGATTCAAATGAAAGTAAATGCGACACTTCCTTGCAAGGAAATAGCGATTGCAGATGTCTACGTATCGTAGCAATAGAGTTCATATGATTCTTAAAACGCGATATCGCATCTCATTTCTATGTTTCATGATAAGATGTAATATTCACTGCGAAGTGTTATGTATTCCTCGTCTACACTTCAAATGAATGTAAATGCGACACTTCCTTGCTAGGAAATAGCGTCTGCAGATGTCTAGGTATCGTAGCAATAGAGTCCTAATGCTTCTTAAAACGCGATATCGCATCTCATTTCTATGTTTCATGGTAAGATATAATATGATTTGCGAAGTGTAATGTATTCCTCGGCTACACTTCAAATGAATGCAAATGCGACACTTCCTTGCAAGGAAATATCGTCTGCAGATGTCTAGGTATCGTAGCAATAGAGTTCTAATGCTTCTTAAAACGCGATATCGCATCTCATTTCTATGTTTCATGATAAGATATAATATGATATGCGAAGTGTTATGTATTCCTCGTCTACACTTCAAATGAACGTAAATGCGACACTTCCTTGCTAGGAAATAGCGTCTGCAGATGTCTAGGTATCGTAGCAATAGAGTTCTAATGCTTCTTAAAACGCGATATCGCATCTCATTTCTATGTTTCATGGTAAGATATAATATGATTTGCGAAGTGTAATGTATTCCTCGTCTACACTTCAAATGAATGTAAATGCGACACTTCCTTGCAAAGAAATGGCGTTTGCAGATGTCTACGTATCGTAGCAATAGATTTCTAATGCTTCTTAAAACGCGATATCGCATCTCATTTCTATGTTTCATGATAAGATATAATATTCATTGCGAAGTGTTATGCATTCCTCGTCTACGATTCAAATGAATGTAAATGCGACACGTCCTTGCTGGGAAATAGCGTCTGCAGATGTCTAGGTATCGTAGCAATAGAGTTCAAATGCTTCTTAAAACGAGATATAGCATCTCATATCTATGTTTCATGATAAGATATAATATTCATTGCGAAGTGTTATGCATTCCTCGTCTACGATTCAAATGAATGTAAATGCGACACTTCCTTGCAAGGAAATAGCGTTTGCAGATGTCTACGTATCGTAGCAATAGAGTTTTTATGATTCTTAAAACGCGATATCGCATCTCATTTCTATGTTGCATGGTAAGATATAATATGATTTGCGAAGTGTTGTGTATTCCTCGTCTACACTTCAAATGAATGTAAATGCGACACCTCCTTGCTAGGAAATAGCGTTTGCAGATTTCTACGTATCGTAGGAATAGTGTTTTAATGCTTCTTAAAACGTGATATCGTATCTCATTTCTATGTTTCATGATAAGGTATAATATTCATTGCGAAGTGTTATGTAAACCTCGCATACACTTCAAAAGTATGTAAATGCGACACTTCCTTGCAAGGAAATAGCATTTGCAGATTTCTACGTATCGTAGCAATAGAGTTTTTATGATTCTTAAAACGCGATATCGCATCTCATTTCTATGTTTCATGGTAAGATGTAATATGATTTGCGAAGTGTTATGTATTCCTCGTCTACACTTCAAATGAATGTAAATGCGACACTTCCTTGCTAGGAAATAGCGTTTGCAGATGTCTACGTATCGTAGCAATAGAGTTCTAATGCTTCTTAAAACGCGATATCGCATCTCATTTCTATGTTTCATGGTAAGATATAATATGATTTGCGAAGTGTTATGCATTCCTCGTCTAGGATTCAAATGAAAGTAAATGCGACACTTCCTTGCAAGGAAATAGCGATTGCAGTTGTCTACGTATCGTAGCAATAGTGTTCATATGATTCTTAAAACGCGATATCGCATCTCATTTCTATGTTTCATGGTAAGATATAACATGATTTGCGAAGTGTTATGTATTCCTCGTCTACACTTCAAATGAATGTGAATGCGATACTTCCTCGCTAGGAAATAGCGTTTGCAGATGTCTACGTATCGTAGCATTAGCTTTCTAATGCATCTTAAAACGCGATATCGCATCTCATTTCTATGTTTCATGGTAAGATGTAATATGATTTGCGAAGTGTTATGTATTCCTCCTCTACACTTCAAATGAATGTAAATGCGACACTTCCTTGCAAGGAAATAGCGTTTGCATATGTCTACCTATCGCAGCAATAGTATTCTAATGCTTCTTAAAACGCGATATCGCATCTCATTTCTATGTTTCATGGTAAAATGTAATATGATTTGCGAAGTGTTATGTATTCCTCCTCTACACTTCAAATGAATGTAAATGCGACACTTCGTTGCAAGGAAATAGCGTTTGCATATGTCTACCTATCGTAGCAATAGTGTTCTAATGCTCCTTAAAACGCGATATCGCATCTCATTTCTATGTTTCATGGTAAAATGTAATATGATTTGCGAAGTGTTATGTATTCCTCGTCTACACTTCAAATGAATGTAAATGCGACACTTCCTTGCAGGGAAATGGCGTTTGCAGATGTCTACGTATCGAAGCAATAGAGTTCAAATGCTTCTTTAAACGAGATACTGTATCTCATATCTATGTTTCATGATAAGATATAATATTCATTGCGAAGTGTTATGTATTCCTCGTCTACACTTCAAATGAATGTGAATGCGATACTTCCTCGCTAGGAAATAGCGTTTGCAGATGTCTACGTATCGTAGCAATAGCTTTCTAATGCTTCTTAAAACGCGATATCGCATCTCATTTCTATGTTTCATGGTAAGATGTAATATAATTTGCGAAGTGTTATGTATTCCTCGTCTACACTTCGAATGAATGTAAATGCGACACTTCCTTGCCAGGAAATAGCGTTTGCAAATGTCTACCTATCGTAGCAATGGAGTGCTTATGATTCTTAAAACGCGATATCGCATCTCATTTCTATGTTTCATGGTAAGATATAATATGATTTGCGAAGTGTTATGTATTCCTCGTCTACACTTCAAATGAATGTAAATGCGGCACTTCCTTGCAAGGAAGTAGCGTTTGCAGATGTCTACGTATCGAAGCAATAGTGTTCAAATGCTTCTTAAAACGAGATATTGCATCTCATATCTATGTTTCATGATAAGATATAATATTCATTGCGAAGTGTTATGCATTCGTCGTCTACGATTCAAATGAACGTAAATGCGACACTTCCTTGCAAGGAAATAGCGTTTGCAGATGTCTACGTATCGAAGCAATAGAGATCAAATGCTTCTTAAATCGAGATATTGCATCTCATTTCTATGTTTCATGGTAAGATATAATATGATTTGCGAAGTGTCATGTATTCCTCGTCTACAGTTCAAATGAATGTAAATGCAACACTTCCTTGCTAGGAAATAGCGTCTGCAGATGTCTAGGTATCGTAGCAATAGAGTTCAAATGCTTCTTAAAACGAGATATTGCATCTCATATCTATTTTTCATGATAAAATATAATATTCATTGCGAAGTGTTACGCATTCCTCGCCTACGATTCAAATGAATGTAAAGTCGGCACTTCCTTGCAAGGAAATAGCGTTTGCAGATGTCTACGTATCGTAGCAATAGAGTTTTTATGATTCTTAAAACGCGATATCGCATCTCAATTCTATGTTTCATGGTAAGATATAATATGATTTGCGAAGTGTTATGCATTCCTCGTCTACACTTCAAATGAATGTAAATGCGAAACTTCCTTGCAAGGAAATAGCGTTTGCAGATGTCTACGTATCGTAGCAATAGATTTCTAATGCTTCTTAAAACGCGATATCGCATCTCATTTCTATGTTTCATGGTAAGATATAATATGATTTGCGAAGTGTTATGTATTCCTCGTCTACTCTTCAAATGAATGTAAATGAGACACTTCCTTGCTAGGAAATAGCGTCTGCAGATGTCTAGATATCATAGCAATAGAGTTCAAATGCTTCTTGAAACGAGATATTGCACCTCATATCTATGATTCATGATAAGATATAATATTCATTGCGAAGTGTTATGCATTCCTCGTATACGATTCGAATGAATGCAAATGTGACACTTCCTTGCAAGGAAATAGCGTTTGCAGATGTCTACGTATCGAAGCAATAGAGTTCAAATGCTTGCTAAAACGAGATATTGCATCTCATATCTATGTTTCATGAAGAGATATAATATTCATTGCGAAGTGTTATATATTCCTCGTCTGCTCTTCAAATGAATGTAAATGCGACACTTCCTTGCTAGGAAATAGGGTCTGCAGATGTCTAGGTATCGTAGCGATAGAGCTCTAATGCTTCTTAAAACGCGATATCGCATCCCATTTCTATGTTTCATGGTAAGATATAATATGATTTGCGAAGTGTTATGTATTCCTCGTCTACACTTCAAATGAATGTAATTGCGACACTTCCTTGCTCGGAAATAGTGTCTGCAGATGTCTAGGCATCGTAGCGATAGCGTTCTAATGCTTCTTAAAACGCGATATCGCATCTCATTTCTATGTTTCATGGTAAGATATAATATGATTTGCGAAGTGTTTTGTATTCCTCGTCTACACCTCAAGTGAATGTAAATGCGACACTTCCTAGCAAGGAAATAGCGTTTGCAGATGTCTACGTATCGAAGCAATAGATTTCAAATGCTTCTTATAACGAGATATTGCATCTCATATCTATGTTTCATGATAGGATATAATATTCATTGCGAAGTGTTATGCATTCCTCGTCTACGATTCAAATGAATGTAAATGCGACACTTCCTTGCAAGGAAATAGCGTTTACAGATGTCTACCTATCGTAGCAATAGAGTTCTAATGCTTCTTAAAACGCGATATCGCATCTCATTTCTATGTTTCATGGTAAGATATAATATGATTTGCGAAGTGTTATGTATTCCTCGTCTACACTTCAAATGAATGTAAATGCGACACTTCCTTGCTAGGAAATAGCGTCTGCAGATGTCTAGGTATCATAGCAATAGAGTTCAAATGCTTCTTGAAACGAGATATTGCATCTCATATCTATGATTCATGATAAGATATAATATTCATTGCGAAGTGTTATGCATTCCTCGTATACGATTCGAATGAATGCAAATGTGACATTTCCTTGCAAGGAAATAGCGTTTGCAGATGTCTACGTATCGAAGCAATAGAGTTCAAATGCTTGCTAAAACGAGATATTGCATCTCATATCTATGTTCCATGAAGAGATATAATATTCATTGCGAAGTGTTATATATTCCTCGTCTACTCTTCAAATGAATGTAAATGCGACACTTCCTTGCTAGGAAATAGCGTCTGCAGATGTCTAGGTATCGTAGCAATAGAGTTCAAATGCTTCTTAAAACGAGATATTGCATCTCATATCTATGTTTCATGATAAGATATAATATTCATTGCGGAGTGTTATGCATTCCTCGTATACGATTCAAATGAATGTGAATGCGATACTTCCTCGCTAGGAAATAGCGTTTGCAGATGTCTACGTATCGTAGCAGTAGCTTTCTAATGCTTCTTAAAACGCGATATCGCATCTCATTTCTATGTTTCATGGTAAGATATAATATGATTTGCGAAGTGTTATGTATTCCTCGTCTACTCTTCAAATTAATGTAAATGCGACACTTCCTTGCTAGGATATAGTGTCTGCAGATGTCTAGGTATCGTAGCGATAGAGCTCTAATGCTTCTTAAAACGCGATATCGCATCCCATTTCTATGTTTCATGGTAAGATATAATATGATTTGCGAAGTGTTATGTATTCCTCGTCTACACTTCAAATGAATGTAATTGCGACACTTCCTTGCTCGGAAATAGTGTCTGCAGATGTCTAGGCATCGTAGCGATAGCGTTCTAATGCTTCTTAAAACGCGATATCGCATCTCATTTCTATGTTTCATGGTAAGATATAATATGATTTGCGAATTGCTATGTATTCCTTGTCTGCACTTCAAATGAATGTAAATGCGACACTTCCTTGCAAGGGAATAGCGTTTGCAGATGTCTACGTATCGTAGCAATAGAGTTCTAATGCTTCTTAAAACGCGATATCGCATCTCATTTCTATGTTTCATGGTAAGATATAATATTATTTGCGAAGTGTTATGTATTCCACGTCTACACTTCAAGTGAATGTAAATGCGACACTTCCTAGCAAGGAAATAGCGTTTGCAGATGTCTACGTATCGAAGCAATAGATTTCAAATGCTTCTTATAACGAGATATTGCATCTCATATCTATGTTTCATGATAGGATATAATATTCATTGCGAAGTGTTATGCATTCCTCGTCTACGATTCAAATGAATGTAAATGCGACACTTCCTTGCAAGGAAATAGCGTTTACAGATGTCTACCTATCGTAGCAATAGAGTTCTAATGCTTCTTAAAACGCGATATCGCATCTCATTTCTATGTTTCATGGTAAGATATAATATGATTTGCGAAGTGTTATGTATTCCTCGTCTACACTTCAAATGAATGTAAATGCGACACTTCCTTGCTAGGAAATAGCGTCTGCAGATGTCTAGGTATCATAGCAATAGAGTTCAAATGCTTCTTGAAACGAGATATTGCATCTCATATCTATGATTCATGATAAGATATAATATTCATTGCGAAGTGTTATGCATTCATCGTATACGATTCGAATGAATGCAAATGTGACATTTCCTTGCAAGGAAATAGCGTTTGCAGATGTCTACGTATCGAAGCAATAGAGTTCAAATGCTTGCTAAAACGAGATATTGCATCTCATATCTATGTTTCATGAAGAGATATAATATTCATTGCGAAGTGTTATATATTCCTCGTCTACTCTTCAAATGAATGTAAATGCGACACTTCCTTGCTAGGAAATAGCGTCTGCAGATGTCTAGGTATCGTAGCAATAGAGTTCAAATGCTTCTTAAAACGAGATATTGCATCTCATATCTATGTTTCATGATAAGATATAATATTCATTGCGGAGTGTTATGCATTCCTCGTATACGATTCAAATGAATGTGAATGCGATAATACCTCGCTAGGAAATAGCGTTTGCAGATGTCTACGTATCGTAGCAGTAGCTTTCTAATGCTTCTTAAAACGCGATATCGCATCTCATTTCTATGTTTCATGGTAAGATATAATATGATTTGCGAAGTGTTATGTATTCCTCGTCTACACTTCAAGTGAATGTAAATGCGACACTTCCTTGCAAGGAAATAGCGTCTGCAGATGTCTAGGTATCGTAGCAATAGAGTTCAAATGCTTCTTAAAACGAGATATTGCATCTCATATCTATTTTTCATGATAAAATATAATATTCATTGCGAAGTGTTACGCATTCCTCGCCTACGATTCAAATGAATGTAAAGTCGGCACTTCCTTGCAAGGAAATAGCGTTTGCAGATGTCTACGTATCGTAGCAATAGAGTTTTTATGATTCTTAAAACGCGATATCGCATCTCAATTCTATGTTTCATGGTAAGATATAATATGATTTGCGAAGTGTTATGCATTCCTCGTCTACACTTCAAATGAATGTAAATGCGAAACTTCCTTGCAAGGAAATAGCGTTTGCAGATGTCTACGTATCGTAGCAATAGATTTCTAATGCTTCTTAAAACGCGATATCGCATCTCATTTCTATGTTTCATGGTAAGATATAATATGATTTGCGAAGTGTTATGTATTCCTCGTCTACTCTTCAAATGAATGTAAATGAGACACTTCCTTGCTAGGAAATAGCGTCTGCAGATGTCTAGATATCATAGCAATAGAGTTCAAATGCTTCTTGAAACGAGATATTGCACCTCATATCTATGATTCATGATAAGATATAATATTCATTGCGAAGTGTTATGCATTCCTCGTATACGATTCGAATGAATGCAAATGTGACACTTCCTTGCAAGGAAATAGCGTTTGCAGATGTCTACGTATCGAAGCAATAGAGTTCAAATGCTTGCTAAAACGAGATATTGCATCTCATATCTATGTTTCATGAAGAGATATAATATTCATTGCGAAGTGTTATATATTCCTCGTCTGCTCTTCAAATGAATGTAAATGCGACACTTCCTTGCTAGGAAATAGGGTCTGCAGATGTCTAGGTATCGTAGCGATAGAGCTCTAATGCTTCTTAAAACGCGATATCGCATCCCATTTCTATGTTTCATGGTAAGATATAATATGATTTGCGAAGTGTTATGTATTCCTCGTCTACACTTCAAATGAATGTAATTGCGACACTTCCTTGCTCGGAAATAGTGTCTGCAGATGTCTAGGCATCGTAGCGATAGCGTTCTAATGCTTCTTAAAACGCGATATCGCATCTCATTTCTATGTTTCATGGTAAGATATAATATGATTTGCGAAGTGTTTTGTATTCCTCGTCTACACCTCAAGTGAATGTAAATGCGACACTTCCTAGCAAGGAAATAGCGTTTGCAGATGTCTACGTATCGAAGCAATAGATTTCAAATGCTTCTTATAACGAGATATTGCATCTCATATCTATGTTTCATGATAGGATATAATATTCATTGCGAAGTGTTATGCATTCCTCGTCTACGATTCAAATGAATGTAAATGCGACACTTCCTTGCAAGGAAATAGCGTTTACAGATGTCTACCTATCGTAGCAATAGAGTTCTAATGCTTCTTAAAACGCGATATCGCATCTCATTTCTATGTTTCATGGTAAGATATAATATGATTTGCGAAGTGTTATGTATTCCTCGTCTACACTTCAAATGAATGTAAATGCGACACTTCCTTGCTAGGAAATAGCGTCTGCAGATGTCTAGGTATCATAGCAATAGAGTTCAAATGCTTCTTGAAACGAGATATTGCATCTCATATCTATGATTCATGATAAGATATAATATTCATTGCGAAGTGTTATGCATTCCTCGTATACGATTCGAATGAATGCAAATGTGACATTTCCTTGCAAGGAAATAGCGTTTGCAGATGTCTACGTATCGAAGCAATAGAGTTCAAATGCTTGCTAAAACGAGATATTGCATCTCATATCTATGTTTCATGAAGAGATATAATATTCATTGCGAAGTGTTATATATTCCTCGTCTACTCTTCAAATGAATGTAAATGCGACACTTCCTTGCTAGGAAATAGCGTCTGCAGATGTCTAGGTATCGTAGCAATAGAGTTCAAATGCTTCTTAAAACGAGATATTGCATCTCATATCTATGTTTCATGATAAGATATAATATTCATTGCGGAGTGTTATGCATTCCTCGTATACGATTCAAATGAATGTGAATGCGATACTTCCTCGCTAGGAAATAGCGTTTGCAGATGTCTACGTATCGTAGCAGTAGCTTTCTAATGCTTCTTAAAACGCGATATCGCATCTCATTTCTATGTTTCATGGTAAGATATAATATGATTTGCGAAGTGTTATGTATTCCTCGTCTACTCTTCAAATTAATGTAAATGCGACACTTCCTTGCTAGGATATAGTGTCTGCAGATGTCTAGGTATCGTAGCGATAGAGCTCTAATGCTTCTTAAAACGCGATATCGCATCCCATTTCTATGTTTCATGGTAAGATATAATATGATTTGCGAAGTGTTATGTATTCCTCGTCTACACTTCAAATGAATGTAATTGCGACACTTCCTTGCTCGGAAATAGTGTCTGCAGATGTCTAGGCATCGTAGCGATAGCGTTCTAATGCTTCTTAAAACGCGATATCGCATCTCATTTCTATGTTTCATGGTAAGATATAATATGATTTGCGAATTGCTATGTATTCCTTGTCTGCACTTCAAATGAATGTAAATGCGACACTTCCTTGCAAGGGAATAGCGTTTGCAGATGTCTACGTATCGTAGCAATAGAGTTCTAATGCTTCTTAAAACGCGATATCGCATCTCATTTCTATGTTTCATGGTAAGATATAATATTATTTGCGAAGTGTTATGTATTCCACGTCTACACTTCAAGTGAATGTAAATGCGACACTTCCTAGCAAGGAAATAGCGTTTGCAGATGTCTACGTATCGAAGCAATAGATTTCAAATGCTTCTTATAACGAGATATTGCATCTCATATCTATGTTTCATGATAGGATATAATATTCATTGCGAAGTGTTATGCATTCCTCGTCTACGATTCAAATGAATGTAAATGCGACACTTCCTTGCAAGGAAATAGCGTTTACAGATGTCTACCTATCGTAGCAATAGAGTTCTAATGCTTCTTAAAACGCGATATCGCATCTCATTTCTATGTTTCATGGTAAGATATAATATGATTTGCGAAGTGTTATGTATTCCTCGTCTACACTTCAAATGAATGTAAATGCGACACTTCCTTGCTAGGAAATAGCGTCTGCAGATGTCTAGGTATCATAGCAATAGAGTTCAAATGCTTCTTGAAACGAGATATTGCATCTCATATCTATGATTCATGATAAGATATAATATTCATTGCGAAGTGTTATGCATTCATCGTATACGATTCGAATGAATGCAAATGTGACATTTCCTTGCAAGGAAATAGCGTTTGCAGATGTCTACGTATCGAAGCAATAGAGTTCAAATGCTTGCTAAAACGAGATATTGCATCTCATATCTATGTTTCATGAAGAGATATAATATTCATTGCGAAGTGTTATATATTCCTCGTCTACTCTTCAAATGAATGTAAATGCGACACTTCCTTGCTAGGAAATAGCGTCTGCAGATGTCTAGGTATCGTAGCAATAGAGTTCAAATGCTTCTTAAAACGAGATATTGCATCTCATATCTATGTTTCATGATAAGATATAATATTCATTGCGGAGTGTTATGCATTCCTCGTATACGATTCAAATGAATGTGAATGCGATAATACCTCGCTAGGAAATAGCGTTTGCAGATGTCTACGTATCGTAGCAGTAGCTTTCTAATGCTTCTTAAAACGCGATATCGCATCTCATTTCTATGTTTCATGGTAAGATATAATATGATTTGCGAAGTGTTATGTATTCCTCGTCTACACTTCAAGTGAATGTAAATGCGACACTTCCTTGCAAGGAAATAGCGTTTGCAGATGTCTACGTATCGTAGCAATAGAGTTTTTATGATTCTTAAAACTCGATATCGCATCTCATTTCTATATTTCACGGTAAGATATAATATGATTTGCGAAGTGTTATGTATTCCTCGTCTACATTCCAAATGATTGTGAATGCGACACTTCCTTGCAAGGAAATAGCGTTTGCAGATGTCTACGTATCGTAGCAATGGAGTTCTTATGATTCTTAAAACGCGATATCGCATCTCAATTCTATGTTTCATGCTAAGATACAATATGATTTGCGAAGTGTTATGCATTCCTCGTCTACACTTCAAATGAATGTAAATGCGAAACTTCCTTGCAAGGAAATAGCGTTTGCAGATGTCTACGTATCGTAGCAATAGATTTCTAATGCTTCTTAAAACGCGATATCGCATCTCATTTCTATGTTTCATGGTAAGATATAATATGATTTGCGAAGTGTTATGTATTCCTCGTCTACACTTCAAATGAATGTAATTGCGACACTTCCTTGATAGGAATTAGTGTCTGCAGATGTCTAGGTATCGTAGCAATAGAGTTCTTATGATCCTTAAAACGCGACATCGCATGGCATTTCTATGTTTCATGGTAAGATATAATATGATTTGCGAAGTGGTATGTATTCCTCGTCTACACTTTAAATGAATGTAAATGCGACACTTCCTTGCTAGGAAATAGCGTTTGCAGATGTCTACGTATCGAAGCAATAGATTTCAAATGCTTCTTAAAACGAGATATTGCATCTCATATCTATGTTTCATGATAAGATATAATATTCACTGCGAAGTGTTATGCATTCCTCGTCTACGATTCAAAAGAATGTAAATGCGACTCTTCCTTGCTAGGAAATAGCGTCTGCAGATGTCTAGGTATCGTAGCAATAGAGTTCAAATGCTTCTTAAAACGAGATATTGCATCTCATATCTATGTTTCATGATAAGATATAATATTCATTGCGAAGTGTTATGCATTCCTCGTATACGATTCAAATGAATGTGAATGCGATACTTCCTCGCTAGGAAATAGCGTTTGCAGATGTCTACGTATCGTAGCAGTAGCTTTCTAATGCTTCTTAAAACGCGATATCGCATCTCATTTCTATGTTTCATGGTAAGATATAATATGATTTGCGAAGTGTTATGTATTCCTCGTTTACACTTCAAGTGAATGTAAATGCGACACTTCCTAGCAAGGAAATAGCGTTTGCAGATGTCTACGTATCGTAGCAGTAGAGTTTTTATGATTCTTAAAACTCGATATCGCATCTCATTTCTATATTTCACGGTAAGATATAATATGATTTGCGAAGTGTTATGTATTCCTCGTCTACATTCCAAATGATTGTGAATGCGACACTTCCTTGCAAGGAAATAGCGTTTGCAGATGTCTACGTGTCGTAGCAATGGAGTTCTTATGATTCTTAAAACGCGATATCGCATCTCAATACTATGTTTCATGGTAAGATAGAATATGATTTGCGAAGTGTTATGCATTCCTCGTCTACACTTCAAATGAATGTAAATGCGAAACTTCCTTGCAAGGAAATAGCGTTTGCAGATGTCTACGTATCGTAGCAATAGATTTCTTATGCTTCTTAAAACGCGATATCGCATCTCATTTCTATGTTTCATGGTAAGATATAATATGATTTGCGAAGTGTTATGTATTCCTCGTCTACACTTCAAATGAATGTGAATGCGATACTTCCTCGCTGGGAAATAGCGATTGCAGATGTCTACGAATCGTAGCATTAGCTTTCTAATGCTTCTTAAAACGCGATATCGCATCTCATTTCTATATTTCATGGTAAGATATAACATGATTTGCGAAGTGTCATGTATTTCTCGTCTACACTTCAAATGAATGTAAATGCGACACTTCCTTGCTAGGAAATAGCGTCTGCAGATGTCTAGGTATCGTAGCAATAAAGTTCAAATGCTTCTTAAAACGAGATATTGCATCTCATATCTATGTTTCATGATAAGATATAATATTCATTGCGAAGTGTTATGCATTCCACGTCTACGATGCAAATGAATGTAAATGCGACACTTCCTTGCAAGGAAATAGCGTTTGCAGATGTCTACGTATCGTAGCAATAGAGTTTTTATGATTCTTAAAACGCGATATCGCATCTCATTTCTATGTTTCATGGTAAGATATAATATGATTTGCGAAGTGTTATGTATTCCTCGTCTACACTTCAAATGAATGTGAATGCCACACTTCCTCGCTAGGAAATAGCGTTTGCAGATGTCTACGTATCGCAGCAATAGAGTTCTTATGATACTTAAAACGCGATATCGCATCTCAATTCTATGTTTCATGGTAAGATATAATATGATTTGCGAAGTGTTATGCATTCCTCGTCTACACTTCAAATGAATGTAAATGCGAAACTTCCTTGCAAGGAAATAGCGTTTGCAGATGTCTACGTATCGTAGCAATAGATTTCTAATGATTCTTAAAACGCGATATCGCATCTCATTTCTATGTTTCATGGTAAGATATAATATGATTTGCGAAGTGTTATGCATTCCTCGTCCACACTTCAAATGAATGTAATTGCGACACTTCCTTGCTAGGAAATAGTGTCTGCAGATGTCTAGGTATCGTAGCGATAGAGTTAGAATGCTTCTTAAAACGCGATATTGCATCTCATATCTATGATTCATGATAAGATATAATATTCATTGCGAAGTGTTATGCATTCGTCGTCTACGATTCAAATGAACGTAAATGCGTCACTTCCTTGCAAGGAAATAGCGTTTGCAGATGTCTACGTATCGAAGCAGTAGTGATCAAATGCTTCTTAAATCGAGATATTGCATCTCATTTCTATGTTTCATGGTAAGATATAATATGGTCTGCGAAGTGTCATGTATTCCTCGTCTACACTTCAAACGAATGTAAATGCGACACTTCCTTGCTAGGAAATAGCGTCTGCAGATGTCTAGGCATCGTAGCAATAGAGTTCAAATGCTTCTTAAAACGAGATATTGCATCTCATATCTATGTTTCATGATAAGATATAATATTCATTGCGAAGTGTTATGCATTCCTCGTCTACGATTCAAATGAATGTAAGTGCGACACTTCCTTGCAAGGAAGTAGCGTTTGCGGATGTCTACCTATCGTAGCAATAGAGTTCTAATGCTTCTTAATACGCGATGTCGCATCTCATTTCTATGTTTCATGATAAGATATAATATGATTTGCGAAGTGTTATGTATTCCTCGTCTACACTTCAAATGAATGTGAATGCGATACTTCCTCGCTAGGAAATAGCGTTTGCAGATGTCTACGTATCGTAGCAATAGCTTTCAGATTCTTCTTAAAACGCGATATGGCATCTCATTTCTATGTTTCATGGTAAGATATAATATGATTTGCGAAGTGTCATGTATTCCTTGTCTGCACTTCAAATGAATGTAAATGCGACACTTCCTTGCAAGGGAATAGCGTTTGCAGATGTCTACGTATCGTAGCAACAGAGTTCTAATGCTTCTTAAAACGCGATATCGCATCTCATTTCTATGTTTCATGGTAAGATATAATATTATTTGCGAAGTGTTATGTATTCCTCGTCTGCACTTCAAATGAATGTAAATGCGACACTTCCTTGCAAGGGAATAGCGTTTGCATACGTCTACGTATCGTAGCAATAGAGTTGTTATGATTCTTAAAACGAGATATTGCATCTCATATCTATGTTTCATGATAAGATATAATATTCATTGCGAAGTGTTATGCATTCCTCGTATACGATTCAAATGAATGTGAATGCGACACTTCCTTGCTAGGAAATAGCGTTTGCAGATGTCTACGTATCGAAGCAATAGAGTTCAAATGCTTCTTAAAACGAGATATTGCATCTCATATCTATGTTTCATGATAAGATATAATATTCACTGCGAATTGTTATGCATTCCTCGTCTGCACTTCAAATAAATGTGAATGCGATACTTCCTCGCTAGGAAATAGCGTTTGAAGATGTCTACGTATCGTAGCAATAGCTTTCTAATGCTTCTTAAAACGCGATATCGCATATCATTTCTATGTTTCATGGTAAGATATAATATGATTTGCGAAGTGTCATGTATTCCTCGTCTACACTTCAAATGAATGTAAATGCGACACTTCCTTGCTAGGAAATAGCGTCTGCAGATGTCTAGGTATCGTAGCAATAGAGTTCAAATGCTTCTTGAAACGAGATATTGCATCTCATACCTATGTTTCATGATAAGATATAATATTCATTGCGAAGTGTTAAGCATTCCTCGCCTACGCTTCAAATGAATGTAAGGTCGGCACTTCCTTGAAAGGAAATAGCGTTTGCAGATGTCTACGTATCGTAGCAATAGAGTTTTTATGATTCTTAAAACGCGATATCGCATCCCATTAACATGTTTCATGGTAAGATATAATATGATTTGCGAAGTGTTATGTATTCCTCGTCTATACTTCAAATGAATGTGAATGCCACACTTCCACGCTAGGAAATAGCGTTTGCAGATGTCTACGTATCGTAGCAATAGATTTCTTATGATTCTTAAAACGCGATATCGCATCTCATTTCTATGTTTCATGGTAAGATATAATATGATTTGCGAAGTGTTATGTATTCCTCGTCTACACTTCAAATGAATGTAAATGCGACACTTCCTTGCAAGGAAATAGCGTTTGCAGATGTCTACGTATCGTAGCAATAGATTTCTAATGCTTCTTAAAACGCGATATCGCATCTCATTTCTATGTTTCATGGTAAGATATAATATGATTTGCGAAGTGTTATGTATTCCTCGTCTACACTTCAAATGAATGTAAATGCGACACTTCCTTGCAAAGAAATAGCGTTTGCAGATGTCTACGTATCGTAGCAATAGATTCCTAATGCTTCTTAAAACGCGATATCGCATCTCATTTCTATGTTTCATGGTAAGTTATAATATGATTTGCGAAATGTTGTGTATTCCTCGTCTACACTTCAAATGAATGTGAATGCGATACTTCCTCGCTAGGAAATAGCGTTTGCAGATGTCTACGTATCGTAGCAATAGCTTTCTAATTCTTCTTAAAACGCGATATGGCATCTCATTTCTATGTTTCATGGTAAGATATAATATGATTTGCGAAGTGTCATGTATTCCTCGTCTACACTTCAAATGAATGTAAATGCGACACTTCCTTGCTAGGAAATAGCGTCTGCAGATGTCTAGGTATCATAGCAATAGAGTTCAAATGCTTCTTGAAACGAGATATTGCATCTCATATCTATGATTCATGATAAGATATAATATTCATTGCGAAGTGTTATGCATTCCTCGTATACGATTCAAATGAATGCAAATGTGACACTTCCTTGCAAGGAAATAGCGTTTGCAGATGTCTACGTATCGAAGCAATAGAGTTCAAATGCTTGCTAAAACGAGATATTGTATCTCATGTCTATGTTTTATGATAAGATATAATATTCATTGCGAAGTGTTATGCATTCCCCGCCTACGATTCAAATGATTGTAAATGCGACACTTCCTTGCAAGGAAATAGAGTCTGCAGATGTCTAGGTATCGTAGCGATAGAGTTCTAATGCTTCTTAAAACGTGATATCGCATCCCGTTTCTATGTTTCATGATAAGATATAATATTCATTGCGAAGTGTTATGCATTCCTCGTCTACGACTCAAATGAATGTAAATGCGACACTTCCTTGCAAGGAAATAGCGTTTACAGATGTCTACCTATCGTAGCAATAGAGTTGTAATGCTTCTTAAAACGCGATATCGCATCTCATTTCTATGTTTCATGGTAAGATATAATATGATTTGCGAAGTGTTATGTATTCCTCGTCTACACTTCAAATGAATGTATATGCGACACTTCCTTGCAAAGAAATAGCGTTTGCAGATGTCTAGGTATTGTAGCAATAGCTTTCTAATTCTTCTTAAAACGCGATATGGCATCCCATTTCTATGTTTCATGGTAAGATATAATATGATTTGCGAAGTGTCATGTATTCCTCGTCTACACTTCAAATGAATGTAAATGCGACACTTCCTTGCTAGGAAATAGCGTCTGCAGATGTCTAGGTATCATAGCAATAGAGTTCAAATGCTTCTTGAAACGAGATATTGCATCTCATATCTATGATTCATGATAAGATATAATATTCATTGCGAAGTGTTATGCATTCCTCGTATACGATTCAAATGAATGCAAATGTGACACTTCCTTGCAAGGAAATAGCGTTTGCAGATGTCTACGTATCGAAGCAATAGAGTTCAAATGCTTGCTAAAACGAGATATTGCATCTCATATCTATGCTTTATGATAAGATATAATATTCATTGCGAAGTGTTATGCATTCCTCGTCTACGATTCAAATAAATGTAAGTGCGACACTTCCTTGCAAGTAAATAGCGTTTGCGGATGTCTACCTATCGTAGCAATAGAGTTCTAATGCTTCTTAATACGCGATGTCGCATCTCATTTCTATGTTTATTGATAAGATATAATATTCATTGCGAAGTGTTATGCATTCCTCGTCTACGATTCAAATGAATGTAAATGCGACACTTCCTTGCAAGGAAATAGCGTTTACAGATGTCTACCTATCGTAGCAATAGAGTTGTAATGCTTCTTAAAACGCGATATCGCATCGCATTTCTATGTTCCATGGTAAGATATAATATGATTTGCGAAGTGTTATGTATTCCTCGTCTACACATCAAATGAATGTGAATGCGATACTTCCTCGCTAGGAAATAGCGTTTGCAGATGTCTACGTATCGTAGCAATAGCTTTCTAATTCTTCTTAAAACGCGATATGGCATCTCATTTCTATGTTTCATGGTAAGATATAATATGATTTGCGAAGTGTCATGTATTCCTCGTCTACACTTCAAATGAATGTAAATGCGACACTTCCTTGCTAGGAAATGGCGTCTGCAGATGTCTAGGTATCATAGCAATAGAGTTCAAATGCTTCTTGAAACGAGATATTGCATCTCATATCCATGATTCATGATAAGATATAATATTCATTGCGAAGTGTTATGCATTCCTCGTATACGATTCAAATGAATGCAAATGTGACACTTCCTTGCAAGGAAATAGCGTTTGCAGATGTCTACGTATCGAAGCAATAGAGTTCAAATGCTTGCTAAAACGAGATATTGCATCTCATATCTATGTTTTATGATAAGATATAATATTCATTGCGAAGTGTTATGCATTCCCCGTCTACGATTCAAATGATTGTAAATGCGACACTTCCTTGCAAGGTAATAGAGTCTGCAGATGTCTAGGTATCGTAGCGATAGAGTTCTAATGCTTCTTAAAACGTGATATCGCATCCCGTTTCTATGTTTCATGGTAAGATATAATATGATTTGCGAAGTGTTACGTATTCCTCGTTTACACTTCAAATGAATGTAATTGCGACACTTCCTTGATAGGAAATAGTGTCTGCAGATGTCTAGGTATCGTAGCAATAGAGTTCTTATGATCCTTAAAACGCGATATCGCATGGCATTTCTATGTTTCATGGTAAGATATAATATGATTTGCGAAGTGTTATGTATTCCTCGTCTACACTTCAAATGAATGTAAATGCGACACTTCCTTGCTAGGAAATAGCGTTTGCAGATGTCTACGTATCGAAGCAATAGAGTTCAAATGCTTCTTAAAACGAGATATTGCATCTCATATCTATGTTTCATGATAAGATATAATATTCACTGCGAAGTGTTATGCATTCCTCGTCTACGATTCAAATGAATGTAAATGCGACTCTTCCTTGCTAGGAAATAGCGTCTGCAGATGTCTAGGTATCGTAGCAATAGAGCTCAAATGCTTCTTAAAACGAGATATTGCATCTCATATCTATGTTTCATGATAAGATATAATATTCATTGCGAAGTGTTATGCATTCCTCGTATACGATTCAAATGAATGTGAATGCGATACTTCCTCGCTAGGAAATAGCGTTTGCAGATGTCTACGTATCGTAGCAGTAGCTTTCTAATGCTTCTTAAAACGCGATATCGCATCTCATTTCTATGTTTTATGGTAAGATATAATATGATTTGCGAAGTGTTATGTATTCCTCGTCTACACTTCAAGTGAATGTAAATGCGACACTTCCTAGCAAGGAAATAGCGTTTGCAGATGTCTACGTATCGTAGCAGTAGAGTTTTTATGATTCTTAAAACTCGATATCGCATCTCATTTCTATATTTCACGGTAAGATATAATATGATTTGCGAAGTGTTATGTATTCCTCGTCTACATTCCAAATGATTGTGAATGCGACACTTCCTTGCAAGGAAATAGCGTTTGCAGATGTCTACGTGTCGTAGCAATGGAGTTCTTATGATTCTTAAAACGCGATATCGCATCTCAATACTATGTTTCATGGTAAGATAGAATATGATTTGCGAAGTGTTATGCATTCCTCGTCTACACTTCAAATGAATGTAAATGCGAAACTTCCTTGCAAGGAAATAGCGTTTGCAGATGTCTACGTATCGTAGCAATAGATTTCTTATGCTTCTTAAAACGCGATATCGCATCTCATTTCTATGTTTCATGGTAAGATATAATATGATTTGCGAAGTGTTATGTATTCCTCGTCTACACTTCAAATGAATGTGAATGCGATACTTCCTCGCTGGGAAATAGCGATTGCAGATGTCTACGAATCGTAGCATTAGCTTTCTAATGCTTCTTAAAACGCGATATCGCATCTCATTTCTATATTTCATGGTAAGATATAACATGATTTGCAAAGTGTCATGTATTTCTCGTCTACACTTCAAATGAATGTAAATGCGACACTTCCTTGCTAGGAAATAGCGTCTGCAGATGTCTAGGTATCGTAGCAATAAAGTTCAAATGCTTCTTAAAACGAGATATTGCATCTCATATCTATGTTTCATGATAAGATATAATATTCATTGCGAAGTGTTATGCATTCCACGTCTACGATGCAAATGAATGTAAATGCGACACTTCCTTGCAAGGAAATAGCGTTTGCAGATGTCTACGTATCGTAGCAATAGAGTTTTTATGATTCTTAAAACGCGATATCGCATCTCATTTCTATGTTTCATGGTAAGATATAATATGATTTGCGAAGTGTTATGTATTCCTCGTCTACACTTCAAATGAATGTGAATGCCACACTTCCTCGCTAGGAAATAGCGTTTGCAGATGTCTACGTATCGCAGCAATAGAGTTCTTATGATACTTAAAACGCGATATCGCATCTCAATTCTATGTTTCATGGTAAGATATAATATGATTTGCGAAGTGTTATGCATTCCTCGTCTACACTTCAAATGAATGTAAATGCGAAACTTCCTTGCAAGGAAATAGCGTTTGCAGATGTCTACGTATCGTAGCAATAGATTTCTAATGATTCTTAAAACGCGATATCGCATCTCATTTCTATGTTTCATGGTAAGATATAATATGATTTGCGAAGTGTTATGCATTCCTCGTCCACACTTCAAATGAATGTAATTGCGACACTTCCTTGCTAGGAAATAGTGTCTGCAGATGTCTAGGTATCGTAGCGATAGAGTTAGAATGCTTCTTAAAACGCGATATTGCATCTCATATCTATGATTCATGATAAGATATAATATTCATTGCGAAGTGTTATGCATTCGTCGTCTACGATTCAAATGAACGTAAATGCGTCACTTCCTTGCAAGGAAATAGCGTTTGCAGATGTCTACGTATCGAAGCAGTAGTGATCAAATGCTTCTTAAATCGAGATATTGCATCTCATTTCTATGTTTCATGGTAAGATATAATATGGTCTGCGAAGTGTCATGTATTCCTCGTCTACACTTCAAACGAATGTAAATGCGACACTTCCTTGCTAGGAAATAGCGTCTGCAGATGTCTAGGCATCGTAGCAATAGAGTTCAAATGCTTCTTAAAACGAGATATTGCATCTCATATCTATGTTTCATGATAAGATATAATATTCATTGCGAAGTGTTATGCATTCCTCGTCTACGATTCAAATGAATGTAAGTGCGACACTTCCTTGCAAGGAAGTAGCGTTTGCGGATGTCTACCTATCGTAGCAATAGAGTTCTAATGCTTCTTAATACGCGATGTCGCATCTCATTTCTATGTTTCATGATAAGATATAATATGATTTGCGAAGTGTTATGTATTCCTCGTCTACACTTCAAATGAATGTAAATGCGACACTTCCTTGCAAAGAAATAGCGTTTGCAGATGTCTACGTATCGTAGCAATAGATTCCTAATGCTTCTTAAAACGCGATATCGCATCTCATTTCTATGTTTCATGGTAAGTTATAACATGATTTGCGAAGTGTTATGTATTCCTCGTCTACACTTCAAATGAATGTGAATGCGATACTTCCTCGCTAGGAAATAGCGTTTGCAGATGTCTACGTATCGTAGCAATAGCTTTCAGATTCTTCTTAAAACGCGATATGGCATCTCATTTCTATGTTTCATGGTAAGATATAATATGATTTGCGAAGTGTCATGTATTCCTTGTCTGCACTTCAAATGAATGTAAATGCGACACTTCCTTGCAAGGGAATAGCGTTTGCAGATGTCTACGTATCGTAGCAACAGAGTTCTAATGCTTCTTAAAACGCGATATCGCATCTCATTTCTATGTTTCATGGTAAGATATAATATTATTTGCGAAGTGTTATGTATTCCTCGTCTGCACTTCAAATGAATGTAAATGCGACACTTCCTTGCAAGGGAATAGCGTTTGCATACGTCTACGTATCGTAGCAATAGAGTTGTTATGATTCTTAAAACGAGATATTGCATCTCATATCTATGTTTCATGATAAGATATAATATTCATTGCGAAGTGTTATGCATTCCTCGTATACGATTCAAATGAATGTGAATGCGACACTTCCTTGCTAGGAAATAGCGTTTGCAGATGTCTACGTATCGAAGCAATAGAGTTCAAATGCTTCTTAAAACGAGATATTGCATCTCATATCTATGTTTCATGATAAGATATAATATTCACTGCGAATTGTTATGCATTCCTCGTCTGCACTTCAAATAAATGTGAATGCGATACTTCCTCGCTAGGAAATAGCGTTTGCAGATGTCTACGTATCGTAGCAATAGCTTTCTAATGCTTCTTAAAACGCGATATCGCATATCATTTCTATGTTTCATGGTAAGATATAATATGATTTGCGAAGTGTCATGTATTCCTCGTCTACACTTCAAATGAATGTAAATGCGACACTTCCTTGCTAGGAAATAGCGTCTGCAGATGTCTAGGTATCGTAGCAATAGAGTTCAAATGCTTCTTGAAACGAGATATTGCATCTCATACCTATGTTTCATGATAAGATATAATATTCATTGCGAAGTGTTAAGCATTCCTCGCCTACGCTTCAAATGAATGTAAGGTCGGCACTTCCTTGAAAGGAAATAGCGTTTGCAGATGTCTACGTATCGTAGCAATAGAGTTTTTATGATTCTTAAAACGCGATATCGCATCCCATTAACATGTTTCATGGTAAGATATAATATGATTTGCGAAGTGTTATGTATTCCTCGTCTATACTTCAAATGAATGTGAATGCCACACTTCCACGCTAGGAAATAGCGTTTGCAGATGTCTACGTATCGTAGCAATAGATTTCTTATGATTCTTAAAACGCGATATCGCATCTCATTTCTATGTTTCATGGTAAGATATAATATGATTTGCGAAGTGTTATGTATTCCTCGTCTACACTTCAAATGAATGTAAATGCGACACTTCCTTGCAAGGAAATAGCGTTTGCAGATGTCTACGTATCGTAGCAATAGATTTCTAATGCTTCTTAAAACGCGATATCGCATCTCATTTCTATGTTTCATGGTAAGATATAATATGATTTGCGAAGTGTTATGTATTCCTCGTCTACACTTCAAATGAATGTAAATGCGACACTTCCTTGCAAAGAAATAGCGTTTGCAGATGTCTACGTATCGTAGCAATAGATTCCTAATGCTTCTTAAAACGCGATATCGCATCTCATTTCTATGTTTCATGGTAAGTTATAATATGATTTGCGAAGTGTTGTGTATTCCTCGTCTACACTTCAAATGAATGTGAATGCGATACTTCCTCGCTAGGAAATAGCGTTTGCAGATGTCTACGTATCGTAGCAATAGCTTTCTAATTCTTCTTAAAACGCGATATGGCATCTCATTTCTATGTTTCATGGTAAGATATAATATGATTTGCGAAGTGTCATGTATTCCTCGTCTACACTTCAAATGAATGTAAATGCGACACTTCCTTGCTAGGAAATAGCGTCTGCAGATGTCTAGGTATCATAGCAATAGAGTTCAAATGCTTCTTGAAACGAGATATTGCATCTCATATCTATGATTCATGATAAGATATAATATTCATTGCGAAGTGTTATGCATTCCTCGTATACGATTCAAATGAATGCAAATGTGACACTTCCTTGCAAGGAAATAGCGTTTGCAGATGTCTACGTATCGAAGCAATAGAGTTCAAATGCTTGCTAAAACGAGATATTGCATCTCATGTCTATGTTTTATGATAAGATATAATATTCATTGCGAAGTGTTATGCATTCCCCGCCTACGATTCAAATGATTGTAAATGCGACACTTCCTTGCAAGGAAATAGAGTCTGCAGATGTCTAGGTATCGTAGCGATAGAGTTCTAATGCTTCTTAAAACGTGATATCGCATCCCGTTTCTATGTTTCATGATAAGATATAATATTCATTGCGAAGTGTTATGCATTCCTCGTCTACGACTCAAATGAATGTAAATGCGACACTTCCTTGCAAGGAAATAGCGTTTACAGATGTCTACCTATCGTAGCAATAGAGTTGTAATGCTTCTTAAAACGCGATATCGCATCTCATTTCTATGTTTCATGGTAAGATATAATATGATTTGCGAAGTGTTATGTATTCCTCGTCTACACTTCAAATGAATGTATATGCGACACTTCCTTGCAAAGAAATAGCGTTTGCAGATGTCTAGGTATTGTAGCAATAGCTTTCTAATTCTTCTTAAAACGCGATATGGCATCCCATTTCTATGTTTCATGGTAAGATATAATATGATTTGCGAAGTGTCATGTATTCCTCGTCTACACTTCAAATGAATGTAAATGCGACACTTCCTTGCTAGGAAATAGCGTCTGCAGATGTCTAGGTATCATAGCAATAGAGTTCAAATGCTTCTTGAAACGAGATATTGCATCTCATATCTATGATTCATGATAAGATATAATATTCATTGCGAAGTGTTATGCATTCCTCGTATACGATTCAAATGAATGCAAATGTGACACTTCCTTGCAAGGAAATAGCGTTTGCAGATGTCTACGTATCGAAGCAATAGAGTTCAAATGCTTGCTAAAACGAGATATTGCATCTCATATCTATGCTTTATGATAAGATATAATATTCATTGCGAAGTGTTATGCATTCCTCGTCTACGATTCAAATAAATGTAAGTGCGACACTTCCTTGCAAGTAAATAGCGTTTGCGGATGTCTACCTATCGTAGCAATAGAGTTCTAATGCTTCTTAATACGCGATGTCGCATCTCATTTCTATGTTTATTGATAAGATATAATATTCATTGCGAAGTGTTATGCATTCCTCGTCTACGATTCAAATGAATGTAAATGCGACACTTCCTTGCAAGGAAATAGCGTTTACAGATGTCTACCTATCGTAGCAATAGAGTTGTAATGCTTCTTAAAACGCGATATCGCATCGCATTTCTATGTTCCATGGTAAGATATAATATGATTTGCGAAGTGTTATGTATTCCTCGTCTACACATCAAATGAATGTGAATGCGATACTTCCTCGCTAGGAAATAGCGTTTGCAGATGTCTACGTATCGTAGCAATAGCTTTCTAATTCTTCTTAAAACGCGATATGGCATCTCATTTCTATGTTTCATGGTAAGATATAATATGATTTGCGAAGTGTCATGTATTCCTCGTCTACACTTCAAATGAATGTAAATGCGACACTTCCTTGCTAGGAAATGGCGTCTGCAGATGTCTAGGTATCATAGCAATAGAGTTCAAATGCTTCTTGAAACGAGATATTGCATCTCATATCCATGATTCATGATAAGATATAATATTCATTGCGAAGTGTTATGCATTCCTCGTATACGATTCAAATGAATGCAAATGTGACACTTCCTTGCAAGGAAATAGCGTTTGCAGATGTCTACGTATCGAAGCAATAGAGTTCAAATGCTTGCTAAAACGAGATATTGCATCTCATATCTATGTTTTATGATAAGATATAATATTCATTGCGAAGTGTTATGCATTCCCCGTCTACGATTCAAATGATTGTAAATGCGACACTTCCTTGCAAGGTAATAGAGTCTGCAGATGTCTAGGTATCGTAGCGATAGAGTTCTAATGCTTCTTAAAACGTGATATCGCATCCCGTTTCTATGTTTCATGGTAAGATATAATATGATTTGCGAAGTGTTACGTATTCCTCGTTTACACTTCAAATGAATGTAATTGCGACACTTCCTTGATAGGAAATAGTGTCTGCAGATGTCTAGGTATCGTAGCAATAGAGTTCTTATGATCCTTAAAACGCGATATCGCATGGCATTTCTATGTTTCATGGTAAGATATAATATGATTTGCGAAGTGTTATGTATTCCTCGTCTACACTTCAAATGAATGTAAATGCGACACTTCCTTGCTAGGAAATAGCGTTTGCAGATGTCTACGTATCGAAGCAATAGAGTTCAAATGCTTCTTAAAACGAGATATTGCATCTCATATCTATGTTTCATGATAAGATATAATATTCACTGCGAAGTGTTATGCATTCCTCGTCTACGATTCAAATGAATGTAAATGCGACTCTTCCTTGCTAGGAAATAGCGTCTGCAGATGTCTAGGTATCGTAGCAATAGAGCTCAAATGCTTCTTAAAACGAGATATTGCATCTCATATCTATGTTTCATGATAAGATATAATATTCATTGCGAAGTGTTATGCATTCCTCGTATACGATTCAAATGAATGTGAATGCGATACTTCCTCGCTAGGAAATAGCGTTTGCAGATGTCTACGTATCGTAGCAGTAGCTTTCTAATGCTTCTTAAAACGCGATATCGCATCTCATTTCTATGTTTTATGGTAAGATATAATATGATTTGCGAAGTGTTATGTATTCCTCGTCTACACTTCAAGTGAATGTAAATGCGACACTTCCTAGCAAGGAAATAGCGTTTGCAGATGTCTACGTATCGAAGCAATAGAGTTCAAATGCTTGCTAAAACGAGATATTGCATCTCATATCTATGCTTTATGATAAGATATAATATTCATTGCGAAGTGTTATGCATTCCTCGTCTACGATTCAAATAAATGTAAGTGCGACACTTCCTTGCAAGTAAATAGCGTTTGCGGATGTCTACCTATCGTAGCAATAGAGTTCTAATGCTTCTTAATACGCGCTGTCGCATTTCATTTCTATGTTTCATGATAAGATATAATATTCATTGCGAAGTGTTATGCATTCCTCGTCTACGATTCAAATGAATGTAAATGCGACACTTCCTTGCAAGGAAATAGCGTTTACAGATGTCTACCTATCATAGTAATAGAGTTCTAATGCTTCTTAAAACTCGATATCGCATCTCATTTCTATATTTCACGGTAAGATATAATATGATTTGCGAAGTGTTATGTATTCCTCGTCTACATTCCAAATGATTGTGAATGCGACACTTCCTTGCGAGGAAATAGCGTTTGCAGATGTCTACGTATCGTAGCAATGGAGTTCTTATGATTCTTAAAACGCGATATCGCATCTCAATTCTATGTTTCATGGTAAGATACAATATGATTTGCGAAGTGTTATGCATTCCTCGTCTACACTTCAATTGAATGTAAATGCGAAACTTCCTTGCAAGGAAATAGCGTTTGCAGATGTCTACGTATCGTAGCAATAGATTTCTAATGCTTCTTAAAACGCGATATCGCATCTCATTTCTATGTTTCATGGTAAGATATAATATGATTTGCGAAGTGTTATGTATTCCTCGTCTACACTTCAAATGAATGTGAATGCCACACTTCCACGCTAGGAAATAGCGTTTGCAGATGTCTACGTATCGTAGCAATAGAGTTCTTATGATTCTTAAAACGCGATATCGCATCTCATTTCTATGTTTCATGGTAAGATATAATATGATTTGCGAAGTGTTATGTATTCCTCGTCTACACTTCAAATGAATGTGAATGCCACACCTCCACGCTAGGAAATAGCGTTTGCAGATGTCTACGTATCGTAGCAATAGAGTTCTTATGATTCTTAAAACGCGATATCGCATCTCATTTCTATGTTTCATGGTAAGATATAATATGATTTGCGAAGTGTTATGTATTCCTCGTCTACACTTCAAATGAATGTAAATGCGACACTTCCTTGCAAGCAAATAGCGTTTGCAGATGTCTACGTATCGAAGCAATAGAGTTCTTATGGTTCTTAAAACGCGATATCGCATCTCATTTCTATGTTTCATGGTAAGATATAATATTCATTGCGAAGTGTTATGCATTCCTCGTCTACGATTCAAATGAATGTAAATGCGATACTTCCTTGCAAGGAAGTAGCGTTTGCAGATGTCTACGTATCGTAGCAATAGAGTTTTTATGATTCTTAAAACTCGATATCGCATCTCATTTCTATATTTCACGGTAAGATATAATATGATTTGCGAAGTGTTATGTATTCCTCGTCTACATTCCAAATGATTCTGAATGCGACACTTCCTTGCAAGGAAGTAGCGTTTGCAGATGTCTACGTATCGTAGCAATGGAGTTCTTATGATTCTTAAAACGCGATATCGCATCTCATTTCTATGTTTCATGGTAAGTTATAACATGATTTGCGAAGTGTTATGTATTCCTCGTCTACACTTCAAATGAATGTGAATGCGATACTTCCTCGCTAGGAAATAGCGTTTGCAGATGTCTAGGTATCGTAGCAATAGCTTTCTAATTCTTCTTAAAACGCGATATGGCATCCCATTTCTATGTTTCATGGTAAGATATAATATGATTTGCGAAGTGTCATGTATTCCTCGTCTACACTTCAAATGAATGTAAATGCGACACTTCCTTGCTAGGAAATAGCGTCTGCAGATGTCTAGGTATCATAGCAATAGAGTTCAAATGCTTCTTGAAACGAGATATTGCATCTCATATCTATGATTCATGATAAGATATAATATTCATTGCGAAGTGTTATGCATTCCTCGTATACGATTCAAATGAATGCAAATGTGACACTTCCTTGCAAGGAAATAGCGTTTGCAGATGTCTACGTATCGAAGCAATAGAGTTCAAATGCTTGCTAAAACGAGATATTGCATCTCATATCTATGTTTTATGATAAGATATAATATTCATTGCGAAGTGTTATGCATTCCTCGTCTACGATTCAAATAAATGTAAGTGCGACACTTCCTTGCAAGTAAATAGCGTTTGCGGAAGTCTACCTATCGTAGCAATAGAGTTCTAATGCTTCTTAATACGCGATGTCGCATCTCATTTCTATGTTTCATGATAAGATATAATATTCATTGGGAAGTGTTATGCATTCCTCGTCTACGATTCAATTGAATGTAAATGCGACACTTCCTTGCAAGGAAATAGCGTTTACAGATGTCTACCTATCGTAGCAATAGAGTTCTAATGCTTCTTAAAACGCGATATCGCATCTCATTTCTATGTTTCATGGTAAGATATAATATGATTTGCGAAGTGTTATGTATTCCTCGTCTACACTTCAAATGAATGTAAATGCGACACTTCCTTGCAAAGAAATAGCGTTTGCAGATGTCTACGTATCGTAGCAATAGATTCCTAATGCTTCTTAAAACGCGATATCGCATCTCATTTCTATGTTTTATGATAAGATATAATATTCATTGCGAAGTGTTATGCATTCCTCGTCTACGATTCAAATAAATGTAAGTGCGACACTTCCTTGCAAGTAAATAGCGTTTGCGGATGTCCACCTATCGTAGCAATAGAGTTCTAATGCTTCTTAATACGCGATGTCGCATCTCATTTCTATGTTTCATGATAAGATATAATATTCATTGCGAAGTGTTTTGCATTCCTCGTCTACGATTCAAATGAATGTATATGCGACACTTCCTTGCTAGGAAATAGCGTTTGCAGATGTCTACGTATCGAAGCAATAGAGTTCAAATGCTTCTTAAAACGAGATATTGCATCTCATATCTATGTTTCATGATAAGATATAATATTCACTGCGAAGTGTTATGCATTCCTCGTCTACGATTCAAATGAATGTAAATGCGACTCTTCCTTGCTAGGAAATAGCGTCTGCAGATGTCTAGGTATCGTAGCAATAGAGTTCAAATGCTTCTTAAAACGAGATATTGCATCTCATATCTATGTTTCATGATAAGATATAATATTCATTGCGAAGTGTTATGCATTCCTCGTATACGATTCAAATGAATGTGAATGCGATACTCCCTCGCTAGGAAATAGCGTTTGCAGATGTCTACGTATCGTAGCAGTAGCTTTCTAATGCTTCTTAAAACGCGATATCGCATCTCATTTCTATGTTTCATGGTAAGATATAATATGATTTGCGAAGTGTTATGTATTCCTCGTCTACACTTCAAGTGAATGTAAATGCGACACTTCCTAGCAAGGAAATAGCGTTTGCAGATGTCTACGTATCGAAGCAATAGAGTTCAAATGCTTCTTAAAACGAGATATTGCATCTCATATCTATGTTTCATGATAAGATATAATATTCATTGCGAAGTGTTATGCATTCCTCGTATACGATTCAAATGAATGTGAATGCGACACTTCCTCGCTAGGAAATAGCGTTTGCAGATGTCTACGTATCGTAGCAGTAGCTTTCTAATGCTTCTTAAAACGCGATATCGCATCTCATTTCTATGTTTTATGGTAAGATATAATATGATTTGCGAAGTGTTATGTATTCCTCGTCTACACTTCAAGTGAATGTAAATGCGACACTTCCTTGCAAGGAAATAGCGTTTGCAGATGTCTACGTATCGAGGCAATAGAGTTCAAATGCTTCTTAAAACGAGATATTGCATCTCATATCTATGTTTCATGATAAGATATAATATTCACTGCGAATTGTTATGCATTCCTCGTCTACGATTCAAATGAATGTAAATGCGACACTTTCTTGCTAGGAAATAGCGTCTGCAGATGTTTAGGTATCGTAGCAATAGAGTTCAAATGCTTCTTAAAACGAGATATTGCATCTCATATCTATGTTTCATGATAAGATATAATATTCACTGCGAAGTGTTATGCATTCCTCGTCTACGATTCAAATGAATGTAAATGCGACACTTCCTAGCAAGGAAATAGCGTTTGCAGATGTCTACGTATCGAAGCAATAGAGTTCAAATGCTTCTTAAAACGAGATATTGCATCTCATATCTATGTTTCATGGTAAGATATAATATGATTTGCGAAGTGTTATGTATTCCTCGTCTACACTTCAAATGAATGTAAATGCGACACATCCTTGCAAGCAAATAGCGTTTGCAGATGTCTACGTATCGAAGCAATAGAGTTCTTATGCTTCTTAAAACACGATATCGCATCTCATTTCTATATTTCACGGTAAGATATAATATGATTTGCGAAGTGTTATGTATTCCTCGTCTACACTCCAAATGATTGTCAATGCGACACTTCCTTGCTAGGAAATATTGTCTGCAGATGTCTAGGTGTCGTAGCGATAGAGTTCTAATGCTTCTAAAAACGCGATATCGCATCCCATTTCTATGTTTCATGGTAAGATATAATATGATTTGCGAAGTGTTATGTATTCCTCGTCTACACTTCAAATGAATGTAATTGCGACACTTCCTTGATAGGAAATAGTGTCTGCAGATGTCTAGGTATCGTAGAAATAGAGTTCTTATGATCCTTAAAACGCGATATCGCATGGCATTTCTATGTTTCATGGTAAGATATAATATGATTTGCGAAGTGTTATGTATTCCTCGTCTAAACTTCAAATGAATGTAAATGCGACACTACCTTGCTAGGAAATAGCGTTTGCAGATGTCTACGTATCGAAGCAATAGAGTTCAAATGCTTCTTAAAACGAGGTATTGAATCTCATATCTATGTTTCATGATAAGATATAATATTCACTGCGAAGTGTTATGCATTCCTCGTCTACGATTCAAATGAATGTAAATGCGACACTTCCTTGCTAGGAAATAGCGTCTGCAGATGTCTAGGTATCGTAGCAGTAGCTTTCTAATGCTTCTTAAAACGCGATATCGCATCTCATTTCTATGTTTCATGGTAAGATATAATGTGATTTGCGAAGTGTTATGTATTCCTCGTCTACACTTCAAATGAATGTAAATCCGACACTTCCTTGCTAGGAAATAGCGTTTGCAGATGTCTACGTATCGAAGCAATAGAGTTCAAATGCTTCTTAAAACGAGATATTGCATCTCATATCTATGTTTCATAATAAGATATAATATTCACTGCGAATTGTTATGCATTCCTCGTCTACGATTCAAATGAATGTAAATGCGACACTTTCTTGCTAGGAAATAGCGTCTGCAGATGTCTAGGTATCGTAGCAATAAAGTTCAAATGCTTCTTAAAACGAGATATTGCATCTCATACCTATGTTTCATGATAAGATATAATATTCGTTGCGAAGTGTTATGCATTCCTCGTCTACGATTCAAATGAATGTAAATGCGACACTTCCTTGCAAGGAAATAGCGTTTGCAGATGTCTACGTATCGTAGCAGTAGCTTTCTAATGCTTCTTAAAACGCGATATCGCATCTCATTTCTATGTTTCATGGTAAGATATAATATGATTTGCGAAGTGTTATGTATTCCTCGTCTACACTTCAAATGAATGTAAATGCGACACTTCCTTGCAAGGAAATAGCGTTTGCAGATGTCTACGTATCGTAGCAACAGAGTTCTAATGCTTCTTAAAACGCGATATCGCATCTCAATTCTATGTTTCATGGTAAGATATAATATGATTTGCGAAGTGTTATGTATTCCTCGTCTACACTTCAAGGGAATGTAAATGCGACACTTCCTAGCAAGGAAATAGCGTTTGCAGATGTCTACGTATCGAAGCAATAGAGTTCAAATGCTTCTTAAAACGAGATATTGCATCTCATATCTATGTTTCATGGTAAGATATAATATGATTTGCGAAGTGTTATGTATTCCTCGTCTACACTTCAAATGAATGTAAATGCGACACATCCTTGCAAGCAAATAGCGTTTGCAGATGTCTACGTATCGAAGCAATAGAGTTCTTATGCTTCTTAAAACACGATATCGCATCTCATTTCTATATTTCACGGTAAGATATAATATGATTTGCGAAGTGTTATGTATTCCTCGTTTACACTCCAAATGATTGTAAATGCGACACTTCCTTGCAAGGAAATAGCGTTTGCAGATGTCTACGTATCGTAGCAATGGAGTTCTTATGATTCTTAAAACGCGATATCGCATCTCAATTCTATGTTTCATGGTAAGATATAATATGATTTGCGAAGTGTTATGCATTCCTCGTCTACACATCAAATGAATGTAAATGCGAAACTTCCTTGCAAGGAAATAGCGTTTGCAGATGTCTACGTATCGTAGCAATAGATTTCTAATGATTCTTAAAACGCGATATCGCATCTCATTTCTATGTTTCATGGTAAGATATAATATGATTTGCGAAGTGTTATGCATTCCTCGTCTACACTTCAAATGAATGTAATTGCGACACTTCCTTGCTAGGAAATAGTGTCTGCAGATGTCTAGGTATCGTAGCGATAGAGTTAGAATGCTTCTTAAAACGCGATATTGCATCTCATATCTATGATTCATGATAAGATATAATATTCATTGCGAAGTGTTATGCATTCGTCGTCTACGATTCAAATGAACGTAAATGCGTCACTTCCTTGCAAGGAAATAGCGTTTGCAGATGTCTACGTATCGAAGCAATAGAGTTCAAATGCTTCTTAAAACGAGATATTGCATCTCATATCTATGTTTCATGGTAAGATATAATATGATTTGCGAAGTGTTATGTATTCCTCGTCTACACTTCAAATGAATGTAAATGCGACACATCCTTGCAAGCAAATAGCGTTTGCAGATGTCTACGTATCGAAGCAATAGAGTTCTTATGCTTCTTAAAACACGATATCGCATCTCATTTCTATATTTCACGGTAAGATATAATATGATTTGCGAAGTGTTATGTATTCCTCGTCTACACTCCAAATGATTGTAAATGCGACACTTCCTTGCAAGGAAATAGCGTTTGCAGATGTCTACGTATCGTAGCAATGGAGTTCTTATGATTCTTAAAACGCGATATCGCATCTCAATTCTATGTTTCATGGTAAGATATAATATGATTTGCGAAGTGTTATGCATTCCTCGTCTACACTTCAAATGAATGTAAATGCGAAACTTCCTTGCAAGGAAATAGCGTTTGCAGATGTCTACGTATCGTAGCAATAGATTTCTAATGATTCTTAAAACGCGATATCGCATCTCATTTCTATGTTTCATGGTAAGATATAATATGATTTGCGAAGTGTTATGCATTCCTCGTCTACACTTCAAATGAATGTAATTGCGACACTTCCTTGCTAGGAAATAGTGTCTGCAGATGTCTAGGTATCGTAGCGATAGAGTTAGAATGCTTCTTAAAACGCTATATTGCATCTCATATCTATGATTCCTGGTAAGATATAATATTCATTGCGAAGTGTTATGCATTCGTCGTCTACGATTCAAATGAACGTAAATGCGTCACTTCCTTGCAAGGAAATAGCGTTTGCAGATGTCTACGTATCGAAGCAGTAGTGATCAAATGCTTCTTAAATCGAGATATTGCATCTCATTTCTATGTTTCATGGTAAGATATAATATGATCTGCGAAGTGTCATGTATTCCTCGTCTACACTTCAAACGAATGTAAATGCGACACTTCCTTGCTAGGAAATAGCGTCTGCAGATGTCTAGGTATCGTAGCAATAGAGTTCAAATGCTTCTTAAAACGAGATATTGCATCTCATATCTATGTTTCATGATAAGATATAATATTCATTGCGAAGTGTTATGCATTCCTCGTCTACGATTCAAATGAATGTAAGTGCGACACTTCCTTGCAAGGAAGTAGCGTTTGCGGATGTCCACCTATCGTAGCAATAGAGTTCTAATGCTTCTTAATACGCGATGTCGCATCTCATTTCTATGTTTCATGATAAGATATAATATTCATTGCGAAGTGTTATGCATTCCTCGTCTACGATTCAAATGAATGTAAATGCGACACTTCCTTGCAAGGAAGTAGCGTTTGCAGATGTCTACGTATCGAAGCAATAGAGATCAAATGCTTCTCAAAACGAGATATTGCATCTCATATCTATGTTTCACGATAAGATATAATATTCATTGCGAAGTGTTATGCATTCCTCGTCTACGATTCAAATGAATGTAAATGCGACACTTCCTTGCAAGGAAATAGCGTTTACAGATGTCTACCTATCGCAGTAATAGAGTTCTAATGCTTCTTAAAACGCGATATCGCATCTCATTTCTATGTTTCATGGTAAGATATAATATGATTTGCGAAGTGTTATGTATTCCTCGTCTACACTTCAAACGAATGTAAATGCGACACTTCCTTGCTAGGAAATAGCGTCTGCAGATGTCTAGGTATCGTAGCAATAGAGTTCAAATGCTTCTTAAAACGAGATATTGCATCTCATACCTATGTTTCATGATAAGATATAACATTCGTTGCGAAGTGTTATGCATTCCTCGTCTACGATTCAAATGAATGTAAATGCGACACTTCCTTGCAAGGAAATAGCGTTTGCAGATGTCTACGTATCGTAGCAGTAGCTTTCTAATGCTTCTTAAAACGCGATATCGCATCTCATTTCTATGTTTCATGGTAAGATATAATATGATTTGCGAAGTGTTATGTATTCCTCGTCTACACTTCAAATGAATGTAAATGCGACACTTCCTTGCAAGGAAATAGCGTTTGCAGATGTCTACGTATCGTAGCAACAGAGTTCTAATGCTTCTTAAAACGCGATATCGCATCTCAATTCTATGTTTCATGGTAAGATATAATATGATTTGCGAAGTGTTATGTATTCCTCGTCTACACTTCAAGGGAATGTAAATGCGACACTTCCTAGCAAGGAAATAGCGATTGCAGATGTCTACGTATCGAAGCAATAGAGTTCAAATGCTTCTTAAAACGAGATATTGCATCTCATATCTATGTTTCACGATAAGATATAATATTCATTGCGAAGTGTTATGCATTCCTCGTCTACGATTCAAATGAATGTAAATGCGACACTTCCTTGCAAGGGAATAGCGTTTACAGATGTCTACCTATCGTAGTAATAGAGTTCTAATGCTTCTTAAAACGCGATATCGCATCTCATTTCTATGTTTCATGGTAAGATATAATATGATTTGCGAAGTGTTATGTATTCCTCGTCCACACTTCGAATGAATGTAAATGCGACACTTCCTTGCTAGGAAATAGCGTTTGCAGATGTCTACGTATCGAAGCAATAGAGTTCAAATGCTTCTTAAAACGAGATATTGCATCTCATAGCTATGTTTCATGATAAGATATAATATTCACTGCCAATTGTTATGCATTCCTCGTCTACGATTCAAATGAATGTAAATGCGACACTTTCTTGCTAGGAAATAGCGTCTGCAGATGTCTAGGTATCGTAGCAATAGAGTTCAAATGCTTCTTAAAACGAGATATTGCATCTCATACCTATGTTTCATGATAAGATATAATATTCGTTGCGAAGTGTTATGCATTCCTCGTATACGATTCAAATGAATGTAAATGCGACACTTCCTTGCAAGGAAATAGCGTTTGCAGATGTCTACGTATCGTAGCAGTAGCTTTCTAATGCTTCTTAAAACGCGATATCGCATCTCATTTCTATGTTTCATGGTAAGATATAATATGATTTGCGAAGTGTTATATATTCCTCGTCTACACTTCAAATGAATGTAAATGCGACACTTCCTTGCTAGGAAATAGTGTCTGCAGATGTCTAGGTATCGTAGCGATAGAGTTTTTATGATACTTAAAACGCGATATCGCATCCCATTACCATGTTTCATGGTAAGATATAATATGATTTGCGAAGTGTTATGTATTCCTCGTCTACACTTCAAATGAATGTGAATGCCACACTTCCACGCTAGGAAATAGCGATTGCAGATGTCTACGTATCGTAGCAATAGAGTTCTTATGATTCTTAAAACGCGATATCGCATCTCATTTCTATGTTTCATGGTAAGATATAATATTCATTGCGAAGTGTTATGTATTCCTCGACTACACTTCAAATGAATGTAAATGCGACACTTCCTTGCAAGCAAATAGCGTTTGCAGATGTCTACGTATCGAAGCAATACGGTTCTTATGATTCTTAAAACGCGATATCGCATCTCATTTGTATGTTTTATGGTAAGATATAATATTCATTGCGAAGCGTTATGCATTCCTCGTCTACGATTCAAATGAATGTAAATGCGACACTTCCTTGCAAGGAAATAGCGTTTGCAGATGTCTACGTATCGTAGCAATAGAGTCTTTATGATTCTTAAAACTCGATATCGCATCTCATTTCTATATTTCACGGTAAGATATAATATGATTTGCGAAGTGTTATGTATTCCTCATCTACACTCCAAATGATTGTGAATGCGACACTTCCTTGCAAGGAAATAGCGTTTGCAGATGTCTACGTATCGTAGCAATGGAGTTCTTATGATTCTTGAAACGCGATATCGCATCTCAATTCTATGTTTCATGGTAAGATACAATATGATTTGCGAAGTGTTATGCATTCCTCGTCTACACTTCAAATGAATGTAAATGCGAAACTTCCATGCAAGGAAATAGCGTTTGCAGATGTCTACGTATCGTAGCAATAGATTTCTAATGCTTCTTAAAACGCGATATCGCATCTCATTTCTATGTTTCATGGTAAGATATAATATGATTTGCGAAGTGTTATGTATTCCTCGTCTACACTTCAAATGAATGTGAATGCGATACTTCCTCGCTAGGTAATAGCGTTTGCAGATGTCTACGTATCGTAGCATTAGCTTTCTAATGCTTCTTAAAACGCGATATCGCATCTCATTTCTATATTTCATGGTAAGATATAACATGATTTGCGAAGTGTCATGTATTCCTCGTCTACACTCCAAATGATTGTGAATGCGACACTTCCTTGCTAGGAAATAGCGTCTGCAGATGTCTAGGTATCGTAGCAATAGAGTTCAAATGCTTCTTAAAACGAGATATTGCATTTCATATCTATGTTTCATGATAAGATATAATATTCATTGCGAAGTGTTATGCATTCCACGTCTACGATTCAAATGAATGTAAATGCGACACTTCCTTGCAAGGAAATAGCGTTTGCAGATGTCTACGTATCGTAGCAATAGAGTTTTTATGATTCTTAAAACGCGATATCGCATCTCATTTCTATGTTTCATGGTAAGATATAATATGATTTGCGAAGTGTTATGTATTCCTCGTCTACACTTCAAATGAATGTGAATGCCACACATCCTCGCTAGGAAATAGCGTTTGCAGATGTCTACGTATCGTAGCAATAGAGTTCTTATGATTCTTAAAACGCGATATCGCATCTCATTTCTATGTATCATGGTAAGATATAATATGATTTGCGAAGTGTTATGTATTCCTCGTCTACACTTCAAATGAATGTAAATGCGACACATCCTTGCAAGCAAATAGCGTTTGCAGATGTCTACGTATCGAAGCAATAGAGTTCTTATGCTTCTTAAAACACGATATCGCATCTCATTTCTATATTTCACGGTAAGATATAATATGATATGCGAAGTGTTATGTATTCCTCGTCTACACTCCAAATGATTGTGAATGCGACACTTCCTTGCAAGGAAATAGCGTTTGCAGATGTCTACGTATCGTAGCAATGGAGTTCTTATGATTCTTAAAACGCGATATCGCATCTCAATTCTATGTTTCATGGTAAGACATAATATGATTTGCGAAGTGTTATGCATTCCTCGTCTACACTTCAAATGAATGTAAATGCGAAACTTCCTTGCAAGGAAATAGCGTTTGCAGATGTCTACGTATCGTAGCAATAGATTTCTAATGCTTCTTAAAACGCGATATCGCATCTCATTTCTATGTTTCATGGTAAGATATAATATGATTTGCGAAGTGTTATGTATTCCTCGTCTACACTTCAAATGAATGTGAATGCGATACTTCCTCGCTAGGAAATAGCGTTTGCAGATGTCTATGTATCGTAGCATTAGCTTTTAATGCTTAAAACGCGATATCGCATCTCATTTCTATCTTTCATGGTAAGATATAACATGATTTGCGATGTGTCATGTATTTCTCGTCTACACTTCAAATGAATGTAAATGCGACACTTCCTTGCTAGGAAACAGCTTCTGCAGATATCTAGGTATCGTAGCAATAGAATTCAAATGCTTCTTAGAACGAGATATTGCATCTCATATCTATGTTTCATGATAAGATATAATATTCATTGCGAAGTGTTATGCATTCCTCGTCTACGATTCAAATGAATGCAAATGCGACACTTCCTTGCAAGGAAATAGCGTTTGCAGATGTCTACGTATCGAAGCAATAGCTTTCTAAAGCTTCTTTAAACGCGATATCGCATCTCATTTCTATGTTTCATGGTAAGATATAAGATGATTTGCGAAGTGTTATGTATTCCTCGTCTACACTTCAAATGAATGTGAATGCGATACTTCCTCGCTAGGAAATAGCGTTTGCAGATGTCTACGTATCGTAGCATTAGCTTTCTAATGCTTCTTAAAACGCGATATCGCATCTCATTTCTATATTTCATGGTAAGATATAACATGATTTGCGAAGTGTCATGTATTTCTCGTCTACACTTCAAATGAATGTAAATGCGACACTTCCTTGCTAGGAAGTAGCGTCTGCAGATGTCTAGGTATCGTAGCAATAGAGTTCAAATGCTTCTTAAAACGAGATATTGCATCTCATATCTATGTTTCATGATAAGATATAATATTCATTACGAAGCGTTATGCATTCCACGTCTACGATTCAAATGAATGTAAATGCGACACTTCCTTGCAAGGAAATAGCGTTTGCAGATGTCTACGTATCGTTGCAATAGAGTTTTTATGATTCTTAAAACGCGATATCGCATCTCATTTCTATGTTTCATGGTAAAATACAATATGATTTGCGAAGTGTTATGTATTCCTCGTCTACACTTCAAATGAATGTGAATGCCACACTTCCTCGCTAGGAAATAGCGTTTGCAGATGTCTACGTATCGTAGCAATAGAGTTCTTATGATTCTTAAAACGCGATATCGCATCACATTTCTATGTTTCATGGTAAGATATAATATGATTTGCGAAGTGTTATGTATTCCTCGTCTACACTTCAACTGAATGTAATTGCGACACTTCCTTGATAGGAAATAGTGTCTGCAGATGTCTAGGTATCGTAGCAATAGAGTTCTTATGATCCTTAAAACGCGATATCGCATCGCATTTCTATGTTTCATGGTAAGATATAATATGATTTGCGAAGTGTTATGTATTCCTCGTCTACACATCAAATGAATGTGAATGCGATACTTCCTCGCTAGGAAATAGCGTTTGCAGATGTCTACGTATCGTAGCAATAGCTTTCTAATGCTTCTTAAAACGCGATATCGCATCTCATTTCTATGTTTCATGGTAAGATATAATATGATTTGCGAAGTGTTATATATTCCTCGTCTACACTTCAAATGAATGTAAATGCGATACTTCCTCGCTAGGAAATAGCGTTTGCAGATGTCTACGTATCGTAGCCTTAGCTTTCTAATGCTTCTTAAAACGCGATATCGCATCTCATTTCTATATTTCATGGTAAGATATAACATGATTTGCGAAGTGTCATGTATTTCTCGTCTGCACTTCAAATGAATGTAAATGCGACACTTCCTTGCTAGGAAATAGCGTCTGCAGATGTCTAGGTATCGTACCAATAGAGTTCAAATGCTTCTTAAAACGAGATATTGCATCTCATATCTATGTTTCATGATAAGATATAATATTCATTGCGAAGTGTTATGCATTCCACGTCTACGATTCAAATGAATGTAAATGCGACACTTCCTTGCAAGGAAATAGCGTTTGCAGATGTCTACGTATCGTAGCAATAGAGTTTTTATGATTCTTAAAACGCGATATCGCATCTCATTTCTATGTTTCATGATAAGATATAATATTCATTGCGAAGTGTTATGCATTCCTCGTCTACGATTCAAATGAATGTAAATGCGACACTTCCTTGCAAGGAAATAGCGTTTACAGATGTCTACCTATCGTAGCAATAGAGTTCTAATGCTTCTTAAAACGCGATATCGCTTCTCATTTCTATGTTTCATGGTAAGATATAATATGATTTGCGAAGTGTTATGTATTCCTCGTCTACACTTCAAATGAATGTAATTGCGACACTTCCTTGCTCGGAAATAGTGTCCGCAGATGTCTAGGCATCGCAGCGATAGCGTTCTAATGCTTCTTAAAACGCGATATCGCATCTCATTTCTATGTTTCATGGTAAGATATAATATGATTTGCGAAGGGTTACGTATTCCTCGTCTACACTTCATATGAATGTAATTGCGACACTTCCTTGATAGGAAATAGTGTCTGCAGATGTCTAGGTATCGTAGCAATAGAGTTCTTATGATCCTTAAAACGCGATATCGCATCGCATTTCTATGTTTCATGGTAAGATATAATATGATTTGCGAAGTGTTATGTATTCCTCGTCTACACTTCAAATGAATGTAAATGCGACACTTCCTTGCTAGGAAATAGCGTTTGCAGATGTCTACGTATCGAAGCAATAGAGTTCAAATGCTTCTTAAAACGGGATATTGCATCTCATATCTATGTTTCATGATAAGATATAATATTCATTGCGAAGTGTTATGCATTCCTCGTATACGATTCAAATGAATGTGAATGCGATACTTCCTCGCTAGGAAATAGCGTTTGCAGATGTCTACGTATCGTAGCAATAGCTTTCTAATGCTTCTTAAAACGCGATATCGCATCCCATTTCTATGTTTCATGGTAAGATATAATATGATTTGCGGATTGTTATATATTCCTCGTCTACACTTCAAATGAATGTAAATGCGGCACATCCTAGCTAGGAAATAGCGTTTGCAGATGTCTACGTATCGAAGCAATAGAGTTCAAATGCTTGTTAAAACGAGGTATTGCATCTCATATCTATGTTTTATGATAAGATATAATATTCATTTGGAAGTGTTATGCATTCCTCGTCTACGATTCAAATGAATGTAAATGCGACACTTCCTTGCAAGGAAATAGCGCTTGCAGATGTCTACGTATCGTAGCAATAGAGTTTTTATGATTCTTAAAACGCGATATCGCATCCCATTTCTATGTTTCATGGTAAGATATAATATGATTTGCGAAGTGTTATGTATTCCTCGTCTACACTTCAAATGAATGTAAATGCGACACTTCCTTGCTAGGAAATAGTGTCTGCAGTTGTCTAGGTAACGTAGCGATAGAGTTCTAATGCTTCTTAAAACGCGATATCGCATCCCATTTCTATGTTTGATGGTAAGATATAATATGATTTGCGAAGTGTTATGTATTCCTCGTCTACACTTCAAATGAATGTGAATGCCACACTTCCACGCTAGGAAATAGCGTTTGCAGATGTCTACCTATCGTAGCAATAGAGTTCTTATGATTCTTAAAACGCGATATCGCATCTCATTTCTATGTTTCATAGTATGATATAATATGATTTGCGAAGTGTTATGTATTCCTCGTCTACACTTCAAATGAATGTAAATGCGACACTTCCTTGCAAGCAAATAGCGTTTGCATATGTCTACGTATCGAAGCAATAGAGTTCTTATGATTCTTAAAACGCGATATCGCATCTCATTTCTATGTTTCATGGTAAGATATAATATTCATTGCGAAGTGTTATGCATTCCTCGTCTACGATTCAAATGGATGTAAATGCGACACTTCCTTGCAAGGAAATAGCGTTTGCAGATGGCTACGTATCGTAGCAATAGAGTTTTTATGATTCTTAAAACTCGATATCGCATCTCATTTCTATATTTCACGGTAAGATATAATATGATTTGCGAAGTGTTATGTATTCCTCGTCTACACTCCAAATGATTGTGGATGCGACACTTCCTTGCAAGGAAATAGCGTTTGCATATGTCTACGTATCGTAGCAATGGAGTTCTTATGATTCCTAAAACGCGATATCGCATCTCAATTCTATGTTTCATGGTAAGATATAATATGATTTGCGAAGTGTTATGCATTCCTCGTCTACACTTCAAATGAATGTAAATGCGAAACTTCCTTGCAAGGAAATAGCGTTTGCAGATGTCTACGTATCGTAGAAATAGATTTCTAATGCTTCTTAAAACGCGATATCGCAACTCATTTCTATGTTTCATGGTAAGATATAATATGATTTGCGAAGTGTTATGTATTCCTCGTCTACACTTCAAATGAATGTGAATGCGATACTTCCTCGCTAGGAAATAGCGTTTGCAGATGTCTACGTATCGTAGCATTAGCTTTCTAAAGCTTCTTAAAACGCGATATCGCATCTCATTTCTATATTTCATGGTAAGATATAACATGACTTGCGAAGTGTCATGTATTTCTCGTCTACACTTCAAATGAATGTAAATGCGACACTTCCTTGCTAGGAAATAGCGTCTGCAGATGTCTAGGTATCGTAGCAATAGAGTTCAAATGCTTCTTAGAACGAGATATTGCATCTCATATCTATGTTTCATGATAAGATATAATATTCATTGCGAAGTGTTATGCATTCCACGTCTACGATTCAAATGAATGTAAATGCGACACTTCCTTGCAAGGAAATAGCGTTTGCAGATGTCTACGTATCGTAGCAATAGAGTTTTTATGATTCCTAAAACGCGATATCGCATCCCATTCCTATGTTTCATGGTAAGATATAATATGGTTTGCGAAGTGTTATGTATTCCTCGTCTACACTTCAAATGAATGTAAATGCGACACTTCCTTGCTAGGAAATAGTGTCTGCAGATGTCTAGGTATCGTAGCGATATGGTTCTAATGCTTCTTACAACGCGATATCGCATCCCATTTCAATGTTTCATGGTAAGATATAATATGATTTGCGAAGTGTTATGTATTCCTCGTCTACACTTCAAATGAATGTGAATGCCACACTTCCACGCTAGGAAATAGCGTTTGCAGATGTCTACGTATCGTAGCAATAGCTTTCTAATGCTTCTTAAAACGCGATATCGCATCTCATTTCTATGTTTCATGGTAAGATATAATATGATTTGCGAAGTGTTATATATTCCTCGTCTACACTTCAAATGAATGTAAATGCGATACTTCCTCGCTAGGAAATAGCGTTTGCAGATGTCTACGTATCGTAGCATTAGCTTTCTAATGCTTCTTAAAACGCGATATCGCATCTCATTTCTATATTTCATGGTAAGATATAACATGATTTGCGAAGTGTCATGTATTTCTCGTCTGCACTTCAAATGAATGTAAATGCGACACTTCCTTGCTAGGAAATAGCGTCTGCAGATGTCTAGGTATCGTACCAATAGAGTTCAAATGCTTCTTAAAACGAGATATTGCATCTCATATCTATGTTTCATGATAAGATATAATATTCATTGCGAAGTGTTATGCATTCCACGTCTACGATTCAAATGAATGTAAATGCGACACTTCCTTGCAAGGAAATAGCGTTTGCAGATGTCTACGTATCGTAGCAATAGAGTTTTTATGATTCTTAAAACGCGATATCGCATCTCATTTCTATGTTTCATGATAAGATATAATATTCATTGCGAAGTGTTATGCATTCCTCGTCTACGATTCAAATGAATGTAAATGCGACACTTCCTTGCAAGGAAATAGCGTTTACAGATGTCTACCTATCGTAGCAATAGAGTTCTAATGCTTCTTAAAACGCGATATCGCTTCTCATTTCTATGTTTCATGGTAAGATATAATATGATTTGCGAAGTGTTATGTATTCCTCGTCTACACTTCAAATGAATGTAATTGCGACACTTCCTTGCTCGGAAATAGTGTCCGCAGATGTCTAGGCATCGCAGCGATAGCGTTCTAATGCTTCTTAAAACGCGATATCGCATCTCATTTCTATGTTTCATGGTAAGATATAATATGATTTGCGAAGGGTTACGTATTCCTCGTCTACACTTCATATGAATGTAATTGCGACACTTCCTTGATAGGAAATAGTGTCTGCAGATGTCTAGGTATCGTAGCAATAGAGTTCTTATGATCCTTAAAACGCGATATCGCATCGCATTTCTATGTTTCATGGTAAGATATAATATGATTTGCGAAGTGTTATGTATTCCTCGTCTACACTTCAAATGAATGTAAATGCGACACTTCCTTGCTAGGAAATAGCGTTTGCAGATGTCTACGTATCGAAGCAATAGAGTTCAAATGCTTCTTAAAACGGGATATTGCATCTCATATCTATGTTTCATGATAAGATATAATATTCATTGCGAAGTGTTATGCATTCCTCGTATACGATTCAAATGAATGTGAATGCGATACTTCCTCGCTAGGAAATAGCGTTTGCAGATGTCTACGTATCGTAGCAATAGCTTTCTAATGCTTCTTAAAACGCGATATCGCATCTCATTTCTATGTTTCATGGTAAGATATAATATGATTTGCGGATTGTTATATATTCCTCGTCTACACTTCAAATGAATGTAAATGCGGCACATCCTAGCTAGGAAATAGCGTTTGCAGATGTCTACGTATCGAAGCAATAGAGTTCAAATGCTTGTTAAAACGAGGTATTGCATCTCATATCTATGTTTTATGATAAGATATAATATTCATTTGGAAGTGTTATGCATTCCTCGTCTACGATTCAAATGAATGTAAATGCGACACTTCCTTGCAAGGAAATAGCGCTTGCAGATGTCTACGTATCGTAGCAATAGAGTTTTTATGATTCTTAAAACGCGATATCGCATCCCATTTCTATGTTTCATGGTAAGATATAATATGATTTGCGAAGTGTTATGTATTCCTCGTCTACACTTCAAATGAATGTAAATGCGACACTTCCTTGCTAGGAAATAGTGTCTGCAGTTGTCTAGGTAACGTAGCGATAGAGTTCTAATGCTTCTTAAAACGCGATATCGCATCCCATTTCTATGTTTGATGGTAAGATATAATATGATTTGCGAAGTGTTATGTATTCCTCGTCTACACTTCAAATGAATGTGAATGCCACACTTCCACGCTAGGAAATAGCGTTTGCAGATGTCTACCTATCGTAGCAATAGAGTTCTTATGATTCTTAAAACGCGATATCGCATCTCATTTCTATGTTTCATAGTATGATATAATATGATTTGCGAAGTGTTATGTATTCCTCGTCTACACTTCAAATGAATGTAAATGCGACACTTCCTTGCAAGCAAATAGCGTTTGCATATGTCTACGTATCGAAGCAATAGAGTTCTTATGATTCTTAAAACGCGATATCGCATCTCATTTCTATGTTTCATGGTAAGATATAATATTCATTGCGAAGTGTTATGCATTCCTCGTCTACGATTCAAATGGATGTAAATGCGACACTTCCTTGCAAGGAAATAGCGTTTGCAGATGTCTACGTATCGTAGCAATAGAGTTTTTATGATTCTTAAAACTCGATATCGCATCTCATTTCTATATTTCACGGTAAGATATAATATGATTTGCGAAGTGTTATGTATTCCTCGTCTACACTCCAAATGATTGTGGATGCGACACTTCCTTGCAAGGAAATAGCGTTTGCATATGTCTACGTATCGTAGCAATGGAGTTCTTATGATTCCTAAAACGCGATATCGCATCTCAATTCTATGTTTCATGGTAAGATATAATATGATTTGCGAAGTGTTATGCATTCCTCGTCTACACTTCAAATGAATGTAAATGCGAAACTTCCTTGCAAGGAAATAGCGTTTGCAGATGTCTACGTATCGTAGAAATAGATTTCTAATGCTTCTTAAAACGCGATATCGCAACTCATTTCTATGTTTCATGGTAAGATATAATATGATTTGCGAAGTGTTATGTATTCCTCGTCTACACTTCAAATGAATGTGAATGCGATACTTCCTCGCTAGGAAATAGCGTTTGCAGATGTCTACGTATCGTAGCATTAGCTTTCTAAAGCTTCTTAAAACGCGATATCGCATCTCATTTCTATATTTCATGGTAAGATATAACATGACTTGCGAAGTGTCATGTATTTCTCGTCTACACTTCAAATGAATGTAAATGCGACACTTCCTTGCTAGGAAATAGCGTCTGCAGATGTCTAGGTATCGTAGCAATAGAGTTCAAATGCTTCTTAGAACGAGATATTGCATCTCATATCTATGTTTCATGATAAGATATAATATTCATTGCGAAGTGTTATGCATTCCACGTCTACGATTCAAATGAATGTAAATGCGACACTTCCTTGCAAGGAAATAGCGTTTGCAGATGTCTACGTATCGTAGCAATAGAGTTTTTATGATTCCTAAAACGCGATATCGCATCCCATTCCTATGTTTCATGGTAAGATATAATATGGTTTGCGAAGTGTTATGTATTCCTCGTCTACACTTCAAATGAATGTAAATGCGACACTTCCTTGCTAGGAAATAGTGTCTGCAGATGTCTAGGTATCGTAGCGATATGGTTCTAATGCTTCTTACAACGCGATATCGCATCCCATTTCAATGTTTCATGGTAAGATATAATATGATTTGCGAAGTGTTATGTATTCCTCGTCTACACTTCAAATGAATGTGAATGCCACACTTCCACGCTAGGAAATAGCGTTTGCAGATGTCTACGTATCGTAGCAATAGAGTTCTTATAATTCTTAAAACGCGATATCGCATCTCATTTCTATGTTTCATAGTAAGATATAATATGATTTGCGAAGTGTTATGTATTCCTCGTCTACACTTCAAATGAATGTAAATGCGACACTTCCTTGGTAGGAAATAGTGTCTGCAGATGTCTTGGTATCGTAGCGATAGAGTTCTAATGCTTCTTAAAACGCGATATCGCATCCCATTTCTATGTTTCATGGTAAGATATAATATGATTTGCGAAGTGTTATGTATTTCTCTTCTACACTTCAAATGAATGTGAATGCCATACTTCCACGCTAGGAAATAGCGTTTGCAGATGTCTACGTATCGTAGCAATAGAGTTCTTATGATTCTTAAAACGCGATATCGCATCTCATTTCTATGTTTCATAGTAAGATATAATATGATTTGCGAAGTGTTATGTATTCCTCGTCTACACTTCAAATGAATGTAAATGCGACACTTCCTTGCAAGCAAATAGCGTTTGCAGATGTCTACGTATCGAAGCAATAGAGTTCTTATGATTCTTAAAACGCGATATCGCATCTCATTTCTATGTTTCATGGTAAGATATAATATTCATTGCGAAGTGTTATGCATTCCTCGTCTACGATTCAAATGAATGTAAATGCGACGCTTCCTTGCAAGGAAATAGCGTTTGCAGATGTCTACGTATCGTAGAAATAGATTTCTAATGCTTCTTAAAACGCGATATCGCATCTCATTTCTTTGTTTCATGGTAAGATATAATTTGATTTGCGAAGTGTTATGTATTCCTCGTCTACACTTTAAATGAATGTGAATGCGATACTTCCTCGCTAGGAAATAGCGTTTGCAGATGTCTACGTATCGTAGCATTAGCTTTCTAATGCTTCTTAAAACGCGATATCGCATCTCATTTCTATCTTTCATGGTAAGATATAACATGATTTGCGAAGTGTCATGTATTCCTCGTCTACACTTCAAATGAATGTAAATGCGACACTTCCTTGCAAGGAAATAGCGTTTGCAGATGTCTACGAATCGTAGCAATAGAGTTTTTATGATTCTTAAAACTCGATATCGCATCTCATTTCTATATTTCACGGTAAGATATAATATGATTTGCGAAGTGTTATGTATTCCTCGTCTACACTCCAAATGATTGTGAATGCGACACTTCCTTGCAAGGAAATAGCGTTTGCATATGTCTACGTATCGTAGCAATGGAGTTCTTATGATTCCTAAAACGCGATATCGCATCTCAATTCTATGTTTCATGGTAAGATATAATATGATTTGCGAAGTGTTATGCATTCCCCGTCTACACTTCAAATGAATGTAAATGCGAAACTTCCTTGCAAGGACATAGCGTTTGCAGATGTCTACGTATCGTAGAAATAGATTTCTAATGCTTCTTAAAACGCGATATCGCATCTCATTTCTTTGTTTCATGGTAAGATATAATATGATTTGCGAAGTGTTATGTATTCCTCGTCTACACTTCAAATGAATGTAAATGCGACACTTCCTTACTAGGAAATAGCGTTTGCAGATGTCTACGTATCGAAGCAATAGAGTTCAAATGCTTCTTAAAACGGGATATTGCATCTCATATCTATGTTTCATGATAAGATATAATATTCATTGCGAAGTGTTATGCATTCCTCGTATACGATTCAAATGAATGTGAATGCGATACTTCCTCGCTAGGAAATAGCGTTTGCAGATGTCTACGTATCGTAGCAGTAGCTTTCCAATGCTTCTTAAAACGCGATATCGCATCTCATTTCTATGTTTCATGGTAAGATATAATATGATTTGCGAAGTGTTATGTATTCCTCGTCTACACTTCAAGTGAATGTAAATGCGACACTTCCTAGCAAGGAAATAGCGTTTGCAGATGTCTACGTATCGAAGCAATAGAGTTCAAATGCTTCTTAAAACGAGATATTGCATCTCATATCTATGTTTCATGATAAGATATAATACGATTTGCGAAGTGTTATATATTCCGCGTCTACACTTCAAATGAATGTAAATGCGGCACTTCCTTGCTAGGAAATAGTGTCTGCAGATGTCTAGGTATCGTAGCGATAGAGTTCTAATGCTTCTTAAAACGCGATATCGCATCTCATTTCTATGTTTCATGGTAAGATATAATATGATTTGCGAAGTGTTATATATTCCTCGTCTACACTTCAAATGAATGTAAATGCGGCACTTCCTTGCTAGGAAATAGTGTCTGCAGATGTCTAGGTATCGTAGCGATAGAGTTCTAATGCTTCTTAAAACGCGATATCGCATCTCATTTCTATGTTTCATGGTAAGATATAATATGATTTGCTAAGTGTTATGTATTCCTCGTCTACACTTCAAATGAATGTGAATGCCACACTTCCTCGCTAGGAAATAGCGTTTGCAGATGTCTACGTATCGTAGCATTAGCTTTCTAATGCTTCTTAAAACGCGATATCGCATCTCATTTCTATCTTTCATGGTAAGATATAACATGATTTGCGAAGTGTCATGTATTCCTCGTCTACACTTCAAATGAATGTAAATGCGACACTTCCTTGCAAGGAAATAGCGTTTGCAGATGTCTACGTATCGTAGCAATAGAGTTTTTATGATTCTTAAAACTCGATATCGCATCTCATTTCTATATTTCACGGTAAGATATAATATGATTTGCGAAGTGTTTTGTATTCCTCGTCTACACTCCAAATGATTGTGAATGCGACACTTCCTTGCAAGGAAATAGCGTTTGCATATGTCTACGTATCGTAGCAATGGAGTTCTTATGATTCCTAAAACGCGATATCGCATCTCAATTCTATGTTTCATGGTAAGATATAATATGATTTGCGAAGAGTTATGCATTCCCCGTCTACACTTCAAATGAATGTAAATGCGAAACTTCCTTGCAAGGAAATAGCGTTTGCAGATGTCTACGTATCGTAGAAATAGATTTCTAATGCTTCTTAAAACGCGATATCGCATCTCATTTCTTTGTTTCATGGTAAGATATAATATGATTTGCGAAGTGTTATGTATTCCTCGTCTACACTTTAAATGAATGTGAATGCGATACTTCCTCGCTAGGAAATAGCGTTTGCAGATGTCTACGTATCGTAGCAATAGCTTTCTAATGCTTCTTAAAACGCGATATCGCATCTCATTTCTATGTTTCATGGTAAGATATAATATGATTTGCGAAGTGTTATGCATTCCTCGTCTACACTTCAAATGAATGTGAATGCCACACTTCCTCGCTAGGAAATAGCGTTTGCAGATGTCTACGTATCGTAGCATTAGCTTTCTAATGCTTCTTAAAACGCGATATCGCATCTCATTTCTATCTTTCATGGTAAGATATAACATGATTTGCGAAGTGTCATGTATTCCTCGTCTACACTTCAAATGAATGTAAATGCGACACTTCCTTGCAAGGAAATAGCGTTTGCAGATGTCTACGTATCGTAGCAATAGAGTTTTTATGATTCTTAAAACTCGATATCGCATCTCATTTCTATATTTCACGGTAAGATATAATATGATTTGCGAAGTGTTATGTATTCCTCGTCTACACTCCAAATGATTGTGAATGCGACACTTCCTTGCAAGGAAATAGCGTTTGCATATGTCTACGTATCGTAGCAATGGAGTTCTTATGATTCCTAAAACGCGATGTCGCATCTCAATTCTATGTTTCATGGTAAGATATAATATGATTTGCGAAGAGTTATGCATTCCCCGTCTACACTTCAAATGAATGTAAATGCGAAACTTCCTTGCAAGGAAATAGCGTTTGCAGATGTCTACGTATCGTAGAAATAGATTTCTAATGCTTCTTAAAACGCGATATCGCATCTCATTTCTTTGTTTCATGGTAAGATATAATATGATTTGCGAAGTGTTATGTATTCCTCGTCTACACTTTAAATGAATGTGAATGCGATACTTCCTCGCTAGGAAATAGCGTTTGCAGATGTCTACGTATCGTAGCAATAGCTTTCTAATGCTTCTTAAAACGCGATATCGCATCTCATTTCTATGTTTCATGGTAAGATATAATATGATTTGCGAAGTGTTATGCATTCCTCGTCTACACTTCAGATGAATGTAAATGCGAAACTTCCTTGCAAGGAAATAGCGTCTGCAGATGTCTAGGTATCGTAGCAATAGAGTTCTTATGATCCTTAAAACGCGATATCGCATCGCATTTCTATGTTTCATGGTAAGATATAATATGATTTGCGAAGTGTTATGTATTCCTCGTCTACACTTCAAATGAATGTAAATGCGACACTTCCTTACTAGGAAATAGCGTTTGCAGATGTCTACGTATCGAAGCAATAGAGTTCAAATGCTTCTTAAAACGGGATATTGCATCTCATATCTATGTTTCATGATAAGATATAATATTCATTGCGAAGTGTTATGCATTCCTCGTATACGATTCAAATGAATGTGAATGCGATACTTCCTCGCTAGGAAATAGCGTTTGCAGATGTCTACGTATCGTAGCAGTAGCTTTCCAATGCTTCTTAAAACGCGATATCGCATCTCATTTCTATGTTTCATGGTAAGATATAATATGATTTGCGAAGTGTTATGTATTCCTCGTCTACACTTCAAGTGAATGTAAATGCGACACTTCCTAGCAAGGAAATAGCGTTTGCAGATGTCTACGTATCGAAGCAATAGAGTTCAAATGCTTCTTAAAACGAGATATTGCATCTCATATCTATGTTTCATGATAAGATATAATATTCATTGCGAAGAGTTATGCACTCCTCGTCTACGATTCAAATGAATGTAAATGCGACACTTCCTTGCAAGGAAATAGCGTTTACAGGTGTCTACCTATCGTAGCAATAGAGTTCTAATGCTTCCTAAAACGCGATATCGCATCTCATTTCAATGTTTCATGGTAAGATATAATATGATTTGCGAAGTGTTATGTATTCCTCGTCTACACTTCAAATGAATGTAAATGCGACACTTCCTTGCAAAGAAATAGCGTTTGCAGATGTCTACGTATCGTAGCAATAGCTTTCTAATGCTTCTTAAAACGCGATATCGCATCTCATTTCTATGTTTCATGGTAAGATATAATATGATTTGCGAAGTGTTATATATTCCTCGTCTACACTTCAAATGAATGTAAATGCGGCACTTCCTTGCTTGGAAATAGTGTCTGCAGATGTCTAGGTATCGTAGCGATAGCTTTCTAATGCTTCTTAAAACGCGATATCGCATCTCATTTCTATGTTTCATGGTAAGATATAATATGATTTGCGAAGTGTTATGCATTCCTCGTCTACACTTCAGATGAATGTAAATGCGAAACTTCCTTGCAAGGAAATAGCGTCTGCAGATGTCTAGGTATCGTAGCAATAGAGTTCTTATGATCCTTAAAACGCGATATCGCATCGCATTTCTATGTTTCATGGTAAGATATAATATGATTTGCGAAGTGTTATGTATTCCTCGTCTACACTTCAAATGAATGTAAATGCGACACTTCCTTACTAGGAAATAGCGTTTGCAGATGTCTACGTATCGAAGCAATAGAGTTCAAATGCTTCTTAAAACGGGATATTGCATCTCATATCTATGTTTCATGATAAGATATAATATTCATTGCGAAGTGTTATGCATTCCTCGTATACGATTCAAATGAATGTGAATGCGATACTTCCTCGCTAGGAAATAGCGTTTGCAGATGTCTACGTATCGTAGCAGTAGCTTTCCAATGCTTCTTAAAACGCGATATCGCATCTCATTTCTATGTTTCATGGTAAGATATAATATGATTTGCGAAGTGTTATGTATTCCTCGTCTACACTTCAAGTGAATGTAAATGCGACACTTCCTAGCAAGGAAATAGCGTTTGCAGATGTCTACGTATCGAAGCAATAGAGTTCAAATGCTTCTTAAAACGAGATATTGCATCTCATATCTATGTTTCATGATAAGATATAATATTCATTGCGAAGAGTTATGCACTCCTCGTCTACGATTCAAATGAATGTAAATGCGACACTTCCTTGCAAGGAAATAGCGTTTACAGGTGTCTACCTATCGTAGCAATAGAGTTCTAATGCTTCCTAAAACGCGATATCGCATCTCATTTCAATGTTTCATGGTAAGATATAATATGATTTGCGAAGTGTTATGTATTCCTCGTCTACACTTCAAATGAATGTAAATGCGACACTTCCTTGCAAAGAAATAGCGTTTGCAGATGTCTACGTATCGTAGCAATAGCTTTCTAATGCTTCTTAAAACGCGATATCGCATCTCATTTCTATGTATCATGGTAAGATATAATATGATTTGCGAAGTGTTATATATTCCTCGTCTACACTTCAAATGAATGTAAATGCGGCACTTCCTTGCTTGGAAATAGTGTCTGCAGATGTCTAGGTATCGTAGCGATAGAGTTCTAATGCTTCTTAAAACGCGATATCGCATCTCATTTCTATGTTTCATGGTAAGATATAATATGATTTGCGAAGTGTTATATATTCCTCGTATACACTTCAAATGAATGTAAATGCGGCACTTCCTTGCTAGAAAATAGTGTCTGCAGATGTCTAGGTATCGTAGCGATAGAGTTCTAATGCTTCTTAAAACGCGATATCGCATCTCATTTCTATGTTTCATGGTAAGATATAATATGATTTGCTAAGTGTTATGTATTCCTCGTCTACACTTCAAATGAATGTGAATGCCACACTTCCTCGCTAGGAAATAGCGTTTGCAGATGTCTACGTATCGTAGCATTAGCTTTCTAATGCTTCTTAAAACGCGATATCGCATCTCATTTCTATCTTTCATGGTAAGATATAACATGATTTGCGAAGTGTCATGTATTCCTCGTCTACACTTCAAATGAATGTAAATGCGACACTTCCTTGCAAGGAAATAGCGTTTGCAGATGTCTACGTATCGTAGCAATAGAGTTTTTATGATTCTTAAAACTCGATATCGCATCTCATTTCTATATTTCACGGTAAGATATAATATGATTTGCGAAGTGTTATGTATTCCTCGTCTACACTCCAAATGATTGTGAATGCGACACTTCCTTGCAAGGAAATAGCGTTTGCATATGTCTACGTATCGTAGCAATGGAGTTCTTATGATTCCTAAAACGCGATATCGCATCTCAATTCTATGTTTCATGGTAAGATATAATATGATTTGCGAAGTGTTATGCATTCCCCGTCTACACTTCAAATGAATGTAAATGCGAAACTTCCTTGCAAGGAAATAGCGTTTGCAGATGTCTACGTATCGTAGCAATAGAGTTTTTATGATTCTTAAAACGCGATATCGCATCCCATTTCTATGTTTCATGGTAAGATATAATATGATTTGCGAAGTGTCTTGTATTCCTCGTCTACACTTCAAATGAATGTGAATGCCACACTTCCACGCTAGGAAATAGCGTTTGCAGATGTCTACGTATCGTAGCAATAGAGTTCTTATGATTCTTAAAACGCGATATCGCATCCCATTTCTATGTTTCATGGTAAGATATAATATGATTTGCGAAGTGTCTTGTATTCCTCGTCTACACTTCAAATGAATGTGAATGCCACACTTCCACGCTAGGAAATAGCGTTTGCAGATGTCTACGTATCGTAGCAATAGAGTTCTTATGATTCTTAAAACGCGATATCGCATCTCATTTCTATGTTTCATAGTAAGATATAATATGATTTGCGAAGTGTTATGTATTCCTCGTCTACACTTCAAGTGAATGTAAATGCGACACTTCCTAGCAAGGAAATAGCGTTTGCAGATGTCTACGTATCGAAGCAATAGAGTTCAAATGCTTCTTAAAACTAGATATTGCATCTCATATCTATGTTTCATGATAAGATATAATATTCATTGCGAAGTGTTATGCATTCCTCGTCTGCGATTCAGATGAATGTAAATGCGACACTTCCTTGCAAGGAAATAGCGTTTACAGATGTCTACCTATCGTAGCAATAGAGTTCTAATGCTTCTTAAAACGCGATATCGCATCTCATTTCTATGTTTCATGGTAAGATATAATATGATTTGCAAGTGTTATGTATTCCTCGTCTACACTTCAAATGAATGTAAATGCGACACTTCCTTGCAAAGAAATAGCGTTTGCAGATGTCTACGTATCGTAGCGATAGAGTTCTAATGCTTCTTAAAACGCGATATCGCATCTCATTTCTATGTTTCATGGTAAGATATAATATGATTTGCGAAGTGTTATATATTCCTCGTCTACACTTCAAATGAATGTAAATGCGGCACTTCCTTGCTAGGAAATAGTGTCTGCAGATGTCTAGGTATCGTAGCGATAGAGTTCTAGTGCTTCTTAAAACGCGATATCGCATCTCATTTCTATGTTTCATGGTAAGATATAATATGATTTGCGAAGTGTTATGTATTCCTCGTCTACACTTCAAATGAATGTGAATGCCACACTTCCACGCTAGGAAATAGCGTTTGCAGATGTCTACGTATCGTAGCAATAAAGTTCTTATGATTCTTAAAACGCGATATCGCATCTCATTTCTATGTTTCATAGTAAGATATAATATGATTTGCGAAGTGTTATGTATTCCTCGTCTACACTTCAAATGAATGTAAATGCGACACTTCCTTGCAAGCAAATAGCGTTTGCAGATGTCTACGTATCGAAGCAATGGAGTTCTTATGATTCCTAAAACGCGATATCGCATCTCAATTCTATGTTTCATGGTAAGATATAATATGATTTGCGAAGTGTTATGTATTCCTCGTCTACACTTCAAATGAATGTGAATGCGATACTTCCTCGCTAGGAAATAGCGTTTGCAGATGTCTACGTATCGAAGCAATAGAGTTCTTATGCTTCTTAAAACACGATATCGCAACTCATTTCTATGTTTCATGGTAAGATATAACATGATTTGCGAAGTGTTATGTATTCCTCGTCTACACTTCAAATGAATGTGAATGCGATACTTCCTCGCTAGGAAATAGCGTTTGCAGATGTCTACGTATCGTAGCAATAGCTTTCTAATGCTTCTTAAAACGCGATATCGCATCTCATTTCTATGTTTCATGGTAAGATATAATATGATTTGCGAAGTGTTATGCATTCCTCGTCTACACTTCAAATGAATGTAAATGCGAAACTTCCTTGCAAGGAAATAGCGTTTGCAGATGTCTACGTATCGTAGCAATAGATTTCTAATGCTTCTTAAAACGCGATATCGCATCTCATTTCTATGTTTCATGGTAAGATATAATATGATTTGCGAAGTGTTATATATTCCTCGTCTACACTTCAAATGAATGTAAATGCGGCACTTCCTTGCTAGGAAATAGCGTTTGCAGATGTCTACGTATCGTAGCATTAGCTTTCTAATGCTTCTTAAAACGCGATATCGCATCTCATTTCTATCTTTCATGGTAAGATATAACATGATTTGCGAAGTGTCATGTATTTCTCGTCTACACTTCAAATGAATGTAAATGCGACGCTTCCTTGCTAGGAAATAGCGTCTGCAGATGTCTAGGTATCGTAGCAATAGAGTTCTTATGATCCTTAAAACGCGATATCGCATCGCATTTCTATGTTTCATGGTAAGATATAATATGATTTGCGAAGTGTTATGTATTCCTCGTCTACACTTCAAATGAACGTAAATGCGACACTTCCTTACTAGGAAATAGCGTTTGCAGATGTCTACGTATCGAAGCAATAGAGTTCAAATGCTTCTTAAAACGGGATATTGCATCTCATATCTATGTTTCATGATAAGATATAATATTCATTGCGAAGTGTTATGCATTCCTCGTATACGATTCAAATGAATGTGAATGCGATACTTCCTCGCTAGGAAATAGCGTTTGCAGATGTCTACGTATCGTAGCAGTAGCTTTCCAATGCTTCTTAAAACGCGATATCGCATCTCATTTCTATGTTTCATGGTAAGATATAATATGATTTGCGAAGTGTTATGTATTCCTCGTCTACACTTCAAGTGAATGTAAATGCGACACTTCCTAGCAAGGAAATAGCGTTTGCAGATGTCTACGTATCGAAGCAATAGAGTTCAAATGCTTCTTAAAACGAGATATTGCATCTCATATCTATGTTTCATGATAAGATATAATATTCATTGCGAAGTGTTATGCACTCCTCGTCTACGATTCAAATGAATGTAAATGCGACACTTCCTTGCAAGGAAATAGCGTTTACAGGTGTCTACCTATCGTAGCAATAGAGTTCTAATGCTTCCTAAAACGCGATATCGCATCTCATTTCTATGTTTCATGGTAAGATATAATATGATTTGCGAAGTGTTATGTATTCCTCGTCTACACTTCAAATGAATGTAAATGCGACACTTCCTTGCAAAGAAATAGCGTTTGCAGATGTCTACGTATCGTAGCAATAGCTTTCTAATGCTTCTTAAAACGCGATATCGCATCTCATTTCTATGTTTCATGGTAAGATATAATATGATTTGCGAAGTGTTATATATTCCTCGTCTACACTTCAAATGAATGTAAATGCGGCACTTCCTTGCTAGGAAATAGTGTCTGCAGATGTCTAGGTATCGTAGCGATAGAGTTCTAATGCTTCTTAAAACGCGATATCGCATCTCATTTCTATGTTTCATGGTAAGATATAATATGATTTGCTAAGTGTTATGTATTCCTCGTCTACACTTCAAATGAATGTAAATGCGGCACTTCCTTGCAAGGAAATAGCGTTTGCAGATGTCTACGTATGGTAGCAATAGAGTTTTTATGATTCTTAAAACTCGATATCGCATCTCATTTCTATATTTCACGGTAAGATATAATATGATTTGCGAAGTGTTATGTATTCCTCGTGTACACTCCAAATGATTGTCAATGCGACACTTCCTTGCAAGGAAATAGCGTTTGCATATGTCTACGTATCGTAGCAATGGAGTTCTTATGATTCCTAAAACGCGATATCGCATCTCAATTCTATGTTTCATGGTAAGATATAATATGATTTGCGAAGTGTTATGCATTCCCCGTCTACACTTCAAATGAATGTAAATGCGAAACTTTCTTGCAAGGAAATAGCGTTTGCAGATGTCTACGTATCGTAGAAATAGATTTCTAATGCTTCTTAAAACGCGATATCGCATCTCATTTCTTTGTTTCATGGTAAGATATAATATGATTTGCGAAGTGTTATGTATTCCTCGTCTACACTTTGAATGAATGTGAATGCGATACTTCCTCGCTAGGAAATAGCGTTTGCAGATGTTTACGTATCGTAGCAATAGCTTTCTAATGCTTCTTAAAACGCGATATCGCATCTCATTTCTATGTTTCATGGTAAGATATAATATGATTTGCGAAGTGTTATGCATTCCTCGTCTACACTTCAAATGAATGTAAATGCGAAACTTCCTTGCAAGGAAATAGCGTTTGCAGATGTCTACGTATCGTAGCAATAGATTTCTAATGCTTCTTAAAACGCGATATCGCATCTCATTTCTATGTTTCATGGTAAGATATAATATGATTTGCGAAGTGTTATGTATTCCTCGTCTACACTTCAAATGAATGTGAATGCGATACTTCCTCGCTAGGAAATAGCGTTTGCAGATGTCTACGTATCGTAGCATTAGCTTTCTAATGCTTCTTAAAACGCGATATCGCATCTCATTTCTATCTTTCATGGTAAGATATAACATGATTTGCGAAGTGTCATGTATTTCTCGTCTACACTTCAAATGAATGTAAATGCGACGCTTCCTTGCTAGGAAATAGCGTCTGCAGATGTCTAGGTATCGTAGCAATAGAGTTCTTATGATCCTTAAAACGCGATATCGCATCGCATTTCTATGTTTCATGGTAAGATATAATATGATTTGCGAAGTGTTATGTATTCCTCGTCTACACTTCAAATGAATGTAAATGCGACACTTCCTTACTAGGAAATAGCGTTTGCAGATGTCTACGTATCGAAGCAATAGAGTTCAAATGCTTCTTAAAACGGGATATTGCATCTCATATCTATGTTTCATGATAAGATATAATATTCATTGCGAAGTGTTATGCATTCCTCGTATACGATTCAAATGAATGTGAATGCGATACTTCCTCGCTAGGAAATAGCGTTTGCAGATGTCTACGTATCGTAGCAGTAGCTTTCCAATGCTTCTTAAAACGCGATATCGCATCTCATTTCTATGTTTCATGGTAAGATATAATATGATTTGCGAAGTGTTATGTATTCCTCGTCTACACTTCAAGTGATTGTAAATGCGACACTTCCTAGCAAGGAAATAGCGTTTGCAGATGTCTACGTATCGAAGCAATAGAGTTCAAGTGCTTCTTAAAACGAGATATTGCATCTCATATCTATGTTTCATGATAAGATATAATATTCATTGCGAAGTGTTATGCACTCCTCGTCTACGATTCAAATGAATGTAAATGCGACACTTCCTTGCAAGGAAATAGCGTTTACAGGTGTCTACCTATCGTAGCAATAGAGTTCTAATGCTTCCTAAAACGCGATATCGCATCTCATTTCTATGTTTCATGGTAAGATATAATATGATTTGCTAAGTGTTATGTATTCCTCGTCTACACTTCAAATGAATGTAAATGCGACACTTCCTTGCAAAGAAATAGCGTTTGCAGATGTCTACGTATCGTAGCAATAGCTTTCTAATGCTTCTTAAAACGCGATATCGCATCTCATTTCTATGTTTCATGGTAAGATATAATATGATTTGCGAAGTGTTATATATTCCTCGTCTACACTTCAAATGAATGTAAATGCGGCACTTCCTTGCTAGGAAATAGTGTCTGCAGATGTCTAGGTATCGTAGCGATAGAGTTCTAATGCTTCTTAAAACGCGATATCGCATCTCATTTCTATGTTTCATGGTAAGATATAATATGATTTGCTAAGTGTTATGTATTCCTCGTCTACACTTCAAATGAATGTGAATGCCACACTTCCTCGCTAGGAAATAGCGTTTGCAGATGTCTACGTATCGTAGCATTAGCTTTCTAATGCTTCTTAAAACGCGATATCGCATCTCATTTCTATCTTTCATGGTAAGATATAACATGATTTGCGAAGTGTCATGTATTCCTCGTCTACACTTCAAATGAATGTAAATGCGACACTTCCTTGCAAGGAAATAGCGTTTGCAGATGTCTACGTATCGTAGCAATAGAGTTTTTATGATTCTTAAAACGCGATATCGCATCTCAATTCTATGTTTCATGGTAAGATATAATATGATTTGCGAAGTGTTATGCATTCCCCGTCTACACTTCAAATGAATGTAAATGCGAAACTTCCTTGCAAGGAAATAGCGTTTGCAGATGTCTACGTATCGTAGAAATAGATTTCTAATGCTTCTTAAAACGCGATATCGCATCTCATTTCTTTGTTTCATGGTAAGATATAATATGATTTGCGAAGTGTTATGTATTCCTCGTCTACACTTTAAATGAATGTGAATGCGATACTTCCTCGCTAGGAAATAGCGTTTGCAGATGTCTACGTATCGTAGCATTAGCTTTCTAATGCTTCTTAAAACGCGATATCGCATCTCATTTCTATATTTCATGGTAAGATATAACATGATTTGCGAAGTGTCATGTATTTCTCGTCTACACTTCAAATGAATGTAAATGCGACACTTCCTTGCTAGGAAATAGCGTCTGCAGATGTCTAGGTATCGTAGCAATAGATTTCAAATGCTTCTTAAAACGAGATATTGCATCTCATATCTATGTTTCATGATAAGATATAATATTCATTGCGAAGTGTTATGTATTCCACGTCTACGATTCAAATGAATGTAAATGCGACACTGCCTTGCAAGGAAATAGCGTTTGCAGATGTCTACGTATCGTAGCAATAGAGTTTTTATGATTCTTAAAACGCGATATCGCATCCCATTTCTATGTTTCATGGTAAGATATAATATGATTTGCGAAGTGTCTTGTATTCCTCGTCTACGATTCAAATGAACTTAAATGCGACACTTCCTTGCAAGGAAATAGCGTTTGCAGATGTCTACGTATCGAAGCAATAGAGATCAAATGCTTCTTATATCGAGATATTGCATCTCATTTCTACGTTTCATGGTAAGATATAATATGATTTGCGAAGTGTTATGTATTCCTCGTCTACACTTGAAGTGAATGTAAATGCGACACTTCCTAGCAAGGAAATAGCGTTTGCAGATGTCTACGTATCGAAGCAATAGAGTTCAAATGCTTCTTAAAACGAGATATTGCATCTCATATCTATGTTTCATGATAAGATATAATATTCATTGCGAAGTGTTATGCATTCCTCGTCTACGATACAAATGAATGTAATGCGACACTTCCTTGCAAGGAAATAGCGTTTACTGATGTCTACCTATCGTAGCAATAGAGTTCTAATGCTTCTTAAAACGCGATATCGCATCTCATTTCTATGTTTCATGGTAAGATATAATATGATTTGCGAAGTGTCTTGTATTCCTCGTCTACGATTCAAATGAACTTAAATGCGACACTTCCTTGCAAGGAAATAGCGTTTGCAGATGTCTACGTATCGAAGCAATAGAGATCAAATGCTTCTTAAATCGAGATATTGCATCTCATTTCTATGTTTCATGGTAAGATATAATATGATTTGCGAAGTGTTATGTATTCCTCGTCTACACTTGAAGTGAATGTAAATGCGACACTTCCTAGCAAGGAAATAGCGTTTGCAGATGTCTACGTATCGAAGCAATAGAGTTCAAATGCTTCTTAAAACGAGATATTGCATCTCATATCTATGTTTCATGATAAGATATAATATTCATTGCGAAGTGTTATGCATTCCTCGTCTACGATACAAATGAATGTAATGCGACACTTCCTTGCAAGGAAATAGCGTTTACTGATGTCTACCTATCGTAGCAATAGAGTTCTAATGCTTCTTAAAACGCGATATCGCATCTCATTTCTATGTTTCATGATAAGATATAATATTCATTGCGAAGTGTCATGTATACCTCGTATTCACTTCAAATGAATGTAAATAAGACACTTCCATGCTAGGAAATAGCGTTTGCAGATGTCTACGTATCGTAACAATAGATTTCTAATGCTTCTTGGAACGCGATAACGCATCTCACTTCCATGTTTCATGATAAGATATAATATTCATTGTGAAGTGTCATGTATACCTCGTATTCACTTCAAAAGAATGTAAATGCGACACTTCCATGCTAGGAAGTAGCGTTTGCAGATTTCTACGTATCGTAGCAATAGAGTTCTTATGATCCTTAAAACGCGATATCGCATCTCATTTCTATATTTCACGGTAAGATATAATATGATTTGCGAAGTGTTATATATTCCTCGTCTACACTCCAAATGATTGTGAATGCGACACTTCCTTGCAAGGAAATAGCGTTTGCAGATGTCTACGTATCGTATCAATGGAGTTCTTACGATTCTTAGAACGCGATATCGCATCTCATTTCTATGTTTCATGGTAAGATATAATATGATTTGCGAAGTGTTATGTATTCCTCGTCTACACTTCAAATGAATGTGAATGCGATACTTCCTCGCTAGGAAATAGCGTTTGCAGATGTCTACGTATCGAAGCAATAGAGTTCTTATGCTTCTTAAAACACGATATCGCATCTCATTTCTATGTTTCATGGTAAGATATAACATGATTTGCGAAGTGTTATGTATTCCTCGTCTACACTTCAAATGAATGTGAATGCGATACTTCCTCGCTAGGAAATAGCGTTTGCAGATGTCTACGTATCGTAGCAATAGCTTTCTAATGCTTCTTAAAACGCGATATCGCATCTCATTTCTATGTTTCATGGTAAGATATAATATGATTGGCGAAGTGTTATGCATTCCTCGTCTACACTTCAAATGAATGTAAATGCGAAACTTCCTTGCAAGGAAATAGCGTTTGCAGATGTCTACGTATCGTAGCAATAGATTTCTAATGCTTCTTAAAACGCGATATCGCATCTCATTTCTATGTTTCATGGTAAGATATAATATGATTTGCGAAGTGTTATGTATTCCTCGTCTACACTTCAAATGAATGTGAATGCGATACTTCCTCGCTAGGAAATAGCGTTTGCAGATGTCTACGTATCGTAGCATTAGCTTTCTAATGCTCCTTAAAACGCGATATCGCATCTCATTTCTATCTTTCATGGTAAGATATAACATGATTTGCGAAGTGTCATGTATTTCTCGTCTACACTTCAAATGAATGTAAATGCGACGCTTCCTTGCTAGGAAATAGCGTCTGCAGATGTCTAGGTATCGTAGCAATAGAGTTCTTATGATCCTTAAAACGCGATATCGCATCGCATTTCTATGTTTCATGGTAAGATATAATATGATTTGCGAAGTGTTATGTATTCCTCGTCTACACTTCAAATGAATGTAAATGCGACACTTCCTTACTAGGAAATAGCGTTTGCAGATGTCTACGTATCGAAGCAATAGAGTTCAAATGCTTCTTAAAACGGGATATTGCATCTCATATCTATGCTTCATGATAAGATATAATATTCATTGCGAAGTGTTATGCATTCCTCGTATACGATTCAAATGAATGTGAATGCGATACTTCCTCGCTAGGAAATAGCGTTTGCAGATGTTTACGTATCGTAGCAGTAGCTTTCCAATGCTTCTTAAAACGCGATATCGCAACTCATTTCTATGTTTCATGGTAAGATATATTATGATTTGCGAATTGTTATGTATTCCTCGTCTACACTTCAAGTGAATGTAAATGCGACACTTCCTAGCAAGGAAATAGCGTTTGCAGATGTCTACGTATCGAAGCAATAGAGTTCAAATGCTTCTTAAAACGAGATATTGCATCTGATATCTATGTTTCATGATAAGATATAATATTCATTGCGAAGTGTTATGCACTCCTCGTCTACGATTCAAATGAATGTAAATGCGACACTTCCTTGCAAGGAAATAGCGTTTACAGGTGTCTACCTATCGTAGCAATAGAGTTCTAATGCTTCCTAAAACGCGATATCGCATCTCATTTCTATGTTTCATGGTAAGATATAATATGATTTGCGAAGTGTTATGTATTCCTCGTCTACACTTCAAATGAATGTAAATGCGACACTTCCTTGCAAAGAAATAGCGTTTGCAGATGTCTACGTATCGTAGCAATAGCTTTCTAATGCTTCTTAAAACGCGATATCGCATCTCATTTCTATGTTTCATGGTAAGATATAATGTGATTTGCGAAGTGTTATATATTCCTCGTCTACACTTCAAATGAATGTAAATGCGGCACTTCCTTGCTAGGAAATAGTGTCTGCAGATGTCTACGTATCGTAGCGATAGAGTTCTAATGCTTCTTAAAACGCGATATCGCATCTCATTTCTATGTTTCATGGTAAGATATAATATGATTTGCGAAGTGTTATATATTCCTCGTCTACACTTCAAATGAATGTAAATGCGGCACTTCCTTGCTAGGAAATAGTGTCTGCAGATGTCTAGGTATCGTAGCGATAGAGTTCTAATGCTTCTTAGAACGCGATATCGCATCTCATTTCTATGTTTCATGGTAAGATATAATATGATTTGCTAAGTGTTATGTATTCCTCGTCTACACTTCAAATGAATGTGAATGCCACACTTCCTCGCTAGGAAATAGCGTTTGCAGATATCTACGTATCGTAGCATTAGCTTTCTAATGCTTCTTAAAACGCGATATCGCATCTCATTTCTATCTTTCATGGTAAGATATAACATGATTTGCGAAGTGTCATGTATTTCTCGTCTACACTTCAAATGAATGTAAATGCGACGCTTCCTTGCTAGGAAATAGCGTCTGCAGATGTCTAGGTATCGTAGCAATAGAGTTCTTATGATCCTTAAAACGCGATATCGCATCGCATTTCTATGTTCCATGGTAAGATATAATATGATTTGCGAAGTGTTATGTATTCCTCGTCTACACTTCAAATGAATGTAAATGCGACACTTCCTTACTAGGAAATAGCGTTTGCAGATGTCTACGTATCGAAGCAATAGAGTTCAAATGCTTCTTAAAACGGGATATTGCATCTCATATCTATGCTTCATGATAAGATATAATATTCATTGCGAAGTGTTATGCATTCCTCGTATACGATTCAAATGAATGTGAATGCGATACTTCCTCGCTAGGAAATAGCGTTTGCAGATGTTTACGTATCGTAGCAGTAGCTTTCCAATGCTTCTTAAAACGCGATATCGCATCTCATTTCTATGTTTCATGGTAAGATATATTATGATTTGCGAATTGTTATGTATTCCTCGTCTACACTTCAAGTGAATGTAAATGCGACACTTCCTAGCAAGGAAATAGCGTTTGCAGATGTCTACGTATCGAAGCAATAGAGTTCAAATGCTTCTTAAAACGAGATATTGCATCTCATATCTATGTTTCATGATAAGATATAATATTCATTGCGAAGTGTTATGCACTCCTCGTCTACGATTCAAATGAATGTAAATGCGACACTTCCTAGCAAGGAAATAGCGTTTACAGGTGTCTACCTATCGTAGCAATAGAGTTCTAATGCTTCCTAAAACGCGATATCGCATCTCATTTCTATGTTTCATGGTAAGATATAATATGATTTGCGAAGTGTTATGTATTCCTCGTCTACACTTCAAATGAATGTAAATGCGACACTTCCTTGCAAAGAAATAGCGTTTGCAGATGTCTACGTATCGTAGCAATAGCTTTCTAATGCTTCTTAAAACGCGATATCGCATCTCATTTCTATGTTTCATGGTAAGATATAATATGATTTGCTAAGTGTTATGTATTCCTCGTCTACACTTCAAATGAATGTGAATGCCACACTTCCTCGCTAGGAAATAGCGTTTGCAGATGTCTACGTATCGTAGCATTAGCTTTCTAATGCTTCTTAAAACGCGATATCGCATCTCATTTCTATCTTTCATGGTAAGATATAACATGATTTGCGAAGTGTCATGTATTCCTCGTCTACACTTCAAATGAATGTAAATGCGACACTTCCTTGCAAGGAAATAGCGTTTGCAGATGTCTACGTATCGTAGCAATAGAGTTTTTATGATTCTTAAAACTCGATATCGCATCTCATTTCTATATTTCACGGTAAGATATAATATGATTTGCGAAGTGTTATGTATTCCTCGTCTACACTCCAAATGATTGTGAATGCGACACTTCCTTGCAAGGAAATAGCGTTTGCATATGTCTACGTATCGTAGCAATGGAGTTCTTATGATTCCTAAAACGCGATATCGCATCTCAATTCTATGTTTCATGGTAAGATATAATATGATTTGCGAAGTGTTATGCATTCCTCGTCTACACTTCAAATGAATGTAAATGCGAAACTTCCTTGCAAGGAAATAGCGTTTGCAGATGTCTACGTATCGTAGAAATAGATTTCTAATGCTTCTTAAAACGCGATATCGCATCTCATTTCTTTGTTTCATGGTAAGATATACTATGATTTGCGAAGTGTTATGTATTCCTCGTCTACACTTTAAATGAATGTGAATGCGATACTTCCTCGCTAGGAAATAGCGTTTGCAGATGTCTACGTATCGTAGCATTAGAGTTCAAATGCTTCTTAAAAACGAGATATTGCATCTCATATCTATGTTTCATGATAAGATATAATATTAATTGCGAAGTGTTATGTATTCCACGTCTACGATTCAAATGAATGTAAATGCGACACTGCCTTGCAAGGAAATAGCGTTTGCAGATGTCTACGTATCGTAGCAATAGAGTTTTTTTGATTCTTAAAACGGGATATCGCATCCCATTTCTATGTTTCATGGTAAGATATAATATGATTTGCGAAGTGTTATGTATTCCTCGTCTACACTTCAAATGAATGTAAATGCGACACTTCTTTGCTAGGAAATAGTGTCTGCAGATGTCTAGGTATCGTAGCGATAGAGTTCTAATGCTTCTTACAACGCGATATCGCATCCCATTTCTATGTTTCATGGTAAGATATAATATGATTTGCGAAGTGTTATGTATTCCTCGTCTACACTTCAAATGAATGTGAATGCCACACTTCCACGCTAGGAAATAGCGTTTGCAGATGTCTACGTATCGTAGCAATAGAGTTCTTTTGATTCTTAAAACGCGATATCGCATCACATTTCTATGTTTCATAGTAAGATATAATATGATTTGCGAAGTGTTATGTATTCCTCGTCTACACTTCATATGAATGTAAATGCGACACTTCCTTGCAAGCAAATAGCGTTTGCAGATGTCTACGTATCGAAGCAATAGAGTTCTAATGCTTCTTAAAACGCGATATCGCATCTCATTTCTATGTTTCATGGTAAGATATAATATGATTTGCGAAGTGTTATGTATTCCTCGTCTACACTTCAAATGAATGTAAATGCGACACTTCCTTACTAGGAAATAGCGTTTGCAGATGTCTACGTATCGAAGCAATAGAGTTCAAATGCTTCTTAAAACGGGATATTGCATCTCATATCTATGCTTCATGATAAGATATAATATTCATTGCGAAGTGTTATGCATTCCTCGTATACGATTCAAATGAATGTGAATGCGATACTTCCTCGCTAGGAAATAGCGTTTGCAGATGTTTACGTATCGTAGCAGTAGCTTTCCAATGCTTCTTAAAACGCGATATCGCATCTCATTTCTATGTTTCATGGTAAGATATATTATGATTTGCGAATTGTTATGTATTCCTCGTCTACACTTCAAGTGAATGTAAATGCGACACTTCCTAGCAAGGAAATAGCGTTTGCAGATGTCTACGTATCGAAGCAATAGAGTTCAAATGCTTCTTAAAACGAGATATTGCATCTCATATCTATGTTTCATGATAAGATATAATATTCATTGCGAAGTGTTATGCACTCCTCGTCTACGATTCAAATGAATGTAAATGCGACACTTCCTAGCAAGGAAATAGCGTTTACAGGTGTCTACCTATCGTAGCAATAGAGTTCTAATGCTTCCTAAAACGCGATATCGCATCTCATTTCTATGTTTCATGGTAAGATATAATATGATTTGCGAAGTGTTATGTATTCCTCGTCTACACTTCAAATGAATGTAAATGCGACACTTCCTTGCAAAGAAATAGCGTTTGCAGATGTCTACGTATCGTAGCAATAGCTTTCTAATGCTTCTTAAAACGCGATATCGCATCTCATTTCTATGTTTCATGGTAAGATATAATATGATTTGCGAAGTGTTATATATTCCTCGTCTACACTTCAAATGAATGTAAATGCGGCACTTCCTTGCTAGGAAATAGTGTCTGCAGATGTCTACGTACCGTAGCGATAGAGTTCTAATGCTTCTTAAAACGCGATATCGCATCTCATTTCTATGTTTCATGGTAAGATATAATATGATTTGCGAAGTGTTATATATTCCTCGTCTACACTTCAAATGAATGTAAATGCGGCACTTCCTTGCTAGGAAATAGTGTCTGCAGATGTCTAGGTATCGTAGCGATAGAGTTCTAATGCTTCTTAAAACGCGATATCGCATCTCATTTCTATGTTTCATGGTAAGATATAATATGATTTGCTAAGTGTTATGTATTCCTCGTCTACACTTCAAATGAATGTGAATGCCACACTTCCTCGCTAGGAAATAGCGTTTGCAGATGTCTACGTATCGTAGCATTAGCTTTCTAATGCTTCTTAAAACGCAATATCGCATCTCATTTCTATCTTTCATGGTAAGATATAACATGATTTGCGAAGTGTCATGTATTCCTCGTCTACACTTCAAATGAATGTAAATGCGACACTTCCTTGCAAGGAAATAGCGTTTGCAGATGTCTACGTATCGTAGCAATAGAGTTTTTATGATTCTTAAAACTCGATATCGCATCTCATTTCTATATTTCACGGTAAGATATAATATGATTTGCGAAGTGTTATGTATTCCTCGTCTACACTCCAAATGATTGTGAATGCGACACTTCCTTGCAAGGAAATAGCGTTTGCATATGTCTACGTATCGTAGCAATGGAGTTCTTATGATTCCTAAAACGCGATATCGCATCTCAATTCTATGTTTCATGGTAAGATATAATATGATTTGCGAAGTGTTATGCATTCCTCGTCTACACTTCAAATGAATGTAAATGCGAAACTTCCTTGCAAGGAAATAGCGTTTGCAGATGTCTACGTATCGTAGAAATAGATTTCTAATGCTTCTTAAAACGCGATATCGCATCTCATTTCTTTGTTTCATGGTAAGATATACTATGATTTGCGAAGTGTTATGTATTCCTCGTCTACACTTTAAATGAATGTGAATGCGATACTTCCTCGCTAGGAAATAGCGTTTGCAGATGTCTACGTATCGTAGCATTAGAGTTCAAATGCTTCTTAAAAACGAGATATTGCATCTCATATCTATGTTTCATGATAAGATATAATATTAATTGCGAAGTGTTATGTATTCCACGTCTACGATTCAAATGAATGTAAATGCGACACTGCCTTGCAAGGAAATAGCGTTTGCAGATGTCTACGTATCGTAGCAATAGAGTTTTTTTGATTCTTAAAACGGGATATCGCATCCCATTTCTATGTTTCATGGTAAGATATAATATGATTTGCGAAGTGTTATGTATTCCTCGTCTACACTTCAAATGAATGTAAATGCGACACTTCTTTGCTAGGAAATAGTGTCTGCAGATGTCTAGGTATCGTAGCGATAGAGTTCTAATGCTTCTTACAACGCGATATCGCATCCCATTTCTATGTTTCATGGTAAGATATAATATGATTTGCGAAGTGTTATGTATTCCTCGTCTACACTTCAAATGAATGTGAATGCCACACTTCCACGCTAGGAAATAGCGTTTGCAGATGTCTACGTATCGTAGCAATAGAGTTCTTTTGATTCTTAAAACGCGATATCGCATCACATTTCTATGTTTCATAGTAAGATATAATATGATTTGCGAAGTGTTATGTATTCCTCGTCTACACTTCATATGAATGTAAATGCGACACTTCCTTGCAAGCAAATAGCGTTTGCAGATGTCTACGTATCGAAGCAATAGAGTTCTAATGCTTCTTAAAACGCGATATCGCATCTCATTTCTATGTTTCATGGTAAGATATAATATGATTTGCGAAGTGTTATATATTCCTCGTCTACACTTCAAATGAATGTAAATGCGGCACTTCCTTGCTAGGAAATAGTGTCTGCAGATGTCTAGGTATCGTAGCGATAGAGTTCTAATGCTTCTTAAAACGAAATATCGCATCTCATTTCTATGTTTCATGGTAAGATATAATATGATTTGCTAAGTGTTATGTATTCCTCGTCTACACTTCAAATGAATGTGAATGCCACACTTCCTCGCTAGGAAATAGCGTTTGCAGATGTCTACGTATCGTAGCATTAGCTTTCTAATGCTTCTTAAAACGCGATATCGCATCTCATTTCTATCTTTCATGGTAAGATATAACATGATTTGCGAAGTGTCATGTATTCCTCGTCTACACTTCAAATGAATGTAAATGCGACACTTCCTTGCAAGGAAATAGCGTTTGCAGATGTCTACGTATCGTAGCAATAGAGTTTTTATGATTCTTAAAACTCGATATCGCATCTCATTTCTATGTTTCATGGTAAGATATAATATGATTTGCGAAGTGTTATGTATTCCTCGTCTACACTCCAAATGATTGTGAATGCGACACTTCCTTGCAAGGAAATAGCGTTTGCATATGTCTACGTATCGTAGCAATGGAGTTCTTGTGATTCCTAAAACGCGATATCGCATCTCAATTCTATGTTTCATGGTAAGATATAATATGATTTGCGAAGTGTTATGTATTCCTCGTCTACACTCCAAATGATTGTTAATGCGACACTTCCTTGCAAGGAAATAGCGTTTGCAGATGTCTACGTATCGTATCAATGGAGTTCTTATGATTCTTAAAACGCGATATCGCATCTCATTTCTATGTTTCATGGTAAGATAAAATATGATTTGCGAAGTGTTATGTATTCCTCGTCTACACTTCAAATGAATGTGAATGCGATACTTCCTCGCTAGGAAATAGCTTTTGCAGATGTCTACGTATCGAAGCAATAGAGTTCTTATGCTTCTTAAAACACGATATCGCATCTCATTTCTATGTTTCATGGTAAGATATAACATGATTTGCGAAGTGTTATGTATTCCTAGTCTACATTTCAAATGAATGTGAATGCGATACTTCCTCGCTAGGAAATAGCGTTTGCAGATGTCTACGTATCGTAGCAATAGATTTCTAATGCTTCTTAAAACGCGATATCGCATCTCATTTCTATGTTTCATGGTAAGATATAATATGATTTGCGAAGTGTTATGTATTCCTCGTCTACACTTCAAATGAATGTAAATGCGACACTTCCTTACTAGGAAATTGCGTTTGCAGATGTCCACGTATCGAAGCAATAGAGTTCAAACGCTTCTTAAAACGGGATATTGCATCTCATATCTATGTTTCATGATAAGATATAGTATTCATTGCGAAGCGTTATGCATTCCTCGTATACGATTCAAATGAATGTGAATGCGATACTTCCTCGCTAGGAAATAGCGTTTGCAGATGTCTACGTATCGTAGCAGTAGCTTTCCAATGCTTCTTAAAACGCGATATCGCATCTCATTTCTATGTTTCATGGTAAGATGTAATATGATTTGCGAAGTGTTATGTATTCCTCGTCTACACTTCAAGTGAATGTAAATGCGACACTTCCTAGCAAGGAAATAGCGTTTGCAGATGTCTACGTATCGAAGCAATAGAGTTCAAATGCTTCTTAAAACGAGATATTGCATCTCATACCTATGTTTCATGATAAGATATAATATTCATTGCGAAGTGTTATGCACTCCTCGTCTACGATTCAAATGAATGTAAGTGCGACACTTCCTTGCAAGGAAATAGCGTTTACAGGTGTCTACCTATCGTAGCAATAGAGTTCTAATGCTTCCTAAAACGCGATATCGCATCTCATTTCTATGTTTCATGGTAAGATATAATATGATTTGCGAAGTGTTATGTATTCCTCGTCTACACTTCAAATGAATGTAAATGCGACACTTCCTTGCAAAGAAATAGCGTTTGCAGATGTCTACGTATCGTAGCAATAGCTTTCTAATGCTTCTTAAAACGCGATATCGCATCTCATTTCTATGTTTCATGGTAAGATATAATATAATTTGCGAAGTGTTATATATTCCTCGTCTACACTTCAAATGAATGTGAATGCGATACTCCCTCGCTAGGAAATAGCGTTTGCAGATGTCTACGTATCGTAGCAATAGCTTTCTAATGCTTTCTAAAAAGCGATATCGCATCTCATTTCTATGTTTCATGGTAAGATATAATATGATTTGCGAAGTGTTATGCATTCCTAATCTACACTTCAAATGAATGTAAATGCGAAACTTCCTTGCAAGGAAATAGCGTTTGCAGATGTCTACGTATCGTAGCAATAGATTTCTAATGCTTCTTAAAACGCGATATCGCATCTCATTTCTATGTTTCATGGTAAGATATAATATGATTTGCGAAGTGTTATGTATTCCTCGTCTACACTTCAAATGAATGTGAATGCGATACTTCCTCGCTAAGAAATAGCGTTTGCAGATGTCTACGTATCGTAGCATTAGCTTTCTAATGCTTCTTAAAACGCGATATCGCATCTCATTTCTATCTTTCATGGTAAGATATAACATGATTTGCGAAGTGTCATGTATTTCTCGTCTACACTTCAAATGAATGTAAATGCGACGCTTCCTTGCTAGGAAATAGCGTCTGCAGATGTCTAGGTATCGTAGCAATAGAGTTCTTATGATCCTTAAAACGCGATATCGCATCGCATTTCTATGTTTCATGGTAAGATATAATATGATTTGCGAAGTATTATGTATTCCTCGTCTACACTTCAAATGAATGTAAATGCGACACTTCCTTACTAGGAAATAGCGTTTGCCGATGTCTACGTATCGAAGCAATAGAGTTCAAATGCTTCTTAAAACGGGATATTGCATCTCATATCTATGTTTCATGATAAGATATAATATTCATTGCGAAGTGTTATGCATTCCTCGTATACGATTCAAATGAATGTGAATGCGATACTTCCTCGCTAGGAAATAGCGTTTGCAGATGTCTACGTATCGTAGCAGTAGCTTTCCAATGCTTCTTAAAACGCGATATCGCATCTCATTTCTATGCTTCATGGTAAGATATAATATGATTTGCGAAGTGTTATGTATTCCTCGTCTACACTTCAAGTGAATGTAAATGCGACACTTCCTAGCAAGGAAATAGCGTTTGCAGATGTCTACGTATCGAAGCAATAGAGTTCAAATGCTTCTTAAAACGAGATATTGCATCTCATATCTATGTTTCATGATAAGATATAATATTCATTGCGAAGTGTTATGCACTCCTCGTCTACGATTCAAATGAATGTAAATGCGACACTTCCTTGCAAGGAAATAGCGTTTACAGGTGTCTACCTATCGTAGCAATAGCTTTCTAATGCTCCTTAAAACGCGATATCGCATCTCATTTCTATGTTTCATGGTAAGATATAATATGATTTGCGAAGTGTTATATATTCCTCGTCTACACTTCAAATGAATGTAAATGCGGCACTTCCTTGCTAGGAAATAGTGTCTGCAGATGTCTAGGTATCGTAGCGATAGAGTTCTAATGCTTCTTAAAACGCGATATCGCATCTCATTTCTATGTTTCATGGTAAGATATAATATGATTTGCGAAGTGTTATATATTCCTCGTCTACACTGCAAATGAATGTAAATGCGGCACTTCCTTGCTAGGAAATAGTGTCTGCAGATATCTAGGTATCGTAGCGATAGAGTTCTAATGCTTCTTAAAACGCGATATCGCATCTCATTTCTATGTTTCATGGTAAGATATAATATGATTTGCTAAGTGTTATGTATTCCTCGTCTACACTTCAAATGAATGTGAATGCCACACTTCCTCGCTAGGAAATAGCGTTTGCAGATGTCTACGTATCGTAGCATTAGCTCTCTAATGCTTCTTAAAACGCGATATCGCATCTCATTTCTATCTTTCATGGTAAGATATAACATGATTTGCGAAGTGTCATGTATTTCTCGTCTACACTTCAAATGAATGTAAATGCGACGCTTCCTTGCTAGGAAATAGCGTCTGCAGATGTCTAGGTATCGTTGCAATAGAGTTCTTATGATCCTTAAAACGCGATATCGCATCGCATTTCTATGTTTCATGGTAAGATATAATACGATTTGCGAAGTGTTATGTATTCCTCGTCTACACTTCAAATGAATGTAAATGCGACACTTCCTTGCAAAGAAATAGCGTTTGCAGATGTCTACGTATCGTAGCAATAGCTTCCTAATGCTTCTTAAAACGCGATATCGCATCTCATTTCTATGTTTCATGGTAAGATATAATATGATTTGCGAAGTGTTATATATTCCTCGTCTACACTTCAAATGAATGTAAATGCGGCACTTCCTTGCTAGGAAATAGTGTCTGCAGATGTCTAGGTATCGTAGCGATAGAGTTCTAATGCTTCTTAAAACGCGATATCGCATCTCATTTCTATGTTTCATGGTAAGATATAATATGGTTTGCGAAGTGTTATATATTCCTCGTCTACACTTCAAATGAATGTAAATGCGGCACTTCCTTGCTAGGAAATAGTGTCTGCAGATGTCTAGGTATCGTAGCATTAGCTTTCTAATGCTTCTTAAAACGCGATATCGCATCTCATTTCTATCTTTCATGGTAAGATATAATATGATTTGCGAAGTGTCATGTATTTCTCGTCTACACTTCAAATGAATGTAAATGCGACGCTTCCTTGCTAGGAAATAGCGTCTGCAGATGTCTAGGTATCGTAGCAATAGCTTTCTAATGCTTCTTAAAACGCGATATCGCATCTCATTTCTATGTTTCATGGTAAGATATAATATGATTTGCGAAGTGTTATGCATTCCTCGTCTACACTTCAAATGAATGTAAATGCGAAACTTCCTTGCAAGGAAATAGCGTTTGCAGATGTCTACGTATCGAAGCAATAGCTTTCTAAAGCTTCTTAAAACGCGATATCGCATCTCATTTCTATGTTTCATGGTAAGATATAGTATGATTTGCGAAGTGTCATGTATTCCTCGTCTACACTTCAAATGAATGTAAATGCGACACTTCCTTGCAAGGAAATAGCGTTTGCAGATGTCTACGTATCGTAGCAATAGAGTTTTTATGATTCTTAAAACGCGATATCGCATCTCTTTTCTATGTTTCATGGTAAGACATAATATGATTTGCGAAGTGTTATGTATTCCTCGTCTACACTTCAAATGAATGTGAATGCCACACTTCCTCGCTAGGAAATAGCGTTTGCAGATGTCTACGTATCGTAGCAATAGAGTTTTTATGATTCTTAAAACGCGATATCGCATCTCATTTCTATGTTTCATGGTAAGATATAATATGATTTGCGAAGTGTTATGTATTCCTCGTCTACACTTCAAATGAATGTAAATGCGACACTTCCTTGCAAAGAAATAGCGTTTGCAGATGTCTACGTATCGTAGCAATAGCTTTCTAATGCTTCTTAAAACGCGATATCGCATCTCATTTCTATGTTTCATGGTAAGATATAATATGATTTGCGAAGTGTTATATATTCCTCGTCTACACTTCAAATGAATGTAAATGCGGCACTTCCTTGCTAGGAAATAGTGTCTGCAGATGTCTAGGTATCGTAGCGATAGAGTTCTAATGCTTCTTAAAACGCGATATCGCATCTCATTTCTATGTTTCATGGTAAGATATAATATGATTTGCTAAGTGTTATGTATTCCTCGTCTACACTTCAAATGAATGTGAATGCCACACTTCCTCGCTAGGAAATAGCGTTTGCAGATGTCTACGTATCGTAGCATTAGCTTTCTAATGCTTCTTAAAACGCGATATCGCATCTCATTTCTATCTTTCATGGTAAGATATAACATGATTTGCGAAGTGTCATGTATTTCTCGTCTACACTTCAAATGAATGTAAATGCGACGCTTCCTTGCTAGGAAATAGCGTCTGCAGATGTCTAGGTATCGTTGCAATAGAGTTCTAATGATCCTTAAAACGCGATATCGCATCGCATTTCTATGTTTCATGGTAAGATATAATACGATTTGCGAAGTGTTATGTATTCCTCGTCTACACTTCAAATGAATGTAAATGCGACACTTCCTTGCAAAGAAATAGCGTTTGCAGATGTCTACGTATCGTAGCAATAGCTTCCTAATGCTTCTTAAAACGCGATATCGCATCTCATTTCTATGTTTCATGGTAAGATATAATATGATTTGCGAAGTGTTATATATTCCTCGTCTACACTTCAAATGAATGTAAATGCGGCACTTCCTTGCTAGGAAATAGTGTCTGCAGATGTCTAGGTATCGTAGCGATAGAGTTCTAATGCTTCTTAAAACGCGATATCGCATCTCATTTCTATGTTTCATGGTAAGATATAATATGGTTTGCGAAGTGTTATATATTCCTCGTCTACACTTCAAATGAATGTAAATGCGGCACTTCCTTGCTAGGAAATAGTGTCTGCAGATGTCTAGGTATCGTAGCATTAGCTTTCTAATGCTTCTTAAAACGCGTTATCGCATCTCATTTCTATCTTTCATGGTAAGATATAATATGATTTGCGAAGTGTCATGTATTTCTCGTCTACACTTCAAATGAATGTAAATGCGACGCTTCCTTGCTAGGAAATAGCGTCTGCAGATGTCTAGGTATCGTAGCAATAGCTTTCTAATGCTTCTTAAAACGCGATATCGCATCTCATTTCTATGTTTCATGGTAAGATATAATATGATTTGCGAAGTGTTATGCATTCCTCGTCTACACTTCAAATGAATGTAAATGCGAAACTTCCTTGCAAGGAAATAGCGTTTGCAGATGTCTACGTATCGAAGCAATAGCTTTCTAAAGCTTCTTAAAACGCGATATCGCATCTCATTTCTATGTTTCATGGTAAGATATAATATGATTTGCGAAGTGTTATGTATTCCTCGTCTACACTTCAAATGAATGTGAATGCGATACTTCCTCGCTAGGAAATAGCGTTTGCAGATGTCTACGTATCGTAGCAATAGCTTTCTAATGCTTCTTAAAACGCGATATCGCATCTCATTTCTATGTTTCATGGTAAGATATAATATGATTTGCGAAGTGTTATGCATTCCTCGTCTACACTTCAAATGAATGTAAATGCGAAACTTCCTTGCAAGGAAATAGCATTTGCAGATGTCTACGTATCGTAGCAATAGATTTCTAATGCTTCTTAAAACGCGATATCGCATCTCATTTCTATGTTTCATGGTAAGATATAATATGATTCGCGAAGTGTTATGTATTCCTCGTCAACACTTCAAATGAATGCAAATGCGACACTTCCTTGCAAGGAAATAGCGTTTCTAGATGTCTACGTATCGAAGCAATAGCTTTCTAAAGCTTCTTAATACGCGATATCGCATCTCATTTCTATGTTTCATGGTAAGATATAGTATGATTTGCGAAGTGTCATGTATTCCTCGTCTACACTTCAAATGAATGTAAATGCGACACTTCCTTGCAAGGAAATAGCGTTTACAGATGTCTACCTATCGTAGCAATAGAGTTCTAATGCTTCTTAAAACGCGATATCGCATCTCATTTCTATGTTTCATGGTAAGATATAATATGATTTGCGAAGTGTTATGCATTCCTCGTCTACGATTCAAATGAATGTAAATGCGACACTTCCTTGCAAGGAAATAGCGTTTGCAGATGTCTACGTATCGTAGCAATAGAGTCTTTATGATTCTTAAAACTCGATATCGCATCTCATTTCTATATTTCATGGTAAGATATAATATGATTTGCGAAGTGTTATGTATTCCTCGTCTACACTCCAAATGATTGTGAATGCGACACTTCCTTGCAAGGAAATAGCGTTTGCAGATGTCTACGTATCGTAGCAATGGAGTTCTTATGATTCTTAAACCGCGATATCGCATCTCTATTCTATGTTTCATGGTAAGATATAATATGATTTGCGAAGTGTTATGTATTCCTCGTCTACACTTCAAATGAATGTGAATGCGATACTTCCTCGCTAGGAAATAGCGTTTGCAGATGTCTACGTATCATAGCATTAGCTTTCTAATGCTTCTTAAAACGCGATATCGCATCTCATTTCTATCTTTCATGGTATGATATAACATGATTTGCGAAGTGTCATGTATTTCTCGTCTACACTTCAAATGAATGTAAATGCGACACTTCCTTGCTAGGAAATAGCGTCTGCAGATGTCTAGATATCGTAGCAATAGAGTTCTTATGATCCTTAAAACGCGATATCGCATCGCATTTCTATGTTTCATGGTAAGATATAATATGATTTGCGAAGTGTTATGTATTCCTCGTCTACACTTCAAATGAATGTAAATGCGACACTTCCGTACTAGGAAATAGCGTTTGCAGATGTCTACGTATCGTAGCAGTGGAGTTCTTATGATTCTTAAAACGGGATATTGCATCTCATATCTATGTTTCATGATAAGATATAATATTCATTGCGAAGTGTTATGCATTCCTCGTATACGATTCAAATGAATGTGAATGCGATACTTCCTCGCTAGGAAATAGCGTTTGCAGATGTCTACGTATCGTAGCAGTAGCTATCTAATGCTTCTTAAAACGCGATATCGCATCTCATTTCTATGTTTCATGGTAAGATATAACATGATTTGCGAAGTGTCATGTATTCCTCGTCAACACTTCAAATGAATGCAAATGCGACACTTCCTTGCAAGGAAATAGCGTTTGCAGATGTCTACGTATCGAAGCAATAGCTTTCTAAAGCTTCTTAAAACGCGATATCGCATCTCATTTCTATGTTTCATGGTAAGATATAGTATGATTTGCGAAGTGTCATGTATTCCTCGTCTACACTTCAAATGAATGTAAATGCGACACTTCCTTGCAAGGAAATAGCGTTTGCAGATGTCTACGTATCGTAGCAATAGAGTTTTTATGATTCTTAAAACGCGATATCGCATCTCATTTCTATGTTTCATGGTAAGACATAATATGATTTGCGAAGTGTTATGCATTCCTCGTCTACGATTCAAATGAATGTAAATGCGACACTTCCATGCAAGGAAATAGCGTTTGCAGATGTCTACGTATCGTAGCAATAGAGTCTTTATGATTCTTAAAACTCGATATCGCATCTCATTTCTATATTTCATGGTAAGATATAATATGATTTGCGAAGTGTTATGTATTCCTCGTCTACACTCCAAATGATTGTGAATGCGACACTTCCTTGCAAGGAAATAGCGTTTGCAGATGTCTACGTATCGTAGCAATGGAGTTCTTATGATTCTTAAAACGCGATATCGCATCTCTATTCTATGTTTCATGGTAAGATATAATATGATTTGCGAAGTGTTGTGTATTCCTCGTCTACACTTCAAATGAATGTGAATGCGATACTTCCTCGCTAGGAAATAGCGTTTGCAGATGTCTACGTATCGTAGCATTAGCTTTCTAATGCTTCTTAAAACGCGATATCGCATCTCATTTCTATCTTTCATGGTATGATATAACATGATTTGCGAAGTGTCATGTATTTCTCGTCTACACTTCAAATGAATGTAAATGCGACACTTCCTTGCTAGGAAATAGCGTCTGCAGATGTCTAGGTATCGTAGCAATAGAGTTCTTATGATCCTTAAAACGGGATATCGCATCGCATTTCTATGTTTCATGGTAAGATATAATATGATTTGCGAAGTGTTATGTATTCCTCGTCTACACTTCAAATGAATGTAAATGCGATACTTCCGTACTAGGAAATAGCGTTTGCAGATGTCTACGTATCGTAGCAATGGAGTTCTTATGATTCTTAAAACGGGATATTCCATCTCATATCTATGTTTCATGATAAGATATAATATTCATTGCGAAGTGTTATGCATTCCTCGTATACGATTCAAATGAATGTGAATGCGATACTTCCTCGCTAGGAAATAGCGTTTGCAGATGTCTACGTATCGTAGCAGTAGCTATCTAATGCTTCTTAAAACGCGATATCGCATCTCATTTCTATGTTTCATGGTAAGATATAACATGATTTGCGAAGTGTCATGTATTTCTCCTCTACACTTCAAATGAATGTAAATGCGACACTTCCTTGCTAGGAAATAGCGTCTGCAGATGTCTAGGTATCGTAGCAATAGAGTTCTTCTGATCCTTAAAACGCGATATCGCATCGCATTTCTATGTTTCATGGTAAGATATAATATGATTTGCGAAGTGTTATGTATTCCTCGTCTACACTTCAAGTGAATGTAAATGCGACACTTCTTAGCAAGGAAATAGCGTTTGCAGATGTCTACGTATCGAAGCAATAGAGTTCAAATGCTTCTTAAAACGAGATATTGCATCTCATATCTATGTTTCATGATAAGATATAATATTCATTGCGAAGTGTTATGCATTCCTCGTCTACGATTCAAATGAACGTAAATGCCACTCTTCCTTGCAAGGAAATAGCGTTTGCAGGTGTCTACGTATCTTAGCAATAGATTTCTAATGCTTCTTAAAACGCGATATCGCATCACATTTCTATGTTTCATGGAAAGATATAATATGATTTGCGAAGTGTCATGTATTCCTCGTCTACACTTCAAATGAATGTAAATGCAATACTTCCTTGCTAGGAAATAGCGTCTGCAGATGTCTAGGTATCGTAGCAATAGAGTTCAAATGCTTCTTAAAACGAGATATTGCATCTCATATCTGTGTTTCATGATAAGATATAATATTCATAGCGAAGTGTTATGCATTCCTCGTATACGATTCAAATGAATGTAAATGCGACACTTCCTTGCAAGGAAATAGCGTTTGCAGTTGTCTACGTATCGTAGCAATAGAGTTCTTATGATTCTTAAAACGCGATATCGCATCTCATTTCTATGTTTCATGGTAAGATATAATATGATTTGCGAAGTGTTATGTATTCCTTGTCTACACTTCAAATGAATGTAAATGCGACACTTCCTTGCAAGGAAATAGCGTTTGCAGTTGTCTACGTATCGTAGCAATAGAGTTCTTATGATTCTTAAAACGCGATATCGCATCACATTTCTATGTTTCATGGTAAGATATAATATGATTTGCGAAGTGTTATGTATTCCTCGTCTACACTTCAAATGAATGTAAATGCGACACTTCCTTGCAAGGAAATAGCGTCTGCAGATGTCTACGTATCGTAGCAATAGTTTTCTAATGCTTCTTAAAACGCGATATCGCATCTCATTTCTATGTTTCATGGTAAGATATAATATGATTTGCGAAGTGTCATGTATTCCTCGTCTACAACTTCAAATGAATGTAAATGCGACACTTCCTTGCCAGGAAATAGCGTCTGCAGATGTCTAGGTATCGTAGCGATAGAGTTCTAATGCTTCTTAAAACGCGATATCGCATCTCATTTCTATGTTTCATGGTAAGATATAATATGATTTGCGAAGTGTTATGTATTCCTTGTCTACACTTCAAATGAATGTAAATGCGACACTTCCTTGCAAGGAAATAGCGTTTGCAGATGTCTACGTATCGAAGCAATAGAGTTCAAATGCTTCTTAAAACGAGATATTGCATCTCATATCTATGTTTCATGATAGGATATAATATTCATTGCGAAGTGTTATGCATTCCTCGTGAACGATTCAAATGAACGTAAATGCGACACTTCCTTGCAAGGAGATAGCGTTTGCAGATGTCCACGTATCGTAGCAATAGTGTTCTTATGATTCTTAAAACGCGATAACGCATCTCATTTCTATGTTTCATGGTAAGATATAATATGATTTGCGAAGTGTTATGTACTCCTCGTCTACACTTCAAATGAATGTAAATGCGACACTTCCTTGCTAGGAAATAGCGTCTGCAGATGTCTAGGCATCGTAGCAATAGAGTTCAAATGCTTCTTAAAACGCGATATCGCATCTCATTTCTATGTTTCATGGTAAGATATAATATGATTTGCGAAGTATCATGTATTCCTCGTCTACACTTCAAATGAATGTAAATGCGACACTTCCTTGCAAGGAAATAGCGTTTGCAGATATCTAGGTATCGAAGCAATAGAGTTCAAATGCTTCTTAAAACGCGATATCGCATCTCATTTCTATGTTTCATGGTAAGATATAATATGATTTGCGAAGTGTTGTGTATTCCTCGTCTACAACTTCAAATGAATGTAAATGCGACACTTCCTTGCCAGGAAATAGCGTTTGCAGATGTCTACGTATCTTAGCAATAGATTTCTAATGCTTCTTAAAACGCGATATCGCATCTCATTTCTATGCTTCATGGAAAGATATAATATGATTTGCGAAGTGTCATGTATTCCTCGTCTACACTTCAAATGAATGTAAATGCGATACTTCCTTGCTAGGAAATAGCGTCTGCAGATGTCTAGGTATCGTAGCAATAGAGTTCAAATGCTTCTTAAAACGAGATATTGCATCTCATTTCTATGTTTCATGGTAAGATATAATATGATTTGCGAAGTGTCATGTATTCCTCGTCTACACTTCAAATGAATGTAAATGCGACACTTCCTTGCAAGGAAATAGCGTCTGCAGATGTTTACGTATCGTAGCAATAGATTTCTAATGCTTCTTAAAACGGGATATTGCATGTTATATCTATGTTTCATGATAAGATATAATATTCATTGCGAAGTGTTATGCATTCCTCGTCTACGATTCAAATGAATGTAAATGCGACACTTCCTTGCTAGGAAATAGCGTCTGCAGATGTCTAGGCATCGTAGCAATAGAGTTCAAATGCTTCTTAAAACGCGATATCGCATCTCATTTCTATGTTTCATGGTAAGATATAATATGATTTGCGAAGTGTTATGTATTCCTCGTCTACACTTCCAGTGAATGTAAATGCGACACTTCCTAGCAAAGAAATAGCGTTTGCAGATGTTTACGTATCGAAGCAATAGAGTTCAAATGCTTCTTAAAACGAGATATTGCATCTCATATCTATGTTTCATGATAAGATATAATATTCATTGCGAAGTGTTATGCATTCCTCGTCTACGATTCAAATGAATGTAAATGCGACACCTCCTTGCAAGGAAATAGCGTTTACAGATGTCTACCTATCGTAGCAATAGAGTTCTAATGCTTCTTAAAACGCGATATCGCATCTCATTTCTATGTTTCATGGTAAGATATAATATGATTTGCGAAGTGTTATATATTCCTCGTCTACACTTCAAATGAATGTAAATGCGGCACTTCCTTGCTAGGAAATAGTGTCTGCAGATGTCTACGTATCGTAGCAATAGATTCCTAATGCTTCTTAAAACGCGATATCGCATCTCATTTCTATGTTTCATGGTAAGATATAACATGATTTGCGAAGTGTTATGTATTCCTCGTCTACACTTCAAATGAATGTGAGTGCGATACTTCCTCGCTAGGAAATAGCGTTTGCAGATGTCTACGTATCGTAGCAATAGCTTTCTAATGCTTCTTAAAACGCGATTTGCCATCTCATTTCTATGTTTCATGGTGAGATATAATATGATTTGCGAAGTGTCATGTATTCCTCGTCTACACTTCAAATGAATGTAAATGCGATACTTCCTTGCTAGGAAATAGCGTCTGCAGATGTCTAGGTATCGTAGCAATAGAGTTCAAATGCTTCTTAAAACGAGATATTGCATCTCATTTCTATGTTTCATGGTAAGATATAATATGATTTGCGAAGTGTCATGTATTCCTCGTCTACACTTCAAATGAATGTAAATGCGACACTTCCTTGCAAGGAAATAGCGTCTGCAGATGTCTACGTATCGTAGCAATATATTTCTAATGCATCTTAAAATGCGATATCGCATCTCATTTCTATGTTTCATGGTAAGATATAATATGATTTGCGAAGTGTCATGTATTCCTCGTCTACAACTTCAAATGAATGTAAATGCGACACTTCCTTGCCAGGAAATTTCGTCTGCAGATGTCTAGGTATCGTAGCGATAGAGTTCTAATGCTTCTTAAAACGCGATATCGCATCTCATTTATATGTTTCATGGTAAGATATAATATGATTTGCGTAGTGTTATGTATTCCTCGTCTACACTTCAAGTGAATGTAAATGCGACACTTCCTTGCAAGGAAATGGCGTTTGCAGATGTCTACGTATCGAAGCAATAGATTTCTAATGCTTCTTAAAACGCGATATCGCATCTCATTTCTATGTTTCATGGTAAGATATAATATGATTTGCGAAGTGTCATGTATTCCTCGTCTACGATTCAAATGAATGTAAATCCGACACTTCCTTGCAAGGAAATAGCGTTTGCAGATGTCTACGTATCGTAGCAGTAGAGTTCTAATGCTTCTTAAAACGCGATATCGCATCTCATTTCTATGTTTCATGGTAAGATATAATATGGTTTGCGAAGTATCATGTATTCCTCGTCTACACTTCAAATGAATGTAAATGCGACACTTCCTGGCCAGGAAATAGCGTTTGCAGATGTCTACGTATCGAGGCAATAGAGTTCAAATGCTTCTTAAAACGCGATATCGCATCTCATTTCTATGTTTCATGGTAAGATATAATATGATTTGCGAAGTGTTATGTATTCCTCGTCTACACTTCAAATGAATGTAAATGCGACACTTCCTTGCAAAGAAATAGCGTTTGCAGATGTCTACGTATCTTAGCAATAGATTTCTAATGCTTCTTAAAACGAGATATCGCATCTCATTTCTATGTTTCATGGTAAGATATAATATGATTTGCGAAGTGTTATGTATTCCTCGTCTACACTTCATATGAATGTAAATGCGACACTTCCTTGCAAGGAAATAGCGTTTGCATTTGTCTACGTATCGTAGCAATAGAGTTCTTATGATTCTTAAAACGCGATATCGCATCTCATTTCTATGTTTCATGGTAAGATATAATATGATTTGCGAAGTGTTATGTATTCCTCGTCTACACTTCAAATGAATGTAAATGCGACACTTCCTTGCAAGGAAATAGCGTCTGCAGATGTTTACGTATCGTAGCAATAGATTTCTAATGCTTCTTAAAACGGGATATTGCATGTCATATCTATGTTTCATGATAAGATATAATATTCATTGCGAAGTGTTATGCATTCCTCGTCTACGATTCAAATGAATGTAAATGCGACACTTCCTTGCTAGGAAATAGCGTCTGCAGATGTCTAGGCATCGTAGCAATAGAGTTCAAATGCTTCTTAAAACGCGATATCGCATCTCATTTCTATGTTTCATGGTAAGATATAATATGATTTGCGAAGTGTTATGTATTCCTCGTCTACACTTCCAGTGAATGTAAATGCGACACTTCCTAGCAAAGAAATAGCGTTTGCAGATGTTTACGTATCGAAGCAATAGAGTTCAAATGCTTCTTAAAACGAGATATTGCATCTCATATCTATGTTTCATGATAAGATATAATATTCATTGCGAAGTGTTATGCATTCCTCGTCTACGATTCAAATGAATGTAAATGCGACACCTCCTTGCAAGGAAATAGCGTTTACAGATGTCTACCTATCGTAGCAATAGAGTTCTAATGCTTCTTAAAACGCGATATCGCATCTCATTTCTATGTTTCATGGTAAGATATAATATGATTTGCGAAGTGTTATATATTCCTCGTCTACACTTCAAATGAATGTAAATGCGGCACTTCCTTGCTAGGAAATAGTGTCTGCAGATGTCTACGTATCGTAGCAATAGATTCCTAATGCTTCTTAAAACGCGATATCGCATCTCATTTCTATGTTTCATGGTAAGATATAACATGATTTGCGAAGTGTTATGTATTCCTCGTCTACACTTCAAATGAATGTGAGTGCGATACTTCCTCGCTAGGAAATAGCGTTTGCAGATGTCTACGTATCGTAGCAATAGCTTTCTAATGCTTCTTAAAACGCGATTTGCCATCTCATTTCTATGTTTCATGGTGAGATATAATATGATTTGCGAAGTGTCATGTTTTCCTCGTCTACACTTCAAATGAATGTAAATGCGACATTTCCTTGCAAGGAAATAGCGTCTGCAGATGTCTACGTATCGTAGCAATAGATTTCTAATGCTTCTTAAAACGCGATATCGCATCTCATTCCTATGTTTCATGATAAGATATAATATTCATTGCGAAGTGTTATGCATTCCTCGTCTACGATTCAAATGAATGTAAATACGACACTTCCTTGCAAGCAAATAGCGTTTGCAGATGTCTACGTATCGAAGCAATAGAGTTCTTATGATTCTTAAAACGCGATATCGCATCACATTTCTATGTTTCATGGTAAGATATAATATGATTTGCGAAGTGTTATGTATTCCTCGTCTACACTTCAAATGAATGTAAATGCGACACTTCCTTGCAAGGAAATAGCGTCTGCAGATGTCTACGTATCGTAGCAATAGATTTCTAATGCTTCTTAAAACGCGATATCGCATCTCATTTCTATGTTTCATGGTAAGATATAATATGATTTGCGAAGTGTCATGTATTCCTCGTCTACAACTTCAAATGAATGTAAATGCGACACTTCCTTGCCAGGAAATAGCGTCTGCAGATGTCTAGGTATCGTAGCGATAGTGTTCTAATGCTTCTTAAAACGCGATATCGCATCTCATTTCTATGTTTCATGGTAAGATATAATATGATTTGCGAAGTGTTATGTATTCCTTGTCTACACTTCAAATGAATGTAAATGCGACACTTCCTTGCAAGGAAATAGCGTTTGCAGATGTCTACGTATCGAAGCAATAGAGTTCAAATGCTTCTTAAAACGAGATATTGCATCTCATATCTATGTTTCATGATAGGATATAATATTCATTGTGAAGTGTTATGCATTCCTCGTCAACGATTCAAATGAACGTAAATGCGACACTTCCTTGCAAGGAGATAGCGTTTGCAGATGTCCACGTATCGTAGCAATAGTGTTCTTATGATTCTTAAAACGCGATATCGCATCTCATTTCTATGTTTCATGGTAAGATATAATATGATTTGCGAAGTGTTATGTACTCCTCGTCTACACTTCAAATGAATGTAAATGCGACACTTCCTTGCTAGGAAATAGCGTCTGCAGATGTCTAGGCATCGTAGCAATAGAGTTCAAATGCTTCTTAAAACGCGATATCGCATCTCATTTCTATGTTTCATGGTAAGATATAATATGATTTGCGAAGTATCATGTATTCCTAGTCTACACTTCAAATGAATGTAAATGCGACACTTCCTTGCAAGGAAGTAGCGTTTGCAGATATCTAGGTATCGAAGCAATAGAGTTCAAATGCTTCTTAAAACGCGATATCGCATCTCATTTCTATGTTTCATGGTAAGATATAATATGATTTGCGAAGTGTTGTGTATTCCTCGTCTACAACTTCAAATGAATGTAAATGCGACACTTCCTTGCCAGGAAATAGCGTTTGCAGATGTCTACGTGTCTTAGCAATAGATTTCTAATGCTTCTTAAAACGCGATATCGCATCTCATTTCTATGCTTCATGGAAAGATATAATATGATTTGCGAAGTGTCATGTATTCCTCGTCTACACTTCAAATGAATGTAAATGCGATACTTCCTTGCTAGGAAATAGCGTCTGCAGATGTCTAGGTATCGTAGCAATAGAGTTCTAATGCTACTTAAAACGCGATATCGCATCTCATTTCTATGTTTCATGGTAAGATATAATATGATTTGCGTAGTGTTATGTATTCCTCGTCTACACTTCAAGTGAATGTAAATGCGACACTTCCTTGCAAGGAAATAGCGTTTGCAGATGTCTACGTATCGAAGCAATAGATTTCTAATGCTTCTTAAAACGCGATATCGCATCTCATTTCTATGTTTCATGGTAAGATATAATATGATTTGCGAAGTGTCATGTATTCCTCGTCTACGATTCAAATGAATGTAAATCCGACACTTCCTTGCAAGGAAATAGCGTTTGCAGATGTCTACGTATCGTAGCAGTAGAGTTCTAATGCTTCTTAAAACGCGATATCGCATCTCATTTCTATGTTTCATGGTAAGATATAATATGGTTTGCGAAGTATCATGTATTCCTCGTCTACACTTCAAATGAATGTAAATGCGACACTTCCTGGCCAGGAAATAGCGTTTGCAGATGTCTACGTATCGAGGCAATAGAGTTCAAATGCTTCTTAAAACGCGATATCGCATCTCATTTCTATGTTTCATGGTAAGATATAATATGATTTGCGAAGTGTTATGTATTCCTCGTCTACACTTCAAATGAATGTAAATGCGACACTTCCTTGCAAAGAAATAGCGTTTGCAGATGTCTACGTATCTTAGCAATAGATTTCTAATGCTTCTTAAAACGAGATATCGCATCTCATTTCTATGTTTCATGGTAAGATATAATATGATTTGCGAAGTGTTATGTATTCCTCGTCTACACTTCATATGAATGTAAATGCGACACTTCCTTGCAAGGAAATAGCGTTTGCATTTGTCTACGTATCGTAGCAATAGAGTTCTTATGATTCTTAAAACGCGATATCGCATCTCATTTCTATGTTTCATGGTAAGATATAATATGATTTGCGAAGTGTTATGTATTCCTCGTCTACACTTCAAATGAATGTAAATGCGACACTTCCTTGCAAGGAAATAGCGTCTGCAGATGTTTACGTATCGTAGCAATAGATTTCTAATGCTTCTTAAAACGGGATATTGCATGTCATATCTATGTTTCATGATAAGATATAATATTCATTGCGAAGTGTTATGCATTCCTCGTCTACGATTCAAATGAATGTAAATGCGACACTTCCTTGCTAGGAAATAGCGTCTGCAGATGTCTAGGCATCGTAGCAATAGAGTTCAAATGCTTCTTAAAACGCGATATCGCATCTCATTTCTATGTTTCATGGTAAGATATAATATGATTTGCGAAGTGTTATGTATTCCTCGTCTACACTTCCAGTGAATGTAAATGCGACACTTCCTAGTAAAGAAATAGCGTTTGCAGATGTTTACGTATCGAAGCAATAGAGTTCAAATGCTTCTTAAAACGAGATATTGCATCTCATATCTATGTTTCATGATAAGATACAATATTCATTGCGAAGTGTTATGCATTCCTCGTCTACGATTCAAATGAATGTAAATGCGACACCTCCTTGCAAGGAAATAGCGTTTACAGATGTCTAGCTATCGTAGCAATAGAGTTCTAATGCTTCTTAAAACGCGATATCGCATCTCATTTCTATGTTTCATGGTAAGATATAATATGATTTGCGAAGTGTTATATATTCCTCGTCTACACTTCAAATGAATGTAAATGCGGCACTTCCTTGCTAGGAAATAGTGTCTGCAGATGTCTACGTATCGTAGCAATAGATTCCTAATGCTTCTTAAAACGCGATATCGCATCTCATTTCTATGTTTCATGGTAAGATATAACATGATTTGCGAAGTGTTATGTATTCCTCGTCTACACTTCAAATGAATGTGAGTGCGATACTTCCTCGCTAGGAAATAGCGTTTGCAGATGTCTACGTATCGTAGCAATAGCTTTCTAATGCTTCTTAAAACGCGATTTGCCATCTCATTTCTATGTTTCATGGTGAGATATAATATGATTTGCGAAGTGTCATGTATTCCTCGTCTACACTTCAAATGAATGTAAATGCGACACTTCCTTGCAAGGAAATAGCGTCTGCAGATGTCTACGTATCGTAGCAATAGATTTCTAATGCTTCTTAAAACGCGATATCGCATCTCATTCCTATGTTTCATGATAAGATATAATATTCATTGCGAAGTGTTATGCATTCCTCGTCTACGATTCAAATGAATGTAAATACGACACTTCCTTGCAAGCAAATAGCGTTTGCAGATGTCTACGTATCGAAGCAATAGAGTTCTTATGATTCTTAAAACGCGATATCGCATCTCATTTCTATATTTCATGGTAAGATATAATATGATTTGCGAAGTGTTATGTATTCCTCGTCTACACTCCAAATGATTGTGAATGCGACACTTCCTTGCAAGGAAATAGCGTTTGCAGATGTCTACGTATCGTAGCAATAGAGTTTTTATGATTCTTAAAACTCGATATCGCATTTCATTTCTATATTTCATGGTAAGATATAATATGATTTGCGAAGTGTTATGCATTCCTCGTCTACACTTCAAATGAATGCAAATGCGACACTTCCTTGCAAGGAAATAGCGTTTGCAGATGTCTACGTATCGAAGAAATAGCTTTCTAAAGCTTCCGAAAACGCGATATCGCATCTCATTTCTATGTTTCATGGTAAGATATAACATGATTTGCGAAGTGTTATGTATTCCTCGTCTACACTTCAAATGAATGTGAGTGCGGTACTTCCTCGCTAGGAAATAGCGTTTGCAGATGTCTACGTATCGTAGCAATAGCTTTCTAATGCTTCTTAAAACGCGATATGCCATCTCATTTCTATGTTTCATGGTAAGATATAATATTCATTGCGAAGTGTTATGCATTCCTCGTATACGATTCAAATGAATGCAAATGCGACACTTCCTTGCAAGGAAATAGCGTTTGCAGAAGTCTACGTATCGAAGCAATAGAGTTCAAATGCTTATTAAAACGAGATATTGCATCTCATATCTATGTTTTATGATAAGATATAATATTCATTTGGAAGTGTTATGCATTCCTCGTCTACGATTCAAATGAATGTAAATGCGACACTTCCTTGCAAGGAAATAGCGTTTGCAGATGTCTACGTATCGTAGCAATAGAGTTTTTATGATTCTTAAAACGCGATATCGCATCCCATTTCTATGTTTCATGGTAAGATATAATATGATTTGCGAAGTGTTATGTATTCCTCGTCTACACTTCAAATGAATGTGAATGCCACACTTCCTCGCTGGGAAATAGAGTTTGCAGATGTCCACGTATCGTAGCAATAGAGTTCTTATGATTCTTAAAACACGATTTCGCATCTCATTTCTATGTTTCATGGTAAGATATAATATGATTTGCGAAGTGTTATGCATTCCTCGTCTACGATTCAAATGAATGTAAATGCGACACTTCCTTGCAAGGAAATAGCGTTTGCAGATGTCTACGTATCGAAGCAATAGAGTTCAAATGCTTGTTAAAACGAGATATTGCATCTCATATCTATGTTTTATGATAAGATATAATATTCATTTGGAAGTGTTATGCATTCCTCGTCTACGATTCAAATGAATGTAAATGCGACACTTCCTTGCAAGGAAATAGCGTTTGCAGATGTCTACGTATCGTAGCAATAGAGTTTTTATGATACTTAAAACGCGATATCGCATCCCATTTCTATGTTTCATGGTAAGATATAATATGATTTGCGAAGTGTTATGTATTCCTCGTCTACACTTCAAATGAATGTGAATGCCACACTTCCTCGCTGGGAAATAGCGTTTGCAGATGTCCACGTATCGTAGCAATAGAGTTCCTATGATTCTTAAAACGCGATTTCGCATCTCATTTCTATGTTTCATGGTAAGATATAATATGATTTGCGAAGTGTTATGTATTCCCCGTCTACACTTCAAATGAATGTAAATGCGACACTTCCTTGCAAGCAAATAGCGTTTGCAGATGTCTACGTATCGAAGCAATAGAGTTCTTATGATTCTTAAAACGCGATATCGCATCTCATTTCTATCTTTCATGGTAAGATATAATATTCATTGCGAAGTGTTATGCATTCCTCGTCTACGATTCAAATGAATGTAAATGCGACACTTCCTTGCAAGGAAATAGCGTATGCAGATGTCTACGTATCGTAGCAATAGCTTTCTAATGCTTCTTAAAACGCGATATCGCATCTCATTTCTATGTTTCATGGTAAGATATAATATGATTTGCGAAGTGTTATATATTCCTCGTCTACACTTCAAATGAATGTAAATGCGGCACTTCCTTGCTAGGAAATAGTGTCTGCAGATGTCTAGGTATCGTAGCGATAGAGTTCTAATGCTTCTTAAAACGCGATATCGCATCTCATTTCTATGTTTCATGGTAAGATATAATATGATTTGCGAAATGTTATGTATTCCTCGTCTACACGTCAAATGAATGTAATTGCGACACTTCCTTGCTTGGAAATAGTGTCTGCAGATGTCTAGGCATCGTAGCGATAGCGTTCTAATGCTTCCTGAAACGCGATATCGCATCTCATTTCTATGTTTCATGGTAAGATATAATATGATTTGCGAAGGGTTATGTATTCCTCGTCTACACTTCAAATGAATGTGAATGCGACACTTCCTCGCTAGGAAATAGCGTTTGCAGATGTCTACGTATCGTAGCAATAGATTTCTAATGCTTCTTAAAACGCGATATCACATCTCATTTCTATGTTTCATGGTGGGATATAATATGATTTGCGAAGTGTCATGTATTCTTCGTCTACACTTCAAATGAATGTAAATGCGACACTTCCTTGCAAGGAAATAGCGTCTGCAGATGTCTACGTATCGTAGCAATAGAGTTCTTATGATTCTTAAAACGCGATATCGCATCTCATTTCTATGTTTCATGATAAGATATAATATTCATTGCGAAGTGTTATGCATTCCTCGTCTACGATTCAAATGAATGTAAATACGACACTTCCTTGCAAGGAAATAGCGTTTGCAGATGTCTAGGTATCGTAGCAATAGAGTTCTAATGCTTCTTAAAACGCGATATCGCATCTCATTTCTATGTTTCATGGTAAGATTTAATATGATTTGCGAATTGTTATGTATTCCTTGTCTGCACTTCAAATGAATGTAAATGCGACACTTCCTTGCAAGGGAATAGCGTTTGCAGATGTCTACGTATCGTAGCAATAGAGTTCTTATGATACTTAAAACGCGATATCGCATCTCATTTCCATGTTTCATGGTAAGATATAATATGATTTGCGAAGTGTTATATATTCCGCGTCTACACTTCATATGAATGCAAATGCGACACTACCTTGCTAGGAAATAGTGTCTGCAGATGTGTAGGTATCGTAGCGATAGATTTCTAATGCTTCTTAAAACGCGATATCGCATCTCACTTCTATGTTTCATGGTAAGATATAATATGATTTGCGAAGTGTTATGTATTCCTCGTCTACACTTCAAATGAATGTAATTGCGACACTTCCTTGCATGGAAATAGTGTCTGCAGATGTCTACGTATCGTAGCAATAGATTCCTAATGCTTCTTAAAACGCGATATCGCATCTCATTTCTATGTTTCATGGTAAGATATAACATGATTTGCGAAGTGTTATGTATTCCTCGTCTACACTTCAAATGAATGTGAGTGCGATACTTCCTCGCTAGGAAATAGCGTTTGCAGATGTCTACGTATCGTAGCAATAGCTTTCTAATGCTTCTTAAAACGCGATTTGCCATCTCATTTCTATGTTTCATGGTGAGATATAATATGATTTGCGAAGTGTCATGTATTCCTCGTCTACACTTCAAATGAATGTAAATGCGACACTTCCTTGCAAGGAAATAGCGTCTGCAGATGTCTACGTATCGTAGCAATAGATTTCTAATGCTTCTTAAAACGCGATATCGCATCTCATTCCTATGTTTCATGATAAGATATAATATTCATTGCGAAGTGTTATGCATTCCTCGTCTACGATTCAAATGAATGTAAATACGACACTTCCTTGCAAGCAAATAGCGTTTGCAGATGTCTACGTATCGAAGCAATAGAGTTCTTATGATTCTTAAAACGCGATATCGCATCTCATTTCTATATTTCATGGTAAGATATAATATGATTTGCGAAGTGTTATGTATTCCTCGTCTACACTCCAAATGATTGTGAATGCGACACTTCCTTGCAAGGAAATAGCGTTTGCAGATGTCTACGTATCGTAGCAATAGAGTTTTTATGATTCTTAAAACTCGATATCGCATTTCATTTCTATATTTCATGGTAAGATATAATATGATTTGCGAAGTGTTATGCATTCCTCGTCTACACTTCAAATGAATGCAAATGCGACACTTCCTTGCAAGGAAATAGCGTTTGCAGATGTCTACGTATCGAAGCAATAGCTTTCTAAAGCTTCCGAAAACGCGATATCGCATCTCATTTCTATGTTTCATGGTAAGATATAACATGATTTGCGAAGTGTTATGTATTCCTCGTCTACACTTCAAATGAATGTGAGTGCGGTACTTCCTCGCTAGGAAATAGCGTTTGCAGATGTCTACGTATCGTAGCAATAGCTTTCTAATGCTTCTTAAAACGCGATATGCCATCTCATTTCTATGTTTCATGGTAAGATATAATATTCATTGCGAAGTGTTATGCATTCCTCGTATACGATTCAAATGAATGCAAATGCGACACTTCCTTGCAAGGAAATAGCGTTTGCAGATGTCTACGTATCGAAGCAATAGAGTTCAAATGCTTATTAAAACGAGATATTGCATCTCATATCTATGTTTTATGATAAGATATAATATTCATTTGGAAGTGTTATGCATTCCTCGTCTACGATTCAAATGAATGTAAATGCGACACTTCCTTGCAAGGAAATAGCGTTTGCAGATGTCTACGTATCGTAGCAATAGAGTTTTTATGATTCTTAAAACGCGATATCGCATCCCATTTCTATGTTTCATGGTAAGATATAATATGATTTGCGAAGTGTTATGTATTCCTCGTCTACACTTCAAATGAATGTGAATGCCACACTTCCTCGCTGGGAAATAGCGTTTGCAGATGTCCACGTATCGTAGCAATAGAGTTCTTATGATTCTTAAAACACGATTTCGCATCTCATTTCTATGTTTCATGGTAAGATATAATATGATTTGCGAAGTGTTATGCATTCCTCGTCTACGATTCAAATGAATGTAAATGCGACACTTCCTTGCAAGGAAATAGCGTTTGCAGATGTCTACGTATCGAAGCAATAGAGTTCAAATGCTTGTTAAAACGAGATATTGCATCTCATATCTATGTTTTATGATAAGATATAATATTCATTTGGAAGTGTTATGCATTCCTCGTCTACGATTCAAATGAATGTAAATGCGACACTTCCTTGCAAGGAAATAGCGTTTGCAGATGTCTACGTATCGTAGCAATAGAGTTTTTATGATACTTAAAACGCGATATCGCATCCCATTTCTATGTTTCATGGTAAGATATAATATGATTTGCGAAGTGTTATGTATTCCTCGTCTACACTTCAAATGAATGTGAATGCCACACTTCCTCGCTGGGAAATAGCGTTTGCAGATGTCCACGTATCGTAGCAATAGAGTTCCTATGATTCTTAAAACGCGATTTCGCATCTCATTTCTATGTTTCATGGTAAGATATAATATGATTTGCGAAGTGTTATGTATTCCCCGTCTACACTTCAAATGAATGTAAATGCGACACTTCCTTGCAAGCAAATAGCGTTTGCAGATGTCTACGTATCGAAGCAATAGAGTTCTTATGATTCTTAAAACGCGATATCGCATCTCATTTCTATCTTTCATGGTAAGATATAATATTCATTGCGAAGTGTTATGCATTCCTCGTCTACGATTCAAATGAATGTAAATGCGACACTTCCTTGCAAGGAAATAGCGTATGCAGATGTCTACGTATCGTAGCAATAGCTTTCTAATGCTTCTTAAAACGCGATATCGCATCTCATTTCTATGTTTCATGGTAAGATATAATATGATTTGCGAAGTGTTATATATTCCTCGTCTACACTTCAAATGAATGTAAATGCGGCACTTCCTTGCTAGGAAATAGTGTCTGCAGATGTCTAGGTATCGTAGCGATAGAGTTCTAATGCTTCTTAAAACGCGATATCGCATCTCATTTCTATGTTTCATGGTAAGATATAATATGATTTGCGAAATGTTATGTATTCCTCGTCTACACGTCAAATGAATGTAATTGCGACACTTCCTTGCTTGGAAATAGTGTCTGCAGATGTCTAGGCATCGTAGCGATAGCGTTCTAATGCTTCTTAAAACGCGATATCGCATCTCATTTCTATGTTTCATGGTAAGATTTAATATGATTTGCGAATTGTTATGTATTCCTTGTCTGCACTTCAAATGAATGTAAATGCGACACTTCCTTGCAAGGGAATAGCGTTTGCAGATGTCTACGTATCGTAGCAATAGAGTTCTTATGATACTTAAAACGCGATATCGCATCTCATTTCCATGTTTCATGGTAAGATATAATATGATTTGCGAAGTGTTATATATTCCGCGTCTACACTTCATATGAATGCAAATGCGACACTTCCTTGCTAGGAAATAGTGTCTGCAGATGTGTAGGTATCGTAGCGATAGATTTCTAATGCTTCTTAAAACGCGATATCGCATCTCACTTCTATGTTTCATGGTAAGATATAATATGATTTGCGAAGTGTTATGTATTCCTCGTCTACACTTCAAATGAATGTAATTGCGACACTTCCTTGCATGGAAATAGCGTTTGCAGATGTCTACGTATCGTAGCAATAGAGTTTTTATGATTCTTAAAACGCGATATCGCATCCCATTTCTATGTTTCATGGTAAGATATAATATGATTTGCGAAGTGTCATGTATTCCTCGTCTACACTTCAAATGAATGTAAATGCGACACTTCCTTGCAAGGAAATAGCGTCTGCAGATGTCTACGTATCGTAGCAACAGAGTTCTTTTGATTCTTCAAACGCGATATCGCATCTCATATCTATGTTTCATGATAAGATATAATATTCATTGCGAAGTGTTATGCATTCCTCGTATACGATTCAAATGAATGTGAATGCGATACTTCCTTGCAAGGAAATAGCGTTTGCAGATGTCTACCTATCGTAGCAATAGAGTTCTTATGATTCTTAAAACGCGATATTGCATCTCATTTCTATGTTTCATGGTAAGATACAATATGATTTGCGAAGTGTTATGTATTCCTCGTCTACTCTTCAAATGAATGTAAATGCGGCACTTCCTTGCTAGGAAATAGTGTCTGCAGATGTCTAGGTATCGTAGCGATAGAGTTCTAATGCTTCTTAAAACGCGATATCGCATCTCATTTCTATGCTTCATGGTAAGATATAACATGATTTGCGAAGTGTTATGTATTCCTCGTCTACACTTCAAATGAATGTGAATGCGATACTTCCTCGCTAGGAAATAGCGTTTGCAGATGTCTACGTATCGTAGCAATAGCTTTCTAATGCTTCTTAAAACGCGATATCGCATCTCATTTCTATGTTTCATGGTAAGATATAATATGATTTGCGAAATGTTATGTATTCCTCGTCTACACGTCAAATGAATGTAATTGCGACACTTCCTTGCTTGGAAATAGTGTCTGCAGATGTCTAGGCATCGTAGCGATAGCGTTCTAATGCTTCCTGAAACGCGATATCGCATCTCATTTCTATGTTTCATGGTAAGATATAATATGATTTGCGAAGGGTTATGTATTCCTCGTCTACACTTCAAATGAATGTGAATGCGACACTTCCTCGCTAGGAAATAGCGTTTGCAGATGTCTACGTATCGTAGCAATAGATTTCTAATGCTTCTTAAAACGCGATATCACATCTCATTTCTATGTTTCATGGTGGGATATAATATGATTTGCGAAGTGTCATGTATTCTTCGTCTACACTTCAAATGAATGTAAATGCGACACTTCCTTGCAAGGAAATAGCGTCTGCAGATGTCTACGTATCGTAGCAATAGAGTTCTTATGATTCTTAAAACGCGATATCGCATCTCATTTCTATGTTTCATGATAAGATATAATATTCATTGCGAAGTGTTATGCATTCCTCGTCTACGATTCAAATGAATGTAAATACGACACTTCCTTGCAAGGAAATAGCGTTTGCAGATGTCTAGGTATCGTAGCAATAGAGTTCTAATGCTTCTTAAAACGCGATATCGCATCTCATTTCTATGTTTCATGGTAAGATTTAATATGATTTGCGAATTGTTATGTATTCCTTGTCTGCACTTCAAATGAATGTAAATGCGACACTTCCTTGCAAGGGAATAGCGTTTGCAGATGTCTACGTATCGTAGCAATAGAGTTCTTATGATACTTAAAACGCGATATCGCATCTCATTTCCATGTTTCATGGTAAGATATAATATGATTTGCGAAGTGTTATATATTCCGCGTCTACACTTCATATGAATGCAAATGCGACACTTCCTTGCTAGGAAATAGTGTCTGCAGATGTGTAGGTATCGTAGCGATAGATTTCTAATGCTTCTTAAAACGCGATATCGCATCTCACTTCTATGTTTCATGGTAAGATATAATATGATTTGCGAAGTGTTATGTATTCCTCGTCTACACTTCAAATGAATGTAATTGCGACACTTCCTTGCATGGAAATAGCGTTTGCAGATGTCTACGTATCGTAGCAATAGAGTTTTTATGATTCTTAAAACGCGATATCGCATCCCATTTCTATGTTTCATGGTAAGATATAATATGATTTGCGAAGTGTCATGTATTCCTCGTCTACACTTCAAATGAATGTAAATGCGACACTTCCTTGCAAGGAAATAGCGTCTGCAGATGTCTACGTATCGTAGCAACAGAGTTCTTTTGATTCTTCAAACGCGATATCGCATCTCATATCTATGTTTCATGATAAGATATAATATTCATTGCGAAGTGTTATGCATTCCTCGTATACGATTCAAATGAATGTGAATGCGATACTTCCTTGCAAGGAAATAGCGTTTGCAGATGTCTACCTATCGTAGCAATAGAGTTCTTATGATTCTTAAAACGCGATATTGCATCTCATTTCTATGTTTCATGGTAAGATACAATATGATTTGCGAAGTGTTATGTATTCCTCGTCTACTCTTCAAATGAATGTAAATGCGGCACTTCCTTGCTAGGAAATAGTGTCTGCAGATGTCTAGGTATCGTAGCGATAGAGTTCTAATGCTTCTTAAAACGCGATATCGCATCTCATTTCTATGCTTCATGGTAAGATATAACATGATTTGCGAAGTGTTATGTATTCCTCGTCTACACTTCAAATGAATGTGAATGCGATACTTCCTCGCTAGGAAATAGCGTTTGCAGATGTCTACGTATCGTAGCAATAGCTTTCTAATGCTTCTTAAAACGCGATATCGCATCTCATTTCTATGTTTCATGGTAAGATATAATATGATTTGCGAAATGTTATGTATTCCTCGTCTACACGTCAAATGAATGTAATTGCGACACTTCCTTGCTTGGAAATAGTGTCTGCAGATGTCTAGGCATCGTAGCGATAGCGTTCTAATGCTTCCTGAAACGCGATATCGCATCTCATTTCTATGTTTCATGGTAAGATATAATATGATTTGCGAAGGGTTATGTATTCCTCGTCTACACTTCAAATGAATGTGAATGCGACACTTCCTCGCTAGGAAATAGCGTTTGCAGATGTCTACGTATCGTAGCAATAGATTTCTAATGCTTCTTAAAACGCGATATCACATCTCATTTCTATGTTTCATGGTGGGATATAATATGATTTGCGAAGTGTCATGTATTCTTCGTCTACACTTCAAATGAATGTAAATGCGACACTTCCTTGCAAGGAAATAGCGTCTGCAGATGTCTACGTATCGTAGCAATAGAGTTCTTATGATTCTTAAAACGCGATATCGCATCTCATTTCTATGTTTCATGATAAGATATAATATTCATTGCGAAGTGTTATGCATTCCTCGTCTACGATTCAAATGAATGTAAATACGACACTTCCTTGCAAGGAAATAGCGTTTGCAGATGTCTAGGTATCGTAGCAATAGAGTTCTAATGCTTCTTAAAACGCGATATCGCATCTCATTTCTATGTTTCATGGTAAGATTTAATATGATTTGCGAATTGTTATGTATTCCTTGTCTGCACTTCAAATGAATGTAAATGCGACACTTCCTTGCAAGGGAATAGCGTTTGCAGATGTCTACGTATCGTAGCAATAGAGTTCTTATGATACTTAAAACGCGATATCGCATCTCATTTCCATGTTTCATGGTAAGATATAATATGATTTGCGAAGTGTTATATATTCCGCGTCTACACTTCATATGAATGCAAATGCGACACTTCCTTGCTAGGAAATAGTGTCTGCAGATGTGTAGGTATCGTAGCGATAGATTTCTAATGCTTCTTAAAACGCGATATCGCATCTCACTTCTATGTTTCATGGTAAGATATAATATGATTTGCGAAGTGTTATGTATTCCTCGTCTACACTTCAAATGAATGTAATTGCGACACTTCCTTGCATGGAAATAGCGTTTGCAGATGTCTACGTATCGTAGCAATAGAGTTTTTATGATTCTTAAAACGCGATATCGCATCCCATTTCTATGTTTCATGGTAAGATATAATATGATTTGCGAAGTGTCATGTATTCCTCGTCTACACTTCAAATGAATGTAAATGCGACACTTCCTTGCAAGGAAATAGCGTCTGCAGATGTCTACGTATCGTAGCAACAGAGTTCTTTTGATTCTTCAAACGCGATATCGCATCTCATATCTATGTTTCATGATAAGATATAATATTCATTGCGAAGTGTTATGCATTCCTCGTATACGATTCAAATGAATGTGAATGCGATACTTCCTTGCAAGGAAATAGCGTTTGCAGATGTCTACCTATCGTAGCAATAGAGTTCTTATGATTCTTAAAACGCGATATTGCATCTCATTTCTATGTTTCATGGTAAGATACAATATGATTTGCGAAGTGTTATGTATTCCTCGTCTACTCTTCAAATGAATGTAAATGCGGCACTTCCTTGCTAGGAAATAGTGTCTGCAGATGTCTAGGTATCGTAGCGATAGAGTTCTAATGCTTCTTAAAACGCGATATCGCATCTCATTTCTATGCTTCATGGTAAGATATAACATGATTTGCGAAGTGTTATGTATTCCTCGTCTACACTTCAAATGAATGTGAATGCGATACTTCCTCGCTAGGAAATAGCGTTTGCAGATGTCTACGTATCGTAGCAATAGCTTTCTAATGCTTCTTAAAACGCGATATCGCATCTCATTTCTATGTTTCATGGTAAGATATAATATGATTTGCGAAGTGTTATATTTTCCTCGTCTACACTTCAAATGAATGTAAATGCGGCACTTCCTTGCTAGGAAATAGTGTCTGCAGATGTCTAGGTATCGTAGCGACAGAGTTCTAATGCTTCTTAAAACGCGATATCGCATCTCATTTCTATGTTTCATGGTAAGATATAATATGATTTGCGGAGTGTTATATATTCCTCGTCTACACTTCAAATGAATGTAAATGCGGCACTTCCTTGCTAGGAAATAGTGTCTGCAGATGTCTAGGTATCGTAGCGATAGAGTTCTAATGCTTCTTAAAACGCGATATCGCAACTCATTTCTACGTTTCGTGGTAAGATATAATATGAATTGCGAAGTGTTATGTATTCCTCGTCTACACTTCAAATGAATGTGAATGCCACACTTCCTCGCAGGGAAATAGCGTTTGCAGATGTCCACGTATCGTAGCAATAGAGTTCTTATGATTCTTAAAACGCGATATCGCACCTCATTTCTATGTTTCATGGTAAGATATAATATGATTTGCGAAGTGTTATGTATTCCTCGTCTACACTTCAAATGAATGTAAATGCGTCACTTCCTTGCAAAGAAATAGCGTTTGCAGATGTCTACGTATCGTAGCAATAGATTCCTAATGCTTCTTAAAACGCGATATCGCATCTCATTTCTATGTTTCATCGTAAGATATAACATGATTTGCGAAGTGTTATGTATTCCTCGTCTACACTTCAAATGAATGTGAGTGCGATACTTCCTCGCTAGGAAATAGGGTTTGCAGATGTCTACGTATCGTAGCAATAGCTTTCTAATGCTTCTTAAAACGCGATTTGCCATCTCATTTCTATGTTTCATGGTAAGATATAATATGATTTGCGAAGTGTCATGTATTCCTCGTCTACACTTCAAATGAATGTAAATGCGACACTTCCTTGCAAGGAAATAGCGTCTGCAGATGTCTACGTATCGTAGCAATAGATTTCTAATGCTTCTTAAAACGCGATATCGCATCTCTTTCCTATGTTTCATGATAAGATATAATATTCATTGCGAAGTGTTATGCATTCCTCGTCTACGATTCAAATGAATGTAAATACGACACTTCCTTGCAAGCAAATAGCGTTTGCAGATGTCTACGTATCGAAGCAATAGAGTTCAAATGCTTATTAAAACGAGATATTGCATCTCATATCTATGTTTTATGATAAGATATAATATTCATTTGGAAGTGTTATGCATTCCTCGTCTACGATTCAAATGAGTGTAAATGCGACACTTCCTTGCAAGGAAATAGCGTTTGCAGATGTCTACGTATCGTAGCAATAGAGTTTTTATGATTCTTAAAACGCGATATCGCATCCCATTTCTATGTTTCATGGTAAGATATAATATGATTTGCGAAGTGTTATGTATTCCTCGTCTACACTTCAAATGAATGTGAATGCCACACTTCCTCGCTTGGGAAATAGCGTTTGCAGATGTCCACGTATCGTAGCAATAGAGTTCTTATGATTCTTAAAACACGATTTCGCATCTCATTTCTATGTTTCATGGTAAGATATAATATGATTTGCGAAGTGTTATGTATTCCCCGTCTACACTTCAAATGAATGTAAATGCGACACTTCCTTGCAAGCAAATAGCGTTTGCAGATGTCTACGTATCGAAGGAATAGAGTTCTTATGATTCTTAAAACGCGATATCGCATCTCATTTCTATCTTTCATGGTAAGATATAATATTCATTGCGAAGTGTTATGCATTCCTCGTCTACGATTCAAATGAATGTAAATGCGACACTTCCTTGCAAGGGAATAGCGTTTGCAGATGTCTACGTATCGTAGCAATAGAGTTTTTATGATTCTTAAAACTCGACATCGCATCTCATTTCTATATTTCATGGTAAGATATAATATGATTTGCGAAGTGTTATGTATTCCTCGTCTACACTTCAAATGAATGTAAATGCGACACTTCCTTGCAAGCAAATAGCGTTTGCAGATGTCTACGTATCGTAGCAACAGATTTCTAATGCTTCTCAAAACGCGATATCGCATCTCATTACTATGTTTCATGGTAAGATATAATATGATTTGCGAAGTGTTATGTATTCCTCGTCTACACTTCAAATGAATGTAAATGCGACACTTCCTTGCAAGCAAATAGCGTTTGCAGATGTCTACGTATCGAAGCAATAGAGTTCTTATGATTCTTAAAACGCGATATCGCATCCCATTTCTATGTTTCATGGTAAGATATAATATTCATTGCGAAGTGTTATGCATTCCTCGTCTACGATTCAAATGAATGTAAATGCGACACTTCCTTGCAAGGAAATAGCGTTTGCAGATGTCTACGTATCGTAGCAATAGATTTCTAGTGCTTCTTGAAACGAGATATTGCATCTCATATCTATGATTCATGATAAGATATAATATTCATTGCGAAGTGTTATGCATTCCTCGTATACGATTCAAATGAATGCAAATGCGACACTTCCTTGCAAGGAAATAGCGTTTGCAGATGTCTACGTATCGAAGCAATAGAGTTCAAATGCTTGTTAAAACGAGATATTGCATCTCATATCTATGTTTTATGATAAGATATAATATTCATTTGGAAGTGTTATGCATTCCTCGTCTACGATTCAAATGAATGTAAATGCGACACTTCCTTGCAAGGAAATAGCGTTTGCAGATGTCTACGTATCGTAGCAATAGAGTTTTTATGATACTTAAAACGCGATATCGCATCCCATTTCTATGTTTCATGGTAAGATATAATATGATTTGCGAAGTGTTATGTATTCCTCGTCTACACTTCAAATGAATGTGAATGCCACACTTCCTCGCTGGGAAATAGCGTTTGCAGATGTCCACGTATCGTAGCAATAGAGTTCTTATGATTCTTAAAACGCGATTTCGCATCTCATTTCTATGTTTCATGGTAAGATATAATATGATTTGCGAAGTGTTATGTATTCCCCGTCTACACTTCAAATGAATGTAAATGCGACACTTCCTTGCAAGCAAATAGCGTTTGCAGATGTCTACGTATCGAAGCAATAGAGTTCTTATGATTCTTAAAACGCGATATCGCATCTCATTTCTATCTTTCATGGTAAGATATAATATTCATTGCGAAGTGTTATGCATTCCTCGTCTACGATTCAAATGAATGTAAATGCGACACTTCCTTGCAAGGAAATAGCGTTTGCAGATGTCTACGTATCGTAGCATTAGAGTTTTTATGATACTTAAAACGCGATATCGCATCCCATTTCTATGTTTCATGGTAAGATATAATATGATTTGCGAAGTGTTATGTATTCCTCGTCTACACTTCAAATGAATGTGAATGCCACACTTCCTCGCTGGGAAATAGCGTTTGCAGATGTCCACGTATCGTAGCAATAGAGTTCTTATGATTCTTAAAACGCGATTTCGCATCTCATTTCTATGTTTCATGGTAAGATATAATATGATTTGCGAAGTGTTATGTATTCCCCGTCTACACTTCAAATGAATGTAAATGCGACACTTCCTTGCAAGCAAATAGCGTTTGCAGATGTCTACGTATCGAAGCAATAGAGTTCTTATGATTCTTAAAACGCGATATCGCATCTCATTTCTATCTTTCATGGTAAGATATAATATTCATTGCGAAGTGTTATGCATTCCTCATCTACGATTCAAATGAATGTAAATGCGACACTTCCTTGCAAGGAAATAGCGTATGCAGATGTCTACGTATCGTAGCAATAGATTTCTAGTGCTTCTTAAAACGCGATATCGCATCTCATTTCTATGTTTCATGGTAAGATATAATATGATTTGCGAAGTGTTATGTCCTCCTTATGTTCCTCGTCAACACTTCAAATGAATGCAAATGCGACACTTCCTTGCAAGGAAATAGCGTTTGTAGATGTCTACGTATCGTAGCAATAGATTTCTTATGATTCTTAAAACGCGATATCGCATCTCATTTCTATGTTTCATGGTAAGATATAATATGATTTGCGAAGTGTTATGTATTCCTCGTCTACACTTCAAATGAATGTAAATGCGACACTTCCTTGCAAGCAAATAGCGTTTGCAGATGTCTACGTATCGAAGCAATAGATTTCTAATGCTTCATAAAACGCGATATCGCATCTCATTCCTATGTTTCATGGTAAGATATAATATGATTTGCGAAGTGTCATGTATTCCTCGTCTACGATTCAAATGAATGTAAATGCGACACTTCCTTGCAAGGAAATAGCGTTTGTAGATGTCTACGTATCGTAGCAGTAGAGTTCTTATGATTCTTAAAACGCGATATCGCATCTCATTTCTATGTTTCATGGTAAGATATAATATGATTTGCGAAGTGTCATGTATTCCTCGTCTACACTTCAAATGAATGTAAATGCGACACTTCCTTGCCAGGAAATAGCGTCTGCAGATGTCTAGGTATCGTAGCAATAGAGTTCAAATGCTTCTTGAAACGAGATATTGCATCTCATATCTATGATTCATGATAAGATATAATATTCATTGCGAAGTGTTATGCATTCCTCTTATACGATTCAAATGAATGCAAATGCGGCACTTCCTTGCAAGGAAATAGCGTTTGCAGATGTCTACGTATCGAAGCAATAGAGTTCAAATGCTTCTTAAAACGAGATATTGCATCTCATATCTATGTTTTATGATAAGATATAATATTCATTTGGAAGTGTTATGCATTCCTCGTCTACGATTCAAATGAATGTAAATGCGACACTTCCTTGCAAGGAAATAGCGTTTGCAGATGTCTACGTATTGTAGCAATAGAGTTTTTGTGATTCTTAGAACGCGATATCGCATCCCATTTCTATGTTTCATGGTAAGATATAATATGATTTGCGAAGTGTTATGTATTCCTCGTCTACACTTCAAATGAACGTGAATGCCACACTTCCTCGCTAGGAAATAGCGTTTGCAGATGTCTACGTATCGTAGCAATAGAGTTCTTATGATTCTTAAAACGCGATATCGCATCTCATTTCTATGTTTCATGGTAAGATATAATATGATTTGCGAAGTGTTATGTATTCCTCGTCTACACTTCAAATGAATGTAAATGCGACACTTCCTTGCAAGCAAATAGCGTTTGCAGATGTCTACGTATCGTAGCAATAGGGTTTTTATGATTCTTAAAGCGCGATATCGCATCTCATTTCTATGTTTCATGGTAAGATATAATATGATTTGCGAAGTGTTATGTATTCCTCGTCTACACTTCAAATGAATGTGAATGCCACACTTCCTCGCTAGGAAATAGCGTTTGCAGATATCTACGTATCGTAGCAATGGAGTTCTTATGATTCTTAAAACGCGATATCGCATCTCATTTCTATGTTTCATGGTAGGATATAATATGATTTGCGCAGTGTTATGTATTCCTCGTCTACGATTCAAATGAATGTAAATGCGACACTTCCTTCCAAGGAAATAGCGTTTGCAGATGTCTACGTATCGTAGCAATAGAGTTCTAATGCTTCTTAATACGCGATGTCGCATCTCATTTCTATGTTTCATGGTAAGATATAATATTCATTGCGATGTGTTATGCATTCCTCGTATACGATTCAAATGAATGTAAATGCGACACTTCCTTGCAAGGAAATAGCTTCTGCAGATGTCTACGTATCGTAGCAATAGATTTCTAATGCTTCTTAAAACGCGATATCGCATCTCATTTCTATGTTTCATGGTAAGATATAATATGATTTGCGAAGTGTTATGTATTCCTCGTGTACACTTCAAATGAATGTGAATGCCACACTTCCTCGCAGGGAAATAGCGTTTGCAGATGTCCACGTATCATAGCAATAGAGTTCAAATGCTTCTTAAAACGAGATATCGCATCTCATTTCATTGTTTCATGGTAAGATATAATATGATTTGCGAAGTGTTATGTATTCCTCGTGTACACCTCAAATGAATGTAAATGCGACACTTCCTTGCAAGGAAATAGCGTTTGCAGATGTCTACGTATCGAGGCAATAGAGTTCAAATGCTTCTTAAAATGCGATATCGCATCTCATGTCTATGTTTCATGGTAAGATATAATATGATTTGCGAAGTATCATGTATTCCCCGTCTACACTTCAAATGAATGTAAATGCGACACTTCCTTGCTAGGAAATAGCGTCTGCAGATATCTAGGTATCGTACCAATAGAGTTCTAATGCTTCTTAAAACGCGATATCGCATCTCATTTCTATGTTTCATGGTAAGATATTATATGATTTGCGAAGAATCATGTATTCCTCGTCTACACTTCAAATGAATGTAAATGCGACACTTCCTTGCCAGGAAATAGCGCCTGCAGATGTCTACGTATCGTAGCAATAGATTTCTAATGCTTCTTAAAACGCGATATCGCACCTCATTTCTATGTTTCATGGTAAGATATAATATGATTTGCGAAGTATCATGTATTCCTCGTCTACACTTCAAATGAATGTAAATGCGACACTTCCTTGCTAGGAAATAGTGTCTGCAGATGTCTAGGTATCGTAGCGATAGAGTTCTAATGCTTCTTAAAACGCGATATCGCATCTCATTTCTATGTTTCATGGTAAGATATAATATGATTTGCGAAGTGTTATGTATTCCTCGCCTACACTTCATATGAATGTAAATGCGACACTTCCTTGCAAAGAAATAGCGTTTGCAGATGTCTACGTATCTTAGCAATAGATTTCTAATGCTTCTTAAAACGCGATATCGCATCTCATTTCTACGTTTCGTGGTAAGATATAATATGAATTGCGAAGTGTTATGTATTCCTCGTCTACACTTTAAATGAATGTGAATGCCACACTTCCTCGCAGGGAAATAGCGTTTGCAGATGTCCACGTATCATAGCAATAGAGTTCAAATGCTTCTTAAAACGAGATATCGCATCTCATTTCATTGTTTCATGGTAAGATATAATATGATTTGCGAAGTGTTATGTATTCCTCGTGTACACCTCAAATGAATGTAAATGCGACACTTCCTTGCAAGGAAATAGCGTTTGCAGATGTCTACGTATCGAGGCAATAGAGTTCAAATGCTTCTTAAAATGCGATATCGCATCTCATGTCTATGTTTCATGGTAAGATATAATATGATTTGCGAAGTATCATGTATTCCCCGTCTACACTTCAAATGAATGTAAATGCGACACTTCCTTGCTAGGAAATAGCGTCTGCAGATATCTAGGTATCGTAGCAATAGAGTTCTAATGCTTCTTAAAACGCGATAACGCATCTCATTTCTATGTTTCATGGTAAGATATTATATGATTTGCGAAGAATCATGTATTCCTCGTCTACACTTCAAATGAATGTAAATGCGACACTTCCTTGCCAGGAAATAGCGCCTGCAGATGTCTACGTATCGTAGCAATAGATTTCTAATGCTTCTTAAAACGCGATATCGCATCTCATTTCTATGTTTCATGGTAAGATATAATATGATTTGCGAAGTATCATGTATTCCTCGTCTACACTTCAAATGAATGTAAATGCGACACTTCCTTGCTAGGAAATAGTGTCTGCAGATGTCTAGGTATCGTAGCGATAGAGTTCTAATGCTTCTTAAAACGCGATATCGCATCTCATTTCTATGTTTCATGGTAAGATATAATATGATTTGCGAAGTGTTATGTATTCCTCGCCTACACTTCATATGAATGTAAATGCGACACTTCCTTGCAAGGAAATAGCGTTTGCAGATGTCTACCTATCGTAGCAATAGAGTTCTAATGCTTCTTAAAACGCGATATCGCATCTCATTTCTATGTTTCATGGTAAGATATTATATGATTTGCGAAGAATCATGTATTCCTCGTCTACACTTCAAATGAATGTAAATGCGACACTTCCTTGCCAGGAAATAGCGCCTGCAGATGTCTACGTATCGTAGCAATAGATTTCTAATGCTTCTTAAAACGCGATATCGCATCTCATTTCTATGTTTCATGGTAAGATATAATATGATTTGCGAAGTATCATGTATTCCTCGTCTACACTTCAAATGAATGTAAATGCGACACTTCCTTGCTAGGAAATAGTGTCTGCAGATGTCTAGGTATCGTAGCGATAGAGTTGTAATGCTTCTTAAAACGCGATATCGCATCTCATTTCTATGTTTCATGGTAAGATATAATATGATTTGCGAAGTGTTATGTATTCCTCGCCTACACTTCATATGAATGTAAATGCGACACTTCCTTGCAAGGAAATAGCGTCTGCAGATGTTTACGTATCGTAGCAATAGATTTCTAATGCTTCTTAAAACGCGATATCGCATCTCATTTCTATGTTTCATGGTAAGATATAATATGATTTGCGAAGTGTCATGTATTCCACGTCTACACTTCAAATGAATGTAAATGCGACACTTCCTTGCCAGGAAATAGCGTCTGCAGATGTCTAGGTATCGTAGCGATAGAGTTCTGATACTTCTTAAAACGCGATATCGCATCTCATTTCTATGTTTCATGGTAAGATATAATATGATTTGCGAAGTGTTATGTATTCCTCGTCTACACTTCATATGAATGTAAATGCGACACTTCCTTGCAAGGAAATAGCGTTTGCAGATGTCTACCTATCGTAGCAATAGAGATCTAATGCTTCTTAATACGCGATGTCGCATCTCAATTCTATGTTTCATGGTAAGATATAATATTCATTGCGAAGTGTTATGCATTCCTCGTCTACGACTCAAATGAAAGTAAATGCGACACTTCCTTGCAAGGAAATAGCGTTTGCAGATGTCTACGTATCGAAGCAATAGAGTTCAAATGCTTCTCAAAACGAGATATTGCATCTCATATCTATGTATCATGATAAGATATAATATTCATTGCGGAGTGTTATGCATTCCTCGTCTACGATTCAAATGAATGTAAATGCGACACTTCCTTGCAAGGAAATAGCGTTTGCAGTTGTCTACGTATCGTAGCAATAGAGTTCTTATGATTCTTAGAACGCTATATTGCATCTCATTTCTACGTTTCATGGTAAGTAATAATATGATTTGCGAAGAGTCATGTTTTCCTCGTCTACACTTCAAATGAATGTAAATGCGACACTTCCTTGCCAGGAAATAGCGTCTGCAGATGTCTACGTATCTTAGCAATAGATTTCTAATGCTTCTTAAAACGCGATATCGCATCTCATATCTATGTATCATGATAAGATATAATATTCATTGCGGAGTGTTATGCATTCCTCGTCTACGATTCAAATGAATGTAAATGCGACACTTCCTTGCAAGGAAATAGCGTTTGCAGTTGTCTACGTATCGTAGCAATAGAGTTCTTATGATTCTTAGAACGCTATATTGCATCTCATTTCTACGTTTCATGGTAAGATATAATTTGATTTGCGAAGTATCATGAATTCCCCGTCTACACTTCAAATGAATGTAAATGCGACACTTCCTTGCCAGGAAATAGCGCCTGCAGATGTCTACGTATCGTAGCAATAGATTTCTAATGCTTCTTAAAACGCGATATCGCATCTCATTTCTATGTTTCATGGTAAGATATAATATGATTTGCGAAGTATCATGTATTCCTCGTCTACACTTCAAATGAATGTAAATGCGACGCTTCCTTGCTAGGAAATAGTGTCAGCAGATGTCTAGGTATCGTAGCGATAGAGTTCTAATGCTACTTAAAACGCGATATCGCATCTCATTTCTATGTTTCATGGTAAGATATAATATGATTTGCGAAGTGTTATGTATTCCTCGCCTACACTTCATATGAATGTAAATGCGACACTTCCTTGCAAGGAAATAGCGTTTGCAGATGTCTACCTATCGTAGCAATAGAGTTCTAATGCTTCTTAATACGCGATGTCGCATCTCATTTCTATGTTTCATGGTAAGATATAATATTCATTGCGAAGTGTTATGCATTCCTCGTCTACGATTCAAATGAAAGTAAATGCGACACTTCCTTACAAGGAAATAGCGTTTGCAGATGTCTACGTATCGAAGCAATAGAGTTCAAATGCTTCTTAAAACGAGATATTGCATCTCATATCTATGTATCATGATAAGATATAATATTCATTGCGGAGTGTTATGCATTCCTCGTCTACGATTCAAATGAATGTAAATGCGACACTTCCTTGCAAGGAAATAGCGTTTGCAGATGTCTACGTATCGTAGCAATAGACATTTTATGATTCTTAAAACGCAATATCGCATCTCATTTCTATGTTTCATGGTAAGATATAATATGATTTGCGAAGTGTCATGTATTCCTCGTCTACACTTCAAGTGAATGTAAATGCGACACTTCCTTCCTAGGAAATAGCGTCTACACATGTCTAGGTATCGTAGCAATAGTGTTCTAAAGCTTCTTAAAACGCGATATCGCATCTCATTTCTGTGTTTCATGGTAAGATATAATATGATTTGCGAAGTGTTATGTATTCCTCGTCTACACTTCAAATGAATGTAAACGCGACACTTCCTTGCTAGGAAATAGCGTCTGCAGATGTCTAGGTATCGTAGCAATAGAATTCAAATGCTTCTTAAAACGAGATATTGCATCTCATGTCTATGTTTCATGATAAGATATAATATTCATTGCGAAGTGTTATGCATTCCTCGTATACGATTCAAATGAATGTAAATGCGACACTTCCTTGCAAGGAAATAGCGTTTGCATTTGTCTACGTATCGTAGCAATAGAGTTCTTATGATTCTTAAAACGCGATATCGCATCTCATTACTATGTTTCATGGTAAGATATAATATGATTTGCGAAGTGTTATGTATTCCTCGTCTACACTTCAAATGATTGTAAATGCGACACTTCCTTGCAAGGAAATGGCGTCTGCAGATGTTTACGTATCGTAGCAATAGATTTCTAATGCTTCTTAAAACGCGATATCGCATCTCATTTCTATGTTTCATGGTAAGATATAATATGATTTGCGAAGTGTCATGTATTCCACGTCTACACTTCAAATGAATGTAAATGCGACACTTCCTTGCCAGGAAATAGCGTCTGCAGATGTCTAGGTATCGTAGCAATAGAATTCAAATGCTTCTTAAAACGAGATATTGCATCTCATATCTATGTTTCATGATAAGATATAATATTCATTGCGAAGTGTTATGCATTCCTCGTATACGATTCAAATGAATGTAAATGCGACACTTCCTTGCAAGGAAACAGCGTTGGCAGATGTCTAGGTATCGTAGAAATAGAGTTTTAATGCTTCTTAAAACGCGATATCGCATCTCATATCTATGTTTCATGGTAAGATGTAAGATGATTTGCGAAGTGTTATGTATTCCTCGTCTACACTTCAAATTAATGTAAATGCGACACCTCCTTGTGAGGAAATTGCGTTTGCAGATGTCTACGTATCGAAGCAATAGAGTTCAAATGCTTCTTAAAACGAGATACTGCATCTCATATCTATGTTTCATGATAAGATATAATATTCATTGCGAAGTGTTATGCATTCCTCGTCTACGATTCAAATGAAAGTAAATGCGACACTTCCTTGCAAGGAAATAGCGTTTGCAGATGTCTACGTATCGTAACAATAGAGTTCTTATGATTCTTGAAACGCGATATCGCATCTCATTTCTATGTTTCATGGTAAGATATAATATGACTTGCGAAGTGTTATGTATTCCTCGTCTACACTTCAAATGAATGTAAATACGACACTTCCTTGCAAGGAAATAGCGTTTGCAAATATCTGCCTATCGTAGCAATAGTATTCTAATGCTTCTTAAAATGCGATATCGCATTTCACTTCTATGTTTCATGGTAAGTTATAATATGATTTGCGAAGTGTTATGTATTCCTCGTCCACACATCGAATGAATGTAAGTGCGACACTTCCTTGCAAGGAAATAGCGATTGCAGATGTCTACCTATCGTAGCAATAGGGTTCTAATGCTTCTTAAAACGCGATATCGCATCTCATTTCTATGTTTCATGGTAAGATATAATATGATTTGCGAACTGTTATGTATCCCTCGTCTACACCTCAAATGAATGTAAATGCGACAAATCCTTGCAGGGAAATAGCGTTTGCAGATGTCTACGCATCGAAGCAATAGAGTTCAAATGCTTCTTAAAACGAGATATTGCATCTCATATCTATGTTTCATGATAAGATATAATATACATTGCAAAGTGTTATGCATTCCTCGTCTACGATTCAAATGAAAGTAAATGCGACACTTCCTTGCAAGGAAATAGCGTTTGCGGATGTCTACGTATCGTAGCAATAGATTTCTAGTGCTTCTTAAAACGCGATATCGCACCTCATTTCTATGTTTCATGGTAAGATATAATATGATTTGCGAAGTGTTATGTATTCCTCGTCTACACCTCAAATGAATGTAAATGCGACACTTCCTTGCAGGGAAATAGCGTTTGCAGATGTCTACGTATCGAAGCAATAGAGTTCAAATGCTTCTTAAAACGAGATATTGCATCTCATATCTATGTTTCATGATAAGATATAATATTCATTGCGAAGTGTTATGCATTCCTCGTCTACGATTCAAATGAATGTAAATGCGACACTTCCTTGCAAGGAAATAGCGTTTGCAGATGTCTACGTATCGAAGCAATAGTGTTCTAAAGCTTCTTAAATCGCGATATCGCATCTCATTTCTATGTTTCATGGTAAGATATAATATGATTTGCGAAGTATCACGTATTCCCCGTCTACACTTCAAATGAATGTAAATGCGACACTTCCTTGCAGGGAAATAGCGTTTGCAGATGTCTACGTATCGTAGCAATAGAGTTCTAATGCTTCTTAAAACGCGATATCGCATCTCATTTCTATGTTTCATGGTAAGATATAATATGATTTGCGAAGTGTTATGTATTCCTCGTCTACACTTCAAATGAATGTAAATGCGACACTTTCTTGCAAGGAAATAGCGTTTGCAGATGTCTACGTATCGAAGCAATAGAGTTCAAATGCTTCTTAGAACGAGATATTGCATCTCATATCTATGTTTCATGATAAGATATAATATTCATTGCGAATTATTATGTATTCCTCGTCTAAACTTCAAATGAATGTAAATGCGACACTTCCTTGCCAGGAAATAGCGTCTGCAGATGTCTAGGTATCGTAGCAATAGAGTTCTAATGCTTCTTAAAACGCGATATCGCATCTCCTTTCTATATTTCATGGTAAGATATAATATGATTTGCGAAGTGTTATGTATTCCTCGTCTACACTTCAAATGTATGTAAATGCGACACTTCCTTGCAAGGAAATAGCGTTTGCAGATGTCTACGTATCGAAGCAATAGAGTTCAAATGCTTCTTAAAACGCGATATCGCATCTCATTTCTATGTTTCATGGTAAGATATAATATGATTTGCGAAGTGTTACGCATTCCTCGTCTACGATTAAAATGAACGTAAATGCGACACCTCCTTCCAAGGAAATAGCGTTTGCAGATGTCTACGTATCGTAACAATAGAGTTCTTATGATACTTAAAACGCGATATCGCATCTCATATCTATGTTTCATGGTAAGATGTAAGATGATTAGCTATGTGTCATGTATTCCTCGTCTACACTTCAAATGAATGTAAATGCGACACTTCCTTGTTAGGAAATAGCGTCTGCAGATGTCTGGGTATCGTAGCAATAGAGTTCTAATGCTTCTTAAAACGCGATATCGCATCTCATTTCTACGTTTCATGGTAAGATGTAATATGATTTGCGAAGTGTTATGCATTCCTCGTCTACGATTCAAATGAATGTAAATGCGACACTTCCTTGCAAGGAAATAACGTTTGCAGATGTCTACGTATCGTAGCAATAGAGTTCTTATGATCCTTAAAACGATATATCGCATCACATTTCTATGTTTCATGGTAAGGTATAATATGATTTGCGAAGTGTTATGTATTCTTCGTCTACACTTCAAATGAATGTGAATGCGACACTTTCTCGCTAGGAAATAGCGTCTGCAGATGTCTAGGTATCGTAGGAATAGAGTTCTTATGATTCTTAAAACGCGATATCGCATCTCATTTCTATGTTTCATGGTAAGATATAACATGATTTGCGAAGTGTTATGTATTCCTCGTCTACACTTCAAATGAATGTGAATGCGATACTTCCTCGCTAGGAAATAGCGTTTCCAGATGTCTACGTATCGTAGCAATAGCTTTCTAATGCTTCTTAAAACGCTATATCGCATCTCATTTCTATGATTCATGGTAAGATATAACATGATTTGCGAAGTGTCATGTATTCCTCGTCTACACTTCAAATGAATGTGAATGCGATACTTCCTCGCTAGGAAATAGCGTTTGCAGATGTCTACGTATCGAAGCAATAGAGTTCAAATGCTTCTTAAAACGAGATATTGCATCTCATATCTATGTTTCATGATAAGATATAATATTCATTGCGAAGTGTTATGCATTCCTCGTCTTCGATTCAAATGAATGTAAATGCGACACTTCCTTGCAAGGAAATAGCGTTTGCAGATGTCTACGTATCGAAGCAATAGAGTTCAAATGCTTCTTAAAACGAGATATTGCATCTCATATCTATGTTTCATGATAAGATATAATATTCATTGCGAAGTGTTATGCTTTTCCTCGTCTACGGTTCAAATGAATGTAAATGCGACACTTCCTTGCAAGGAAATAGCGTTTGCAAATGTCTACCTATCGTAGCAATAGTGTTCTAATTCTTCTTAAAACGCGATATCGCATCTCATTTCCATGTTTCATGGTAAGATGTAATATGATTTGCGAAGTGTTATGTATACCTCGTCTACACTTCAAATGAATGTAAATGCGACACTTCCTCGCTAGGAAATAGCGTTTGCAGATGTCTACGTATCGTAGCAATAGATTTCTAATGCTTCTTAAAACGAGATATCGCATCTCATTTCTATGTTTCATGGTAAGATGTAATATGATTTGCGAAGTGTCATGTATTCCTCGTCTACACTTCAAATGAATGTAAATGCGACACTTCCTTGCTAGGAAATAGCGTCTGCAGATGTCTACGTATCGAAGCAATAGAGTTTAAATGCTTCTTAAAACGAGATACTGCATCTCATATCTATGTTTTATGATAAGATATAATATTCATAGCGAAGTGTTATGCATTCCTCGACTACGATTCAAATGAATGTAAATGCGACACTTTCTTGCAAGGAAATAGCGTTTGCAGATGTCTACGTATCGTAGCAATAGATTTCTAATGCTTCTTAAAACGCGATATCGCATCTCATTTCTATGTTTCATGGTAAGATATAATATGATTTGCGAAGTGTCATGTACTCCTCGTCTACACTTCAAATGAATGTAAATGCGACACTTCCTTGCTAGGAAATAGCGTCTGCAGATGTCTACGTATCGAAGCAATAGAGTTTAAATGCTTCTTAAAACGAGATACTGCATCTCATATCTATGTTTTATGATAAGATATAATATTCATAGCGAAGTGTTATGCATTCCTCGACTACGATTCAAATGAATGTAAATGCGACACTTCCTTGAAAGGAAATAGCGTTTGCAGATGTCTACGTATCGTAGCAATAGATTTCTAATGCTTCTTAAAACGCGTTATCGCATCTCATTTCTATGTTTCATGGTAAGATGTAATATGATTTGCGAAGTGTTATGTATTCCTCGTCTACACTTCAAATGAATGTAAATGCGACACTTCCTTGCCAGGAAATAGCGTCTGCAGATGTCTAGGTATCGTAGCAATAGAATTCAAATGCTTCTTAAAACGAGATATTGCATCTCATATCTATGTTTCATGATAAGATATAATATTCATTGCGAAGTGTTATGCATTCCTCGTATACGATTCAAATGAATGTAAATGCGACACTTCCTTGCAAGGAAACAGCGTTGGCAGATGTCTAGGTATCGTAGAAATAGAGTTTTAATGCTTCTTAAAACGCGATATCGCACCTCATATCTATGTTTCATGGTAAGATGTAAGATGATTTGCGAAGTGTTATGTATTCCTCGTCTACACTTCAAATTAATGTAAATGCGACACCTCCTTGTGAGGAAATTGCGTTTGCAGATGTCTACGTATCGAAGCAATAGAGTTCAAATGCTTCTTAAAACGAGATACTGCATCTCATATCTATGTTTCATGATAAGATATAATATTCATTGCGAAGTGTTATGCATTCCTCGTCTACGATTCAAATGAAAGTAAATGCGACACTTCCTTGCAAGGAAATAGCGTTTGCAGATGTCTACGTATCGTAACAATAGAGTTCTTATGATTCTTGAAACGCGATATCGCATCTCATTTCTATGTTTCATGGTAAGATATAATATGACTTGCGAAGTGTTATGTATTCCTCGTCTACACTTCAAATGAATGTAAATACGACACTTCCTTGCAAGGAAATAGCGTTTGCAAATATCTGCCTATCGTAGCAATAGTATTCTAATGCTTCTTAAAATGCGATATCGCATTTCACTTCTATGTTTCATGGTAAGTTATAATATGATTCGCGAAGTGTTATGTATTCCTCGTCCACACTTCGAATGAATGTAAGTGCGACACTTCCTTGCAAGGAAATAGCGATTGCAGATGTCTACCTATCGTAGCAATAGGGTTCTAATGCTTCTTAAAACGCGATATCGCATCTCATTTCTATGTTTCATGGTAAGATATAATATGATTTGCGAACTGTTATGTATTCCTCGTCTACACCTCAAATGAATGTAAATGCGACAAATCCTTGCAGGGAAATAGCGTTTGCAGATGTCTACGCATCGAAGCAATAGAGTTCAAATGCTTCTTAAAACGAGATATTGCATCTCATATCTATGTTTCATGATAAGATATAATATACATTGCAAAGTGTTATGCATTCCTCGTCTACGATTCAAATGAAAGTAAATGCGACACTTCCTTGCAAGGAAATAGCGTTTGCGGATGTCTACGTATCGTAGCAATAGATTTCTAGTGCTTCTTAAAACGCGATATCGCACCTCATTTCTATGTTTCATGGTAAGATATAATATGATTTGCGAAGTGTTATGTATTCCTCGTCTACACCTCAAATGAATGTAAATGCGACACTTCCTTGCAGGGAAATAGCGTTTGCAGATGTCTACGTATCGAAGCAATAGAGTTCAAATGCTTCTTAAAACGAGATATTGCATCTCATATCTATGTTTCATGATAAGATATAATATTCATTGCGAAGTGTTATGCATTCCTCGTCTACGATTCAAATGAATGTAAATGCGACACTTCCTTGCAAGGAAATAGCGTTTGCAGATGTCTACGTATCGAAGCAATAGTGTTCTAAAGCTTCTTAAATCGCGATATCGCATCTCATTTCTATGTTTCATGGTAAGATATAATATGATTTGCGAAGTATCACGTATTCCCCGTCTACACTTCAAATGAATGTAAATGCGACACTTCCTTGCAGGGAAATAGCGTTTGCAGATGTCTACGTATCGTAGCAATAGAGTTCTAATGCTTCTTAAAACGCGATATCGCATCTCATTTCTATGTTTCATGGTAAGATATAATATGATTTGCGAAGTGTTATGTATTCCTCGTCTACACTTCAAATGAATGTAAATGCGACACTTTCTTGCAAGGAAATAGCGTTTGCAGATGTCTACGTATCGAAGCAATAGAGTTCAAATGCTTCTTAGAACGAGATATTGCATCTCATATCTATGTTTCATGATAAGATATAATATTCATTGCGAATTATTATGTATTCCTCGTCTAAACTTCAAATGAATGTAAATGCGACACTTCCTTGCCAGGAAATAGCGTCTGCAGATGTCTAGGTATCGTAGCAATAGAGTTCTAATGCTTCTTAAAACGCGATATCGCATCTCCTTTCTATATTTCATGGTAAGATATAATATGATTTGCGAAGTGTTATGTATTCCTCGTCTACACTTCAAATGTATGTAAATGCGACACTTCCTTGCAAGGAAATAGCGTTTGCAGATGTCTACGTATCGAAGCAATAGAGTTCAAATGCTTCTTAAAGCGAGATATTGCATCTCATATCTATGTTTCATGATAAGATATAATATTCATTGCGAAGTGTTATGCATTCCTCGTCTACGATTCAAATGAATGTAAATGCGACACTTCCTTGCAAGGAAATAGCGTTTGCAGATGTCTACGTATCGAAGCAATAGTGTTCTAAAGCTTCTTAAATCGCGATATCGCATCTCATTTCTATGTTTCATGGTAAGATATAATATGATTTGCGAAGTATCACGTATTCCCCGTCTACACTTCAAATGAATGTAAATGCGACACTTCCTTGCAGGGAAATAGCGTTTGCAGATGTCTACGTATCGTAGCAATAGAGTTCTAATGCTTCTTAAAACGCGATATCGCATCTCATTTCTATGTTTCATGGTAAGATATAATATGATTTGCGAAGTGTTATGTATTCCTCGTCTACACTTCAAATGAATGTAAATGCGACACTTTCTTGCAAGGAAATAGCGTTTGCAGATGTCTACGTATCGTAGCAATAGAGTTCTTATGATCCTTAAAACGATATATCGCATCACATTTCTATGTTTCATGGTAAGGTATAATATGATTTGCGAAGTGTTATGTATTCTTCGTCTACACTTCAAATGAATGTGAATGCGACACTTTCTCGCTAGGAAATAGCGTCTGCAGATGTCTAGGTATCGTAGGAATAGAGTTCTTATGATTCTTAAAACGCGATATCGCATCTCATTTCTATGTTTCATGGTAAGATATAACATGATTTGCGAAGTGTTATGTATTCCTCGTCTACACTTCAAATGAATGTGAATGCGATACTTCCTCGCTAGGAAATAGCGTTTCCAGATGTCTACGTATCGTAGCAATAGCTTTCTAATGCTTCTTAAAACGCTATATCGCATCTCATTTCTATGATTCATGGTAAGATATAACATGATTTGCGAAGTGTCATGTATTCCTCGTCTACACTTCAAATGAATGTGAATGCGATACTTCCTCGCTAGGAAATAGCGTTTGCAGATGTCTACGTATCGAAGCAATAGAGTTCAAATGCTTCTTAAAACGAGATATTGCATCTCATATCTATGTTTCATGATAAGATATAATATTCATTGCGAAGTGTTATGCATTCCTCGTCTTCGATTCAAATGAATGTAAATGCGACACTTCCTTGCAAGGAAATAGCGTTTGCAGATGTCTACGTATCGAAGCAATAGAGTTCAAATGCTTCTTAAAACGAGATATTGCATCTCATATCTATGTTTCATGATAAGATATAATATTCATTGCGAAGTGTTATGCTTTTCCTCGTCTACGGTTCAAATGAATGTAAATGCGACACTTCCTTGCAAGGAAATAGCGTTTGCAAATGTCTACCTATCGTAGCAATAGTGTTCTAATTCTTCTTAAAACGCGATATCGCATCTCATTTCCATGTTTCATGGTAAGATGTAATATGATTTGCGAAGTGTTATGTATTCCTCGTCCACACTTCGAATGAATGTAAGTGCGACACTTCCTTGCAAGGAAATAGCGATTGCAGATATCTACCTATCGTAGCAATAGGGTTCTAATGCTTCTTAAAACGCGATATCGCATCTCATTTCTATGTTTCATGGTAAGATATAATATGATTTGCGAACTGTTATGTATTCCTCGTCTACACCTCAAATGAATGTAAATGCGACAAATCCTTGCAGGGAAATAGCGTTTGCAGATGTCTACGCATCGAAGCAATAGAGTTCAAATGCTTCTTAAAACGAGATATTGCATCTCATATCTATGTTTCATGATAAGATATAATATACATTGCAAAGTGTTATGCATTCCTCGTCTACGATTCAAATGAAAGTAAATGCGACACTTCCTTGCAAGGAAATAGCGTTTGCGGATGTCTACGTATCGTAGCAATAGATTTCTAGTGCTTCTTAAAACGCGATATCGCACCTCATTTCTATGTTTCATGGTAAGATATAATATGATTTGCGAAGTGTTATGTATTCCTCGTCTACACCTCAAATGAATGTAAATGCGACACTTCCTTGCAGGGAAATAGCGTTTGCAGATGTCTACGTATCGAAGCAATAGAGTTCAAATGCTTCTTAAAACGAGATATTGCATCTCATATCTATGTTTCATGATAAGATATAATATTCATTGCGAAGTGTTATGCATTCCTCGTCTACGATTCAAATGAATGTAAATGCGACACTTCCTTGCAAGGAAATAGCGTTTGCAGATGTCTACGTATCGAAGCAATAGTGTTCTAAAGCTTCTTAAATCGCGATATCGCATCTCATTTCTATGTTTCATGGTAAGATATAATATGATTTGCGAAGTATCACGTATTCCCCGTCTACACTTCAAATGAATGTAAATGCGACACTTCCTTGCAGGGAAATAGCGTTTGCAGATGTCTACGTATCGTAGCAATAGAGTTCTAATGCTTCTTAAAACGCGATATCGCATCTCATTTCTATGTTTCATGGTAAGATATAATATGATTTGCGAAGTGTTATGTATTCCTCGTCTACACTTCAAATGAATGTAAATGCGACACTTTCTTGCAAGGAAATAGCGTTTGCAGATGTCTACGTATCGAAGCAATAGAGTTCAAATGCTTCTTAGAACGAGATATTGCATCTCATATCTATGTTTCATGATAAGATATAATATTCATTGCGAATTATTATGTATTCCTCGTCTAAACTTCAAATGAATGTAAATGCGACACTTCCTTGCCAGGAAATAGCGTCTGCAGATGTCTAGGTATCGTAGCAATAGAGTTCTAATGCTTCTTAAAACGCGATATCGCATCTCCTTTCTATATTTCATGGTAAGATATAATATGATTTGCGAAGTGTTATGTATTCCTCGTCTACACTTCAAATGTATGTAAATGCGACACTTCCTTGCAAGGAAATAGCGTTTGCAGATGTCTACGTATCGAAGCAATAGAGTTCAAATGCTTCTTAAAACGAGATATTGCATCTCATATCTATGTTTCATGATAAGATATAATATTCATTGCGAAGTGTTATGCATTCCTCGTCTACGATTCAAATGAATGTAAATGCGACACTTCCTTGCAAGGAAATAGCGTTTGCAGATGTCTACGTATCGAAGCAATAGTGTTCTAAAGCTTCTTAAATCGCGATATCGCATCTCATTTCTATGTTTCATGGTAAGATATAATATGATTTGCGAAGTATCACGTATTCCCCGTCTACACTTCAAATGAATGTAAATGCGACACTTCCTTGCAGGGAAATAGCGTTTGCAGATGTCTACGTATCGTAGCAATAGAGTTCTAATGCTTCTTAAAACGCGATATCGCATCTCATTTCTATGTTTCATGGTAAGATATAATATGATTTGCGAAGTGTTATGTATTCCTCGTCTACACTTCAAATGAATGTAAATGCGACACTTTCTTGCAAGGAAATAGCGTTTGCAGATGTCTACGTATCGTAGCAATAGAGTTCTTATGATCCTTAAAACGATATATCGCATCACATTTCTATGTTTCATGGTAAGGTATAATATGATTTGCGAAGTGTTATGTATTCTTCGTCTACACTTCAAATGAATGTGAATGCGACACTTTCTCGCTAGGAAATAGCGTCTGCAGATGTCTAGGTATCGTAGGAATAGAGTTCTTATGATTCTTAAAACGCGATATCGCATCTCATTTCTATGTTTCATGGTAAGATATAACATGATTTGCGAAGTGTTATGTATTCCTCGTCTACACTTCAAATGAATGTGAATGCGATACTTCCTCGCTAGGAAATAGCGTTTCCAGATGTCTACGTATCGTAGCAATAGCTTTCTAATGCTTCTTAAAACGCTATATCGCATCTCATTTCTATGATTCATGGTAAGATATAACATGATTTGCGAAGTGTCATGTATTCCTCGTCTACACTTCAAATGAATGTGAATGCGATACTTCCTCGCTAGGAAATAGCGTTTGCAGATGTCTACGTATCGAAGCAATAGAGTTCAAATGCTTCTTAAAACGAGATATTGCATCTCATATCTATGTTTCATGATAAGATATAATATTCATTGCGAAGTGTTATGCATTCCTCGTCTTCGATTCAAATGAATGTAAATGCGACACTTCCTTGCAAGGAAATAGCGTTTGCAGATGTCTACGTATCGAAGCAATAGAGTTCAAATGCTTCTTAAAACGAGATATTGCATCTCATATCTATGTTTCATGATAAGATATAATATTCATTGCGAAGTGTTATGCTTTTCCTCGTCTACGGTTCAAATGAATGTAAATGCGACACTTCCTTGCAAGGAAATAGCGTTTGCAAATGTCTACCTATCGTAGCAATAGTGTTCTAATTCTTCTTAAAACGCGATATCGCATCTCATTTCCATGTTTCATGGTAAGATGTAATATGATTTGCGAAGTGTTATGTATACCTCGTCTACACTTCAAATGAATGTAAATGCGACACTTCCTCGCTAGGAAATAGCGTTTGCAGATGTCTACGTATCGTAGCAATAGATTTCTAATGCTTCTTAAAACGAGATATCGCATCTCATTTCTATGTTTCATGGTAAGATGTAATATGATTTGCGAAGTGTCATGTATTCCTCGTCTACACTTCAAATGAATGTAAATGCGACACTTCCTTGCTAGGAAATAGCGTCTGCAGATGTCTACGTATCGAAGCAATAGAGTTTAAATGCTTCCTAAAACGAGATACTGCATCTCATATCTATGTTTTATGATAAGATATAATATTCATAGCGAAGTGTTATGCATTCCTCGACTACGATTCAAATGAATGTAAATGCGACACTTTCTTGCAAGGAAATAGCGTTTGCAGATGTCTACGTATCGTAGCAATAGATTTCTAATGCTTCTTAAAACGCGATATCGCATCTCATTTCTATGTTTCATGGTAAGATATAATATGATTTGCGAAGTGTCATGTACTCCTCGTCTACACTTCAAATGAATGTAAATGCGACACTTCCTTGCTAGGAAATAGCGTCTGCAGATGTCTACGTATCGAAGCAATAGAGTTTAAATGCTTCTTAAAACGAGATACTGCATCTCATATCTATGTTTCATGGTAAGATGTAATATGATTTGCGAAGTGTTATGTATTCCTCGTCTACACTTCAAATTAATGTAAATGCGACACTTCCTTGTAAGGCAATTGCGTTTGCAGATGTCTACGTATCGAAGCAATAGAGTTCAAATGCTTCTTAGAACGAGATATTGCATCTCATATCTATGTTTCATGATAGGATATAATATTCATTGCGAATTGTTATGCATTCCTCGTCTACGATTCAAACGAATGTAAATGCGACACTTCCTTGCAAGGAATGGATTTCTGATGCTTCTTAAAACGCGATATCGCATCTCATTTCTATGTTTTATGGTAAGATATAATATGATTTGCGAAGTGTTATGTATTCCTCGTCTACACTTCAAATGAATGTAAATGCGACACTTCCTTGCTAGGAAATAGCATCTGCAGATGTCTACCTATCGTAGCAATAGTGTTCTAATTCTTCTTAAAACGCGATATCGCATCTCATTTCTATGTTTCATGGTAAGGTATAATATGATTTGCGAAGTGTTATGCATTCCTCGTCTACGATTCAAATGAAAGTAAATGCGACACTTCCTTGCTAGGAAATAGCGTCTGCAGATGTCTACGTATCGAAGCAATAGAGTTTAAATGCTTCTTAATACGAGATACTGCATCTCATATCTATGTTTTATGATAAGATATAATATTCATAGCGAAGTGTTATGCATTCCTCGACTACGATTCAAATGAATGTAAATGCGACACTTCCTTGCAAGGAAATAGCGATTGCAGATGTCTACGTATCGTAGCAATAGATTTCTAATGCTTCTTAAAACGCGATATCGCATCTAATTTCTATGTTTCATGGTAAGATGTAATATGATTTGCGAAGTGTTATGTATTCCTCGTCTACACTTCAAATGAATGTAAATGCGACACTTCCTTGCTAGGAAATAGCGTCTGCAGATGTCTAGGTATCGTAGCAATAGAGTTTTAATGCTTCTTAAAACGCGATATCGCATCTCATTTCTATGTTTCATGGTAAGATGTAATATGATTTGCGAAGTATTATGTATTCCTCGTCTACACTTCAAATTAATGTAAATGCGACACTTCCTTGTAAGGAAATTGCGTTTGCAGATGTCTACGTATCGAAGCAATAGAGTTCAAATGCTTCTTAAAACGAGATACTGCATCTCATATCTATGTTTCATGATAAGATATAATATACATTGCGAAGTGTTATGCATTCCTCGTCTACGATTCAAATGAAAGTAAATCCGACACTTCCTTGCAAGGAAATAGCGTTTGCAGATGTCTACGTATCGAAGCAATAGAGTTCAAATGCTTCTTAAAACGAGATATTGCATCTCATATCTATGTTTCATGATAAGATATAATATTCATTGCGAATTATTATGTATTCCTCGTCTAGACTTCAAATGAATGTAAATGCGACACTTCCTTGCCAGGAAATAGCGTCTGCAGATGTCTAGGTATCGTAGCAATAGAGTTCTAATGCTTCTTAAAACGAGATATCGCATCTCATTTCTATGTTTCATGGTAAGATGTAATATGATTTGCGAAGTGTCATGTATTCCTCGTCTACACTTCAAATGAATGTAAATGTGACACTTCCTTGCTAGGAAATAGCGTCTGCAGATGTCTACGTATCGAAGCAATAGAGTTTAAATGCTTCTTAAAACGAGATACTGCATCTCATATCTATGTTTTATGATAAGATATAATATTCATAGCGAAGTGTTATGCATTCCTCGACTACGATTCAAATGAATGTAAATGCGACACTTCCTTGTAAGGAAATAGCGTTTGCAGATGTCTACGTATCGTAGCAATAGATTTCTAATGCTTCTTAAAACGCGATATCGCATCTCATTTCTATGTTTCATGGTAAGATGTAATATGATTTGCGAAGTGTTATGTATTCCTCGTCTACACTTCAAATGAATGTAAATGCGACACTTCCTTGCTAGGAAATAGCGTCTGCAGATGTATAGGTATCGTAGCAATAGAGTTTTAATGCTTCTTAAAACGCGATATCGCATCTCATTTCTATGTTTCATGGTAAGATGTAATATGATTTGCGAAGTGTTATGCATTCCTCGTCTACGATTCAAATGAATGTAAATGCGACACTTCCTTGCAAGGAAATAGCGTTTGCAGATGTCTACGTATCGAAGCAATAGAGTTCAAATGCTTCTTAAAACGAGATATTGCATCTCATATCTATGTTTCATGATAAGATATAATATTCATTGCGAAGTGTTATGCTTTTCCTCGTCTACGGTTCAAATGAATGTAAATGCGACACTTCCTTGCAAGGAAATAGCGTTTGCAAATGTCTACCTATCGTAGCAATAGTGTACTAATTCTTCTTAAAACGCGATATCGCATCTCATTTCCATGTTTCATGGTAAGATGTAATATGATTTGCGAAGTGTTATGTATACCTCGTCTACACTTCAAATGAATGTAAATGCGACACTTCCTCGCTAGGAAATAGCGTTTGCAGATGTCTACGTATCGTAGCAATAGATTTCTAATGCTTCTTAAAACGAGATATCGCATCTCATTTCTATGTTTCATGGTAAGATGTAATATGATTTGCGAAGTGTCATGTATTCCTCGTCTACACTTCAAATGAATGTAAATGCGACACTTCCTTGCTAGGAAATAGCGTCTGCAGATGTCTACGTATCGAAGCAATAGAGTTTAAATGCTTCTTAAAACGAGATACTGCATCTCATATCTATGTTTTATGATAAGATATAATATTCATAGCGAAGTGTTATGCATTCCTCGACTACGATTCAAATGAATGTAAATGCGACACTTCCTTGAAAGGAAATAGCGCTTGCAGATGTCTACGTATCGTAGCAATAGATTTCTAATGCTTCTTAAAACGCGATATCGCATCTCATTTCTATGTTTCATGGTAAGATGTAATATGATTTGCGAAGTGTTATGTATTCCTCGTCTACACTTCAAATGAATGTAAATGCGACACTTCCTTGCTAGGAAATAGCGTCTGCAGATGTCTAGGTATCGTAGCAATAGAGTTTTAATGCTTCTTAAAACGCGATATCGCATCTCATTTCTATGTTTCATGGTAAGATGTAATATGATTTGCGAAGTGTTATGTATTCCTCGTCTACACTTCAAATGAATGTAAATGCGACACTTTTTTGCTAGGAAATAGCGTCTGCAGATGTCTAGGTATCGTAGCAATAGAGTTTTAATGCTTCTTAAAACGCGATATCGCATCTCATTTCTATGTTTCATGGTAAGATGTAATATGATTTGCGAAGTGTTATGTATTCCTCGTCTACACTTCAAATTAATGTAAATGCGACACTTCCTTGTAAGGCAATTGCGTTTGCAGATGTCTACGTATCGAAGCAATAGAGTTCAAATGCTTCTTAGAACGAGATATTGCATCTCATATCTATGTTTCATGATAGGATATAATATTCATTGCGAATTGTTATGCATTCCTCGTCTACGATTCAAACGAATGTAAATGCGACACTTCCTTGCAAGGAATGGATTTCTGATGCTTCTTAAAACGCGATATCGCATCTCATTTCTATGTTTTATGGTAAGATATAATATGATTTGCGAAGTGTTATGTATTCCTCGTCTACACTTCAAATGAATGTAAATGCGACACTTCCTTGCTAGGAAATAGCATCTGCAGATGTCTACCTATCGTAGCAATAGTGTTCTAATTCTTCTTAAAACGCGATATCGCATCTCATTTCTATGTTTCATGGTAAGGTATAATATGATTTGCGAAGTGTTATGCATTCCTCGTCTACGATTCAAATGAAAGTAAATGCGACACTTCCTTGCTAGGAAATAGCGTCTGCAGATGTCTACGTATCGAAGCAATAGAGTTTAAATGCTTCTTAAAACGAGATACTGCATCTCATATCTATGTTTTATGATAAGATATAATATTCATAGCGAAGTGTTATGCATTCCTCGACTACGATTCAAATGAATGTAAATGCGACACTTCCTTGCAAGGAAATAGCGATTGCAGATGTCTACGTATCGTAGCAATAGATTTCTAATGCTTCTTAAAACGCGATATCGCATCTCATTTCTATGTTTCATGGTAAGATGTAACATGAATTGCGAAGTGTTATGTATTCCTCGTCTACACTTCAAATGAATGTAAATGCGACACTTCCTTGCTAGGAAATAGCGTCTGCAGATGTCTAGGTATCGTAGCAATAGAGTTTTAATGCTTCTTAAAACGCGATATCGCATCTCATTTCTATGTTTCATGGTAAGATGTAATATGATTTGCGAAGTGTTGTGTATTCTTTGTCTCCACTTCAAATTAATGTAAATGCGACACTTCCTTGCAAGGAAATAGCGTTTGCAGATGTCTACGTATCGAAGCAATAGAGTTCAAATGCTTCTTAAAACGAGATACTGCATCTCATATCTATGATTCATGATAAGATATAATATTCATTGCGAATTATTATGTATTCCTCGTCTAGACTTCAAATGAATGTAAATGCGACATTTCCTTGCCAGGAAATAGCGTCTGCAGATGTCTAGGTATCGTAGCAATAGAGTTCTAATGCTTCTTAAAACGAGATATCGCATCTCATTTCTACGTTTCATGGTAAGATGTAATATGATTTGCGAAGTGTTATGTTTTCCTCGTCTACACTTCAAATGAATGTAAATGCGACACTTCCTTGCTAGGAAATAGCGTCTGCAGATGTCTACGTATCGAAGCAATAGAGTTTAAATGCTTCTTAAAACGAGATACTGCATCTCATATCTATGTTTTATGATAAGATATAATATTCATAGCGAAGTGTTATGCATTCCTCGACTACGATTCAAATGAATGTAAATGCGACACTTCCTTGTAAGGAAATAGCGTTTGCAGATGTCTACGTATCGTAGCAATAGATTTCTAATGCTTCTTAAAACGCGATATCGCATCTCATTTCTATGTTTCATGGTAAGATGTAATATGATTTGCGAAGTGTTATGTATTCCTCGTCTACACTTCAAATGAATGTAAATGCGACACTTCCTTGCTAGGAAATAGCGTCTGCAGATGTATAGGTATCGTAGCAATAGAGTTTTAATGCTTCTTAAAACGCGATATCGCATCTCATTTCTATGTTTCATGGTAAGATGTAATATGATTTGCGAAGTGTTATGTATTCCTCGTCTACACTTCAAATGAATGTAAATGCGACACTTTTTTGCTAGGAAATAGCGTCTGCAGATGTCTAGGTATCGTAGCAATAGAGTTTTAATGCTTCTTAAAACGCGATATCGCATCTCATTTCTATGTTTCATGGTAAGATGTAATATGATTTGCGAAGTGTTATGTATTCCTCGTCTACACTTCAAATTAATGTAAATGCGACACTTCCTTGTAAGGAAATTGCGTTTGCAGATGTCTACGTATCGAAGCAATAGAGTTCAAATGCTTCTTAGAACGAGATATTGCATCTCATATCTATGTTTCATGATAGGATATAATATTCATTGCGAATTGTTATGCATTCCTCGTCTACGATTCAAACGAATGTAAATGCGACACTTCCTTGCAAGGAATGGATTTCCGATGCTTCTTAAAACGCGATATCGCATCTCATTTCTATGTTTTATGGTAAGATATAATATGATTTGCGAAGTGTTATGTATTCCTCGTCTACACTTCAAATGATTGTAAATGCGACACTTCCTTGCAAGGAAATAGCGTTTGCAGATGTCTACGTATCGAAGCAATAGTGTTCAAATGCTTCTTAAAACGAGATATTGCATCTCATATCTATGCTTCATGATAAGATATAATATTCATTGCGAAGTGTTATGCTTTTCCTCGTCAACGGTTCAAATGAATGTAAATGCGACACTTCCTTGCATGGAAATAGCGTCTGCAGATGTCTACGTATCGAAGCAATAGAGTTCAAATGCATCTTAAAACGCGATATAGCATCTCATTTCTATGTTTCATGGTAAGGTATAATATGATTTGCGAAGTGTTATGTATTCCTCGTCTACACTTCAAATGAATGTAAATGCGACACTTCCTTGCCAGGAAATAGCGTCTGCAGATGTCTAGGTATCGTAGCAATAGAGTTCTAATGCTTCTTAAAACGCGATATCGCATCTCATTTCTATGTTTCATTGTAAGATGTAATATGATTTGCGAAGTGTTATGTATTCCTCGTCTACATTTCAAATGAATGTAAATGCGACACTTCCTCGCTAGGAAATAGTGTTTGCAGATGTCTACGTATCGTAGCAATAGATTTCTAATGCTTTTTAAAACGCGATATCGCATCTCATTTCTATGTTTCATGGTAAGATATAACATGATTTGCGAAGTGTCATGTATTCCTCGTCTACACTTCAAATGAATGTGATTGCCATACTTCTTCGCTAGGAAATAGCGTTTGCAGATGTCTACGTATCGTAGCAATAGCTTTCTAATGCTTCCTAAAACGCGATATCGCATCTCATTTCTATGTTTCATGGTAAGATGTAACATGAATTGCGAAGTGTTATGTATTCCTCGTCTACACTTCAAATGAATGTAAATGCGACACTTCCTTACTAGGAAATAGCGTCTGCAGATGTCTAGGTATCGTAGCAATGGAGTTCTAATGCTTCTTAAAACGCGATATCGCATCTCATTTCTATGTTTCATGGTAAGATATAATATGATTTGCAAACTGTTATGTATTCCTTGTCTCAACTTCAAATGAATGTAAATGCGACACTTCCTTGCAAGGAAATAGCGTTTGCAGATGTCTACGTATCGAAGCAATAGAGTTCAAATGCTTCTTAAAACGAGATATTGCATCTCATATCTATGTTTCATGATAGGATATAATATTCATTGCAAATTGTTATGCATTCCTCGTCTACGATTCAAACGAATGTAAATGCGACACTTCCTTGCAAGGAATGGATTTCTGATGCCTCTTAAAACGCGATATCGCATCTCATTTCTATGTTTTATGGTAAGATATAATATGATTTGCGAAGTGTTATGTATTCCTTGTCTACACTTCAAATGAATGTAAATGTGACACTTTCTTGCAAGGAAATAGCGTTTGCAGATGTCTACGTATCGTAGCAATGGATTTCTGTTGCTTCTTAAAACGCGATATCGCATCTCATTTCTATGTTTTATGGTAAGATGTAATATGATTTGCGAAGTGTTATGTATTCCTCGTCTACACTTCAAATGAATGTAAATGCGACACTTCCTTGCTAGGAAATAGCGTCTGCAGATGTATAGGTATCGTAGCAATAGAGTTTTAATGCTTCTTAAAACGCGATATCGCATCTCATTTCTATGTTTCATGGTAAGATGTAATATGATTTGCGAAGTGTTATGTATTCCTCGTCTACACTTCAAATGAATGTAAATGCGACACTTTTTTGCTAGGAAATAGCGTCTGCAGATGTCTAGGTATCGTAGCAATAGAGTTTTAATGCTTCTTAAAACGCGATATCGCATCTCATTTCTATGTTTCATGGTAAGATGTAATATGATTTGCGAAGTGTTATGTATTCCTCGTCTACACTTCAAATTAATGTAAATGCGACACTTCCTTGTAAGGAAATTGCGTTTGCAGATGTCTACGTATCGAAGCAATAGAGTTCAAATGCTTCTTAGAACGAGATATTGCATCTCATATCTATGTTTCATGATAGGATATAATATTCATTGCGAATTGTTATGCATTCCTCGTCTACGATTCAAACGAATGTAAATGCGACACTTCCTTGCAAGGAATGGATTTCCGATGCTTCTTAAAACGCGATATCGCATCTCATTTCTATGTTTTATGGTAAGATATAATATGATTTGCGAAGTGTTATGTATTCCTTGTCTACACTTCAAATGAATGTAAATGCGACATTCCTTGCAAGGAAATAGCGTTTGCAGATGTCTACGTATCGTTGCAATGGATTTCTGATGCTTCTTAAAACGCGATATCGCATCTCATTTCTATGTTTTATGGTAAGATATAATATGATTTGCGAAGTGTTATGTATTCCTCGTCTACACTTCAAATGATTGTAAATGCGACACTTCCTTGCAAGGAAATAGCGTTTGCAGATGTCTACGTATCGAAGCAATAGTGTTCAAATGCTTCTTAAAACGAGATATTGCATCTCATATCTATGCTTCATGATAAGATATAATATTCATTGCGAAGTGTTATGCTTTTCCTCGTCAACGGTTCAAATGAATGTAAATGCGACACTTCCTTGCATGGAAATAGCGTCTGCAGATGTCTACGTATCGAAGCAATAGAGTTCAAATGCATCTTAAAACGCGATATAGCATCTCATTTCTATGTTTCATGGTAAGGTATAATATGATTTGCGAAGTGTTATGTATTCCTCGTCTACACTTCAAATGAATGTAAATGCGACACTTCCTTGCCAGGAAATAGCGTCTGCAGATGTCTAGGTATCGTAGCAATAGAGTTCTAATGCTTCTTAAAACGCGATATCGCATCTCATTTCTATGTTTCATTGTAAGATGTAATATGATTTGCGAAGTGTTATGTATTCCTCGTCTACATTTCAAATGAATGTAAATGCGACACTTCCTCGCTAGGAAATAGTGTTTGCAGATGTCTACGTATCGTAGCAATAGATTTCTAATGCTTTTTAAAACGCGATATCGCATCTCATTTCTATGTTTCATGGTAAGATATAACATGATTTGCGAAGTGTCATGTATTCCTCGTCTACACTTCAAATGAATGTGATTGCCATACTTCTTCGCTAGGAAATAGCGTTTGCAGATGTCTACGTATCGTAGCAATAGCTTTCTAATGCTTCCTAAAACGCGATATCGCATCTCATTTCTATGTTTCATGGTAAGATGTAACATGAATTGCGAAGTGTTATGTATTCCTCGTCTACACTTCAAATGAATGTAAATGCGACACTTCCTTACTAGGAAATAGCGTCTGCAGATGTCTAGGTATCGTAGCAATGGAGTTCTAATGCTTCTTAAAACGCGATATCGCATCTCATTTCTATGTTTCATGGTAAGATATAATATGATTTGCAAAGTGTTATGTATTCCTTGTCTCAACTTCAAATGAATGTAAATGCGACACTTCCTTGCAAGGAAATAGCGTTTGCAGATGTCTACGTATCGAAGCAATAGAGTTCAAATGCTTCTTAAAACGAGATATTGCATCTCATATCTATGTTTCATGATAGGATATAATATTCATTGCAAATTGTTATGCATTCCTCGTCTACGATTCAAACGAATGTAAATGCGACACTTCCTTGCAAGGAATGGATTTCTGATGCCTCTTAAAACGCGATATCGCATCTCATTTCTATGTTTTATGGTAAGATATAATATGATTTGCGAAGTGTTATGTATTCCTTGTCTACACTTCAAATGAATGTAAATGTGACACTTTCTTGCAAGGAAATAGCGTTTGCAGATGTCTACGTATCGTAGCAATGGATTTCTGTTGCTTCTTAAAACGCGATATCGCATCTCATTTCTATGTTTTATGGTAAGATAATATATGATTTGCGAAGTGTTATGTATTCCTCGTCTACACTTCAAATGAATGTAAATGCGACACTTCCTTGCAAGGAAATAGCGTTTGCAGATGTCTACGTATCGAAGCAATAGTGTTCAAATGCTTCTTAAAACGAGATATCGCATCTCATATCTATGCTTCATGATAAGATATAATATTCATTGCGAAGTGTTATGCTTTTCCTCGTCTACGGTTCAAATGAATGTAAATGCGACACTTCCTTGCAAGGAAATAGCGTTTGCAGATGTCTACGTATCGTAGCAATGGATTTCTGATGCTTCTTAAAACGCGATATCGCATCTCATTTCTATGTTTTATGGTAAGATATAATATGATTTGCGAAGTGTTACGTATTCCTCGTCTACACTTCAAATGAATGTAAATGCGACACTTCCTTGCAAGGAAATAGCGTTTGCAGATGTCTACGTATCGAAGCAATAGAGTTCAAATGCTTCTTAAAACGAGATATTGCATCTCATATCTATGTTTCATGATAAGATATAATATTCATTGCGAAGTGTTATGCATTCCTCGTCTACGATTCAAATGAATGTAAATGCGACACTTCCTTGCAAGGAAATAGCGTTTGCAGATGTCTACGTATCGTAGCAATAGAGTTCTTCTAATTCTTAAAACGCGATATCGCATCTCATTTCTATGTTTCATGGTAAGGTATAATATGATTTGCGAAGTGTTATGTATTCCTCGCCTACACTTCAAGTGAATGTAAATGCGGCACTTCCTTGCAAGGAAATAGCGTTTGCAGATGTCTACGTATCGAAGCAATAGAGTTCTAATGCTTCTTACAACGCGATATCGCATCTCATTTCTATGTTTTATGGTAAGATATAATATGATTTGCGAAGTGTTACGTATTCCTCGTCTACACTTCAAATGAATGTAAATGCGACACTTCCTTGCAAGGAAATAGCGTTTGCAGATGTCTACGTATCGAAGCAATAGAGTTCAAATGCTTCTTAAAACGAGATATTGCATCTCATATCTATGTTTCATGATAAGATATAATATTCATTGCGAAGTGTTATGCATTCCTCGTCTACGATTCAAATGAATGTAAATGCGACACTTCCTTGCAAGGAAATAGCGTTTGCAGATGTCTACGTATCGTAGCAATAGAGTTCTTCTAATTCTTAAAACGCGATATCGCATCTCATTTCTATGTTTCATGGTAAGGTATAATATGATTTGCGAAGTGTTATGTATTCCTCGCCTACACTTCAAGTGAATGTAAATGCGGCACTTCCTTGCAAGGAAATAGCGTTTGCAGATGTCTACGTATCGAAGCAATAGAGTTCTAATGCTTCTTACAACGCGATATCGCATCTCATTTCTATGTTTCATGGTAAGATATAACATGATTTGCGAAGTATTATGTATACCTCGCACTACACTTCAAATGAATGTGAATGCGACACTTCCTTGCAAGGAAATAGCGTTTGCAGATGTCTACGTATCGAAGCAATAGAGTTCAAATGCTTCTTAAAACGAGATATTGCATCTCATATCTATGTTTCATGATAAGATATAATATTCATTGCGAAGTGTTATGCTTTTCCTCGTCTAAGGTTCAAATGAATGTAAATGCGACACTTCCTTGCAAGGAAATAGCGTTTGCAAATGTCTACCTCTCGTAGCAATAGTGTTCTAATTCTTCTTAAAACGCGATATCGCATCTCATTTCTATGTTTCATGGTAAGGTATAATATGATTTGCGAAGTGTTATGTATTCCTCGTCTACACTTCAAATGAATGTAAATGCGACACTTCCTTGCAGGGAAATAGCGATTGCAGATGTCTACGTATCGAAGCAATAGAGTTCAAATGCTTCTTAAAACGATATATTGCATCTCATATCTATGTTTCATGATAAGATATAATATTCATTGCGAAGTGTTATGCATTCCTCGTCTACGATCCAAATGAATGTAAATGCGACACTTCCTTGCAAGGAAATAGCGTTTGCAGATGTCTACGTATCGAAGCAATAGTGTTCTAAAGCTTCTTAAATCGCGATATCGCATCTCATTTCTATGTTTCATGGTAAGATATAATATGATTTGCGAAGTACCACGTATTCCCCGTCTACACTTCAAATGAATGTAAATGCGACACTTCCTTGCCAGGAAATAGCGTTTGCAGATGTCTACGTATCGTAGCAATAGAGTTCTAATGCTTCTTAAAACGCGATATCGCATTTCATTTCTATGTTTCATGGTAAGATATAATATGATTTGCGAAGTGTCATGTATTCCTCGTCTACACTTCAAATGAATGTAAATGCGACACTTCCTTGCTAGGAAATAGCGTCAGCAGATGTCTACGTATCGTAGCAATGGATTTCTAATGCTTCTTAAATCGCGATATCGCATCTCATTTCTATGTTTCATGGTAAGATGTAATATGATTTGCGAAGTGTTATGTATTCCTCGTCTACACTTCAAATGAATGTAAATGCGACACTTCCTTGCTAGGAAATAGCGTCTGCAGATGTCTAGGTATCGTAGCAATGGAGTTCTAATGCTTCTTAAAACGCGATATCGCATCTCATTTCTATGTTTCATGGTAAGATATAATATGATTTGCAAAGTGTTATGTATTCCTTGTCTCAACTTCAAATGAATGTAAGTGTGACACTTCCTTGCAAGGAAATAGCGTTTGCAGATGTCTACGTATCGAAGCAATAGAGTTCAAATGCTTCTTAAAACGAGATATTGCATCTCATATCTATGTTTCATGATAGGATATAATATTCATTGCGAATTGTTATGCATTCCTCGTCTACGATTCAAACGAATGTAAATGCGACACTTCCTTGCAAGGAATGGACTTCTGATGCCTCTTAAAGCGCGATATCGCATCTCATTTCTATGTTTTATGGTAAGATATAATATGATTTGCGAAGTGTTATGTATTCCTTGTCTACACTTCAAATGAATGTAAATGCGACACTTTCTTGCAAGGAAATAGCGTTTGCAGATGTCTACGTATCGTAGCAATGGATTTCTGTTGCTTCTTAAAACGCGATATCGCATCTCATTTCTATGTTTTATGGTAAGATAATATATGATTTGCGAAGTGTTATGTATTCCTCGTCTACACTTCAAATGAATGTAAATGCGACACTTCCTTGAAAGGAAATAGCGTTTGCAGATGTCTACGTATCGAAGCAATAGTGTTCAAATGCTTCTTAAAACGAGATATTGCATCTCATATCTATGCTTCATGATAAGATATAATATTCATTGCGAAGTGTTATGCTTTTCCTCGTCTACGGTACAAATGAATGTAAATGCGACACTTCCTTGCAAGGAAATAGCGTTTGCAGATGTCTACGTATCGTAGCAATGGATTTCTGATGCTTCTTAAAACGCGATAACGCATCTC